>NC_138723.1:5381524-5981524 GCF_965113295.1 Leuciscus leuciscus
GGATGGGTAGAAGGGTGGAAGGGTGGATGGATGGATGGATGGATGGGTGGATGGATGGATGGATGGATGGGTGGATGGATAGATGGGTGGTTGGACGGACGGACGGACGGATGGATAGGTAGGTGGATGGATGGATGGGTGGGTGGTTGGACGGACGGATGGATGGGTGGATGGGTGGATGGATGGATGGGTGGATGGGTGGGTGGATGGATGGATGCATGGATGGGTGGATGGATGGGTGGATGGATGGATGCATGGATGGGTGGGTGGATGGGTGGTTGGACGGACGGACGGGTGGATGGGTAGAAGGGTGGAAGGGTGGATGGATGGATGGATGGGTGGATGGATGGATGGATGGATGGGTGGTTGGACGGACGGATGGAAGGGTGGAAGGGTGGATGGATGGATGGGGTGGTTGGACGGACAGATGGATGGGTGGATGGATGGATGGATGGATGGATGGATGGATGGATGGATGGATGGATGGATGGGTGGGTGGGTGGGTGGGTGGGTGGATGGATGGGTGGGTGGGTGGATGGATGGATGGGTGGGTGGGTGGATGAATTGATGGATGGACGGGTGGATGGTTGAATGGATGGGTGGATTGATGGGTGGATGGGAAATGTTGATTTGGCAATCCATTGATCAATAATAATGTCATTCCTTTGTTTCTGTAGGTCAGACGAGAGACCTGGATTTTCTGTAGTTGAACCCAGATTGCGGCATTACTATTATGACATATCTCAGTGATGACATCATCCAGACCACACGCAAAATTATTCAGTGCGGTACTGGAAAACAGTCAGTTGGTATAGGGTGGTATAAGCATAATTTGTATTGACTTGAACATATTTTAGATTTAGATTTTTCATGATACTTTTTGGTCACCCCCCTCCCCCCAAATCATCCTCATCATCATCATCATCATCATCGGTATAAATTCTAATTAGATCATTGGCAGCATTTCATCTATTTCATGTAAAGCAATAACTTGTATCATGTCATGTTTTTTTAGCAACTGTACAAATTGGCTTAATAAGCTTAAAATGCTTATTAAATAGTTGGTTTTACTTCTAAATGCATGTTTATAAAGAACGCCAGTGTGCTGTGTGTGAAGCGGACTCAGTATTTCTTCTTAATACGCTTCAGATGTCAGAGCAATACCGATCAACATGAGGATAACCAGTCAAGAGCCAGACATTATTCTCTTTCTTTGCCCTCCCTTTCTTTTTTGTACCCATTTAGTGAGTTTGTTCTTCGATTTAACTTGTTCTGTATAATGGGGCCTTTACTGGGTTTCTGTCTTTATATCTTGCTGCCAAATTTTACATTTTTTTACATTGAGTTTACGTTTAAAACGTGTTAAAGTGTTAAAACAAGCTGTCATTCATTCTATCTCTGAACATTGTTTACTTCACACCATCAGATACAATGTAAGCATGTTCTGCATATCATCTGCTGTATGCACTGATCTATATAGAGTTATCATACCGATCAGTGACCGGATGCCAGTCTAGGCAATTCAAATGTGACCTTTTAAAATCTTTTAAGATTGTTTTCTCCATGTTTCTTTTGTCCTATGTGTTTTTGCACAAGCTTGATAACTGAACAGCATGGCATGACACATTACAATCTTGCTCTTCCTGCTTGATAATATTGATGAATGATGCTGAGCAAATACAACATGTACGGCCGCAATACGACTGTCCAATAATGCTTTAAAAAAATAAATGAGCATTTAAAAAAATAAAAACTGTGACAATTTTCTTGGATGCACAGTAACATGAACTTACAGAAATAAAATTGCCTTGCAAAGTTGCAATGTCATTTGATTAAGACAATGGAATAAAATAGATATTTCATATTTGATTAGGGGGTGTTTTAAGAGCTGTAGTTTGTTGCTTTGTTCTGAACAGGAATGAAATGGTTTTCCACAAACGTACAGGCTGTTGTTTGTTAATTACAATACTTGACAATGAAAACAAGAGAGATATGCTGATGTATGAAAATTTCATAAATACAACTTTAAGAGGTCATTTGCTGGACAGTCAATATTTGTGAATTGTCAACAGAGAATTCTAATGAAGAATGTTCATATGAACTTGCTGCACATCGCTAGTCATAACTGGTTTCTATAGAGATTTAGAATCTTCTGAAAATAATTCAGGGTCAAAATATGATAGAAAATAGCTTATTACGTAAAAATCTTGCTAACATTATTAGTGGACCTCATATAATTTTATTTAAAAAAAATGTTATGCAGTTCATGACCCCTTTTAAAATGAGTAAGTTATAATTAAAATGAATCAGTCAGGTCTTATTTATTTGACTATTTTAATAAAAAAAGATTTGTATTATTTGAAACATTCACTCAGAAACAGAAATTAGATAACAATCCTTTATCCTTAGATATTACAAAAGTTCAAAGCAAGCACTGGCTCTGCATAATATGACGATAAAGACTGTATAAAGTTATAAAAATGTTAAATTGAGAATGTGTTGAAATGTTACTTTAAAAAATGGTAACAGGAGAGTTTGGAGAACCTTTGCCCTTCATTTAATATTGTACATGGTTAATGTTGCATATTTTATGACATGAAGTTGATGGTGACATCAGGCAACAGTCTGAAACCCACTGATTATATAAAACCTCATTTTAATTGCATAGCCATATAATTATGGAACCCCATAACATGAAACATAATGAAGGGAGGAACACAGAACATACATGTTACACTTTGTTTTTTTTCCTTCAAGTGTTGCATAATAGCCAAATATTTTTAAATGAGATTAATTTGGTAATATAGATATATTAATCTATGTACGTGTTTTACTCAAGTCACTTAAACATAACATTTTCACGAATGTGTGGCTTGGGTCATGTTTAGCAATCATTTGCTTTGGCATTTAGCACTTTCTGGTATCAAGGTTACATCTAGGGGCAAAAGGTTTTTGTTTTTTTATTATTTTATAATATATAATATTAGTTTTGCAATTTCACACGGTAAAGAGTTGCTCAGCTGATCTCAGAGCGGTTGTTTTGGTTCAGATCAGAGTCAGATCGCTTTGTTCATAGGATTGTCTTATTTCTTGTATTGCTGCTAGATGGCGCTGTTCCTCCACTTTACAACACGACTGTCTCCCTGTGGCAAAGCAATGCTGCACTAACACACCTCGAGGGAAACTTGCTCAATCTGTAGAATCTTTAATATGAGCACTGTTTACTAAATTACAATAATAATAATAATAATAATGTATTGTGCTCAACCGGAATAGACCTTCCATAATTACAGTGAAATTAGCCTTTTTCCTAGTGACAATCCACTTATTATATTTATACAATTAGTGTTAGTAAGAGACGGTGTTGTGATTCATAAATATTTGTGGGCATCATAACTTTATATTCATTTGGATATTCTGTTTTCAACACAGTATGAAACAAAAGAGTTCATGAGTGATTAAACTAATAACATGAATGTCCTGAAGGCAATTAGATGGAGAGTTTGGTTATAATGTTGTTGAAAATATAAAAAACTGCTAACTGTGTTTTTTTTAGACAGTGATTTCCTATTACATTTCCAATTGTTCATGATTATGATTTTTAACAATTATTTTAGATTTCAATTAGAGCATAAAAAGTATTTAAGAACTGAGCATAACTAAACATTATTCTATAATAGTATATAATAGTTTAAAATACACTATAGAAAACGTTCTTTTATAAGATTTGGTTGATTTCCAAGGTTTTTCCAGGAATGGAAATCACAATCATGAAAGGTCCAGTTTTTCCATGACCACTGGGACCCTGAACTGGGGCTCTGACGCACACATGCAAAAACAAAAACTCACTAATGTAATTATCTACCGTACTAACACAGTTAGGTATGTGGAACATCTGGGCCTCAACATTCTGAGTGATATTTAGGTTGATCAGAAGATCGAGGGCAAATTTCAAATGGAATTTTGAAAGGCACTGCAGAAACTGGATACTTTGTAGGATCCTTCCAAACAAATGTGAGGAACTGGATGCAGAATTTTTTTCCCCTCAAGATTATTAACATTATTAACTATAAACTTCAGTTTGAGTTCTTTTCTATTTTACAGGATCTTAATTGTGTTTTGGAGGTCTCCTACAACATCACCTCATTTCTCAAAGAGCCTGAAATGGATCGATCAAACATTCAGTCTCTGTAAACCACTCTTTCCACGAGTCTACTCTGCTCTGATTGGTCAGATGGCCCAGTCTGTTGTGATTGGTCTACTCTGCTCTGATTGGTCAGATGGCCCAGTCTGTTGTGATTGGTCTACTCTGCTCTGATTGGTCAGATGGCCCAGTCTGTTGTGATTGGTCTACTCTGCTCTGATTGGTCAGATGGCCCAGTCTGTTGTGATTGGTCTACTCTGCTCTGATTGGTCAGATGGCCCAGTCTGTTGTGATTGGTCTACTCTGCTCTTATTGGTCAGATGGTCCAGTCTGTTGTGATTGGTCTACTCTGCTCTGATTGGTCAGATGGCTCAGTCTGTTGTGATTGGTCTACGCTGATCTGATTGGTCAGATGACCCAGTCTGTTGTGATTGGTCTACTCTGCTTTTTTTGTTCAGATGGCCCAGTCTGTTGTGATTGGTCTTAGGGATGTCCCGATCAGGTTTTTTTGCCCTCGAGTCCGAGTCATTTGATTTTGAGTATCTACCGATACCGAGTCCCGATCCGATACTTCTATAATACATAAAAAAAGAATAAAGAAGAACGAAAAAACAGATCCAGGATGTTCCTTATTTTTTATTTAATTCACCTTATTTTAACATTCAACAACTCTGTTAACAAACAGAGCACTTCTGTGAGGTAGCTTGAACAATCAAGTAATAAAGGGCTATTTATACTTCTGCGTCGAACTGCCGCCGTAGCTACGTCGTAGGCTGTGTGTAGCGCACGCGTACCCTTCGGCGTACCCTGACGTGCACCTCTCCAAAAATGTAACAACGCGTCAATTCTACGCGGACGCAAGCGCTGTGATTGGTCTGCCAGAACCCCTCCCTCGGGGTTTCACATGCTCCCTAGGTGCGCGTCAACGCGGACAACAACGCAGAAGTATAAATTAAAACCAACACGTTGCCTACGGCATATAGGCTCCGGCGTAGGTCCGACGCAGAAGTATAATGAGGCCTTAAATAACATAAATTCTTCACTTTTGGACTTTAGTGCAACAGTAAATATAAAAAAAGTCTAATATATAAACAAATAGCACCTCAACTTAAAATACCCGGCAGGCATGTAAACAAATAAAAAATAAAAGTGCCACAGTGTTTGCAAAGCCAGTAATGTGCTTTTAGGAACTGCACTCCTAAAGGCCTCATTATACTTCTGCGTCGGACCTACGCCGGAGCCTATACGCCGTGTTGGTTTTAATTTATACTTCTGCGTTGTTGTCCGCGTTGACGAGCATGTGAAACCCCGAGGGAGGGGTTCTGGCAGACCAATCACAGCGCTTGCGTCCGCGTAGAATTGACGAGTTGTTACATTTTTGGAGAGGTGCAGGTCAGGGTACGCTGAAGGGTACGCGCGCTACACACAGCCTACGACGTAGCTACAGCGGCAGTTCGACGCAGAAGTATAAATAGGCCTTAACTCTTACGGACGTTACCTCCCGATCAGGACTCGGAAATATATGTATATATATTCTCATTATTTTTTAACACATCTATAGTTATGCGGTGCCACAGAGTTACGCCGGTTTCACACTGCATGCGTTAGCAGAGCGTAAGCAGCGCGTATTTTTTTCGCCGCCCATGTTAACAGATACGCAGAGGTGGCGCGGCAGTGCGTAGCAGAGCAGAGCAGCAGTGTCGCGATCGTTTCGGCGCCGAGTCTTTTTTTGCTGCGCCGCTTACGCTGAATTAAAGTGACTTTAATTAAAGTGACTATTGTGTTTTAAACAGTCAATCAAATGACCAACAGCAATTTAAAAAGAAAACCAATGTCCAAAAACAAACTTGTTGCCAGAACAATAAAAACAAAGATGAACCAAAAGTTATATAAATGAAATTATTAATAAAATAAGCTTCTTGACAAGTCTTTTCTCTGAAATGTATTTGAAAACGAAATAAAGCAATGCCAACTTATCCATTATAGAGTACTCTGTCTGTACACTCGCCGCGGTTCAGCCGCGCGTGACAAACCCTGCCAGTGTGAAAGCAAAACGCGCGTGTCCTGCTCCTGCGCTGCTTACGCTCTGCTAACGCGTGCAGTGTGAAACCGGCGTAACTGTCATGTATTTGTCTCTTGTTTTGTGTGCAAACACATGGCCGGTTGTTTTGACTGTTTGCATTGTCTTGTGTTTTGCCTCGTTTCCATGTTGTTAATGTTGTATTAGCGTCACCTGTGATTGTGATCATGTGTCCTTACACGTCCCTTGTTTCCTCGTTAGTATTGATGTTCATCAGTGTCACCTGTACCTTTGTAATTATGTGTTCTATGTAAGCTCCCGGTGGTTGTTCCTCAGTGCTGGTTCGTCTTGTTAACATTCGGTTCTGTGAGTATTGTGGTCGGTCTGTGAATGTTCCAGTTCCGTTTTATTGTCAAGTCTAGTTATTGTTTGTTTGCCCCATCGTGGGTCTTTGTTTCTGGTTGTAAATAAACCGTGTTTTGTGAAAGTTACTGTCTGCGCTTGGGTTCTATTTAGTGTAACGTGACAGAACGAACCAGCCATTTTTTTAACCCAGCAGACAATAGGTTATGTCTTGTTTTGCCAGTAGCCAGTTGGGTGACCAGGAGCGATGGTGGCAGTCGACCATCGAGGACATGAGGAGGGGCAAGATTCCGTTTCCTCCCCAGGGAGAGAGATCCCTGGAGAGATATGCCCAGGGCCTAGAGGAGAAGAGAAATTTTACGCCGGAGGTCCTCCTAAACTCTTATTTCATCGCGGGGCTCAATGTACCTCCTCCGCTAGCTGAACGGCAGGGGCTGATCCGACGCCCGTTTCGAGAGGTGGTGGACCATGTGCGTCGACGGGAGCGGCAGGACCCCACGAGGACGTTGTCAGTTTCTGCATTGCCAGCGATCCCGGAGAGTCGCGTCCTAGCCACGACAACGCTTGGCAACCACGTTCTCGCCACTTCGACGTCTACGAAAGGTCCTTCAGCTTTTGCTACGGACATTGCTGGGATCTCGGTACCGATCCTAGGTCCGGCTATGGCTTCTGCACCGCGGTCAAAGAGGAGGAGGAAGAGATCGTCAGGTTCACCGTCTCAGTCCCTTCCTGGCTCCGTGCCGACTCTCCAGGTTGCTTCTGTCAGTCTGGTCCACGCTGAGGTAGATGGGAGAGTGACCAAGTCCAGCCCTGTCCCAGCTATGGAGTCAAGTCCTGACCACGCTGAGGTGGATGGGAGAGTAACCAAGACCAATTCTGTCCCAGCGAAGGAGTCTAGGACTGTCCACGCTGAGCCGTCTGTGGTACCTCCTGTCCCAGCTCCGTTGCGAGTGGCAACGCCCCCAGTTTTGGGTTCTGTATCGGCTCCTCTGCTTGTTGCAGCAACATCGGTTGTGTCCCCTGTGGTTTCCCCGATTACCCCTGATCCTGTTGTGCCCCGACCTGTCCCTTCCAAGACTGTACCTCATGTGTCTCCACCCAGAACTGCCCGGTTTTCGTGTCCTCAATCAGTGCCCATGTCCAGTGAATCCAGGACTTTTGTTCCACCCACCCACTCTGGACCTCCACCTATCTACTCTGGACCTCCACCTACAAACTCTTTTGTTCCCCCACCCCCCCTCCCCCCTTATGTGTTCTTTTTATTGTGTCATCCCGATCCTACTGTTATGTTTTCGTGTTTGCCACTGTTAATGGTTGTTATGTTTTGTTGGTTTATGTCTAGTTTACAGTTGGTTATGTCCCATGTGGAGCGTCTGGTAGCCGCTCCGTAAGGAGGAGGTTATGTCATGTATTTGTCTCTTGTTTTGTGTGCAAACACATGGCCGGTTGTTTTGACTGTTTGCATTGTCTTGTGTTTTGCCTTGTTTCCATGTTGTTAATGTTGTATTAGCGTCACCTGTGATTGTGATCTCATGTGTCCTTACACGTCCCTTGTTTCCTCGTTAGTATTGATGTTCATCAGTGTCACCTGTACCTTTGTAATTATGTGTTCTATGTAAGCTCCCGGTGGTTGTTCCTCAGTGCTGGTTCGTCTTGTTAACATTCGGTTCTGTGAGTATTGTGGTCGGTCTGTGAATGTTCCAGTTCCGTTTTATTGTCAAGTCTAGTTATTGTTTGTTTGCCCCATCGTGGGTCTTTGTTTCTGGTTGTAAATAAACCGTGTTTTGTGAAAGTTACTGTCTGCGCTTGGGTTCTATTTAGTGTAACGTGACAGTAACTCTGTGGCACCGCATAACTATAGATGTGTTCAAAAATAATGAGAATATATATACATATATATCCGAGTCCTGATCGGGAGGTAACGTCCGATTCCGATCGAGACATCCCTAATTGGTCTACTCTGCTCTGATTGGTCAGATGGCTCAGTCTGTTGTGATTGGTCTACTCTGCTCTTATTGGTCAGATCACCCAGTCTGTTGTGATTGGTCTACTCTGCTCTGATTGTTCAGATTACCCACTCTGTTGTGATTGGTCTACTCTGCTCTGATTGGTCAGATGACCCAGTCTGTTGTGATTGGTCTACTCTGCTCTGATTGGTCAGATGACACAGTCTGTTGTGATTGGTCTACTCTGCTCTAATTTCTCAGATGACCCAGTCTGTGTGATTGGTCTACTCTGCTCTGATTGGTCAGATGGTCCAGTCTGTTGTGATTGGTCTAGTCTGCTCTGATTGGTCAGATGACATTTCGTTTTTGTCGTGTTCCTTGCAGATTGGCTTCAGTGCCTGCGGCATTTTAGAATATGATGATCATCTGAAAATCACCTGAACGACAATATCATCCACGAACATGACATTATTGTATGCATGATAAAGCACTTCAAGAGGTCTTACAACAACTAGAAGCTGCTGGCTCAATATAGACAAGTGCCACTTCCAGCAAACCAGTCTGCTGTTCCTAGGTCGTCCTGTTTCAGTGGAAAGTCTTCTTCCTGAAGAATCACATGTACAGGCGATTCAAAATGCTCCTGTTGATTATATGTCATGTTTGCCCTTACCTGCTTCTCCTGCAGAACATGCTGTTGCTCCTGTTGCTGATGTTGATGAGAGGTTTCTTGCTGTAATTCTCTGTCTGCTGCAGATGTTGATGCTGCATGTGCTTCTTGCCCTGCACTAACCAAACTTCGAACACAGATTTCTAATGTTTGGCCTCCTTCACCCAAGGGAGAGGATGTTGAGTACTATAGTACTATAGTTAGTGAACATTGTGACGTTTTTTGTGGGCGCAGCTTAGGTGGAGGCAGAACGATTTCCCTGGCCGCTTCACTAACGCTAGTTAGCAAGTTTTGTTAGCTTGTTTTTTAACAATGAGTGGAGAAAATACAAATTTATCTTAACAGGAGAACTCCGGTCAATTTTAACATTGAGCTAATTTTTTTGTAAATTTGGAGTGCTGTCAGTACAGAGAACAACGACAAAAATCGGTGTTGCCTACACCATGTTATCCTCTTTTTAAAATTTGCACCCTGTTGACTTCAATGGGGCACGTTTTAAATCTGCTTTTAGCCTCTTAACATCCTTGATGTGTCATTACAAGTGCCCAGCCATTGTGAGTGATTCCTTCAGAGTGAACGCGGTGAATCTGACTGCAGTAGATGTGAAAGATATTAATAAAAATGAAGTTAATTCAGCCAGCGCACATACCTGTATTTTCTTCCTGTTTTCGGTCGAAGTCCACAGTAGTCGATTGTCGAGTTCACGCGCGTGATCATAGATACTAAACCTATGCGCGTGAACTCGACAATTGACTACTGTGGACTTCGACCGAAAACAGGAAGAAAATACAGGTATGTGCGCTGGCTGAATTAACTTCATTTTTATTCATATCTTTCACATCTACTGCAGTCAGATTCACCGCGTTCACTCTGAAGAAATTTGTAATTCCTTCAGTGAAGGAGGCGTAAAGAGAAATTGAGGGCGTATATATCTTTAGATCCTTATTACTATGTGCTGAATGGTCACGTACAAGACTTGTGTGGTACGATCTGAAGTTCTGCCGAGCCAGCGCCAAGGCCAGAAGATGACCATGTAAAGAGTGACATTACAGTGCAATTTTAAAGATGTGAATATTTTCTAGAAATAAAAAGTCCAGATACAGCAAATTTTTTAATTTATGATTATTCTTTCATACCAAGTCTAATCACAATCAATCACAACAATGTATATACAATCAAAGATGATTCACAAATAATCACAATATTTTAGAAAACATTATGCGATAAAATTTCAAATTCGAGCCTGTACTCCGTCGATTCTTCCCAACAACACAACACAGATGACATTTAAGCTCCTTATGTAGCCGAATCTGTGCTGGTTTGTATTGGCTGCCTCCAGTTTTCCCTTTGTTTTGACTCCAGCTAACACCTTGACGTAATTGTGACGTCAGCACTAAAATAATCTATAAACTGACTAGAACTGTCTGTTAAGGACAACTTCATCTTGCGAGGCTCACGGCTGATTGCAGCTGCTGCTCTTCGATCTGTGCTGGTCTCCAAAGCGCACAAAGGACATCAGCGAGAGGTGGAGGGAGGACCGTGATCTCGTGATCTCCATTGGTGGCCCGGGTCGGATACTCAGGTTCACGAAGCTGTCTGGAATGTATGCTGAATGTGTCTTCTCAATAACAAAACTGTCAAGTTTAAAGATGTGAATATTTTCTGAATATTAGTGATTCGACAAACCTGTTGTCGGATGCTGCAGTGTCAAATGGCCCGACTATATTGACAGCCACTTTCTACCATGGTCTAACTGGCTACGGCATCAGCTGGAGCGGTCCAGCTGATGCCGCAGCCAGATGGACCATAGTAGAAAGTGGCTGTCCATATAGTCGGGCCATTTGACACTGCAGCATCCGACAACAGGTTTGCTATACCCTTAACTGACTATTACAGCAAATGTCCTGAGGACTCCTTTACTCACACTGTCACTACAGATTCGGTGGTTTCGTTTCTATCAGTCTTCAGCCGCCATGCAAATCCATTGACTATAATCACTTGGTGACAGTGTTCAGTATACGTCTGCTGCTTTCTCTGCTTTTCTGGAATGAAGGAATATTCGTCACCATCGTTCCTCTCTTACCTACCTAGCAGATAATGGTGTTGTAGAGAGGTTCAGCCGTGTGCTCAAATACACTGTCCATCCAGCAACATCAGCCATGGACACCTGTGGTAACCGGCTTCTTTCAGGTGGACCATGCCTCTCCACATGCCTCAACTGGTACTACACACTTTCAGCTCCTCTATGGCAGGCTAATGCGCACAAAGCTGTCTATTTTGCTATGTGCTCCTGTGCTCGAATGACTGTTCGCCGAAGGGTCACAAAATGAAACAGTACACTGATGCTAGGCGGGGTGCTCGCACTCCTTGTTGTCCAGCAGGGGGATAAAGTGAGTGCATGTCCCTAAGGATACCGAATTTACCAGTCCTCTTACAGTTGCCAAAAGAGGGTGGGAACATGCATTCTTAGTGATGGATATCCATGGTATGCTTCCCATCACACTGCATTTCCATGCACACCAACAACTCTGGCTGAGATCACTGCACACTACACACACTCTCATACCACTAGACCTAAACATGATGTTCAGAATCCTCCTAGTAAATCTGATGTTCAACTCTGTTCTTAAAAAAGGGGAAATGTTGTGTTCATAAGTGAACTGTATTGTGGACTACTAAGTCTCAACTGTTGAAAATGGATTTCACTACTCCTGTCTTGTGCGGTTCATTGTTCAATAACTCCTGACAGATACCACAGTGCTCCTGAGTTTCATTACTTTTGGATGCAGGCCCAACAGAAGCCTTCACACCAGAGAAACACACAATCACACCACAGAGAGCAAACACATCCGGCCGCATGCACACACTCGCTAGCCTTCCGATCAAAGGCCCTCGCACACAGCCTGTATAGCAGTAATTTTGTAAGTGATGGGTTGATAATCGGATTTGAGAGGGAAGGTGCAAGAGTGCAAGGACCGGCTGCGGTTTTGAAGCATTATGGCTTCATGTATGTGTTTCTGTGGTTGGTTACAGCAGGAAAGAAGCTTTTTATAATGAGAAAAGCCACCAACATAGAGATGGCTCAGATGGGTAACATTTAAGGTCCTTTCACACTGGACGCAATTTTGACGGACGAATAATTCGCGCAATGGTTTTATTTTTTTGATCAGCTGTTTGTGTAATGAGCGCTTCCACACCCAACACGAATGTGCTGCGGCGAAAAAAAAACTTTAATTTTTTTCCGCTTCGATGTCGATTTCTTTTTACTTTTGCGGCGACAGAAAAGGCTTCAGCCAATCACATACTACAAGGACAACGATTTGAAAGACAATGTGTGGCGTAGCATTGCCAACCAACTCGGTTATCACGACTGTGAGTGTGTTGTGTGATCGTTTTAGTCGACATAGTCCTGTGCTGTGTAGGCTAGCAGGCTAAACTACATTTGGGATAGAAAGACTATTTAGGGCTGCTTTTAGATTAACTTATTATACATTCTTTGTGTGATATCTACAGTTTCTAGTCGAATGATTTTAACTTACTTCTTGTGTTACATGTAATGTGTATTGACATTACAAAACGCACAGTGTTTAGGCCCTGTCCCAAATGGCACACTCCGGACTTGTGGACTTCCTCAGAGTCCACACTTTGGTGACGTCATGTAGTGCAGACCTATAGGGCCCTTGGCGCGAGTCCACGAGGGCGCATTGAGAGGTATTTTTGGGACAGACTCGATCGGCATGCCGGAAATAACGGTCTGGTTGTTGTTGGACAGGAGAAATCACATTTTTGCGCTCCGACGTCTTATCTGCATGTCATCTACACAGCCTAATTTTACAGTTCTATATTTTGATATTATGCATATCACCTGGGCATTAGACAATAGTTAAATCATGCTTATTTAAATGATGTATACAGTTGTACATAATAATACATAATGTTCCATTTGAACTAAGATTACAATTTTAAAACAATTTAAACATATTTTTTTCAATTTACAGGTTTCAATATTCATACTATGTTTACATATGACTCAGTAAAGCCCTGCCATTCGGTTCTATTTATTTAATGAATCATAATGCGATCGTATTATTAAACACGCTATTATTATGTTTGAGACATCAACCACTGGTCGATGACCATAATGTTTGTATAAACTGTAGGTAACAACTGGTAAAATGTACATTTAGGTAATAAAAACAGTAATATTTTCTTCACAGCCATGTCAACAATTATCCGTGAGTGAAATCTCCTCCCATCTGTTGTCTGATTGGCCTTTCGCAAGGATTCCTGGGTAGTTAAAGTGCGTGGAGCCTGCATCTATGCGGGCTTCGTGGAAGACCGCTTCAAGGGTACAAAGCACACTTCAGAGCGGTAAAATGCTGAATGGGACGGCCTACGGACTCGTAGACTCAGCGAGCACGCGCAATTCAAGTCCACGAGACCGAAAGTCCGCATGAAGTGCGCCATTTGGGACAGGGCCTTTAGTTGAAGACGCAAAAAAACTGTGGAGAAACCTCAGGGACACCTGTGTGAGAAAAAGGAGAGAGGAAAAGGAAACTAAAAGTGGACATTAGCATACTCTCCTTCAGACTCTCTGTTCTTTAAGATTGGGTGCTCCCAAAACCTTCTTTTCTGTCTTTTAAAGAAAATGAAAAGCTCGTCTTCACTGGATGATGATGATGATGAAGTGTCCATGTTTTCTCAGCTGTCGGCGCGAAAGTTTTGGAATGTTGAAGCTCTGAACGTCACAGACGTCGCAAATTCGAGTCGCGGCTGATGTGAATGGTTTTGACGCGAACTATTCTCACACGAACTATTCGCTTTTTCGTTTCGCTTTTTCGTTACGCATCCGGTGTGAAAGGGCCTTAAGTTAGCAAAATGGCCTTTGAGTCAGGCGGAATTGCTCGTCCTTCAGTCATTTTCTGGTAACTGAGGAACAAAATTAAAAATGTTCAAGTCGAAGCAACAGAGTAGCGGACGTCCTGACACTCCATTTAAAACAGTTTCAAACCGCATTTTGCTAATTATTTGATCATTATTATAGAATTTAATTTAATAGAGTAAAATGCAGTAAATTTTTTAACCATATCAACTGAGAGACTGCATGGAATATTTATAGTCTGATTGAATGAAAATGATTTTAAAATGATTAATATATATATATAAAGCATCTCAAATATAGACATTCATATCAATTTTAATCTAAAACCTTAAAAAATGTGGACATGTAATGCATCACCTACACACACACACACACAAAAAGAAAACAAGAGAGAAACTAGGCCTCTTTCATTACACCTTTTATATGTGCATTCTGCATATTTCAGAGAAAGTGGAAGTAATTATGAAGTATTTACATATAGATGTAGGCCTACTTAAGTTCTACTTACTGTAAGTGTGTCAAAAAGCAAAATTAGCCAATTGGATTTAATATAAATTGAAACTATAATACATTACTATTACATTGCCATTAACATGCAATCAACAGTCCGAAAACATTACATTCAGTTTGCATAGATAGGCGGAAAGTAACGAATTACATTTACTCGCGTTACGTAGGCCTAGTTGAGCAGTTTTTTTTTTTTGAGTAGGCCTACTTCTACTTTTTAATTTTACTTTTACTTAAGTACGTTTTGTTTGAAGTATTGTAGGCTACTTCGCTGCATTTTAAATCATATCCGTAACTGAGTAATAATATCGCTCCGGAACTAACGTTAGTGCATTGATTGCAGGGCGGGAGATGCAGACCCAGGCACCAGCTGAGCTGAAGGCGAAACGCCATCGAATTATTTTATGAAGCGAACCATGGCCAGTATGGGAATACTTTGGATAATAATCATATAACCATAATTTAATGATACCGTTTATTTATTTAATGATTGATTAATACCATAAACTGTGATATTTTCTGAGATGTTATCATACCGTGAAAATCTCATACCGTTACAGCCCTACACGGGAGAACCCCCACCCCACCTCCGCTGTTAAATGAGTAACTCAGTAACTTTTACTCTGAGTAAATTTTTTATTTGCTACTTTTTACTTTTACTTGAGTAGATTTTTAGACCAATTCTGTTACTTGTAAAATTTCATTGAAGTAGTAGTACTTTTACTTGAGTAGAATATTTTATTACTCTTTCCACCTCTGCACTTAAGTATATTCTTTAAAAGTATATTATTTACATAATAAGTTTGCTTTTCACAAGGGACTGTAGAATACCTAACACTAGATTCACTGCCATTTAATTTGTGAATTGTGATATGGTGGTTTGTTGCAATTGTGACAATCCTAACCATTTGACCACCAAATTTCACATATTTCAGCACATAACGTCTTTCCATTACCAGATCAATGAGGGATATTGAACACTGAATATCAAGGTCAGATAAAAAAATCTGCAATACTAGCATACCAATTCAGTTTCATTTAAGTTCATCAAAAAGTTGCTGCCTTAAATTTTGAAGTACAATAAACTTGGATGTTTAAGTCATTTCAACTTAAATTACATTAAACTAACTTTAGAAAATGTGTTTTACACTTGGATAACTTGGATATCCATTACCAGAACAATGAAGGATATTCAACACAGATTTTTTTATTTAGGTGAAACAATGACACAATCTGCAGTACTAACACACCAACTCAGCTTCATTTACCATTTGCAGGCAACTATTTAAAGATTACGTTGCGCATTACTTATTGCATCTTAAAGAGCTCGATAAATGAGTTCCAGCTGCTATATTTGAGCCCCACAAATGCAGAGCGAAAGTGAACTAATACGCAACATTCATCAAAGCCAGTACGGTTGCTGGCGAGAGCTGAGAGAGAAAGGCAGGTCTCTTGTTCTCATCTGCAGTCGTTGAGCTCTCTGGCCCAACGGAAGCATCGGCCCCACACCTCACAGCAAGAGGAGAACCACCTTTACGCAACCCCCACACCCTGCAGCCCTTCCTCCTCGCGTTTCTGTGGTGGAATCGTCCTCGGCCTGCACTGGGACATCTGCCGGAAGCAGGTCACCCACAGTGGGATGTGCGTTGCCTGACACAGGCCCCTGCAGCTCAGGGACTGAAGCCACAGCTCAGGGTTCCCTGGTCAAGGCAGATCGCCTGCAGGCGTGTGATAGCAGCCGTCGGATCCTGTGCTGAGACACACAGACTGAGGCTATCACCGCAGAGACGCTAAACTGAAGCCTATTTCTGTTGTGGCAGGACTCCACCTGTGCTTCTGCTTCAGCTCAGCCTCTTTCCACGTCAGGTGCTTCAACAGTCACTCTCAAATCCTCAAAAGATGGTTCATAGGAAATCAATGACCCGAACAGCTGAAGCTTCGGTTATCGGGTTCAAATCTTTTGGCTTTTGTGAAGGCCCTTTCCCTTTAGATGGATTAATACTAGCAAATAAAAAAAAAAGTCAACTTTTAAAGCATGAGATTCTTCTGTAGGAATTCGCCGATTACGTCACACAGATTAAAGGCACGTTTTGGCACAGTTGCAGAACTGACCTCTCGTTGAAACAACGTCATTTAGGCATTTCTTGAAATCCAAGCTATTCAGATGAAATATCTGTCGAAATGTAAGTGAGATTATTATTATTATTGAAATGACGCGCTCTGAACGAGGATTAAGCTCAGGCTGTTGCAGCAGCAGGCGGGGAGCGGTGAGGTGTGTGGTTCGATGTTTAATTTATTATGCAGTGGATGCCAATTCAGCTGCCAGTTCAAACCACTGGATATCCGCTGGAAGTCTATTCAATCTTCCCTAAGCCCTATGTGGTCGCCCTGCGGTCAAAACACAAAGGCCACCACTCAGTCTAGGACAGCATATGCTTCATTTGTTGTGGGCAAAAAATGCTGTGGGCTTCACTGTAGAACAAGCACACCTAGGTTACTTCTACGAGCCACTGCAATTCAAACACGAGTAAATAAAAGTTAATTATATTCAGCAGCTGCACTGAGCATGATGTTCTCTGATGACAATTAGCTTGTGTTTTAGCAGGACCTGACACATGAGCAGAGATTTGAGACAAAGAGAGAGAGAGAGACTTAAAGCCAAGATCATACAAGGTAGTATGCAGAAAAATATACATATATTTATTAAATTTTTCTTTAAAGTCGTCACCTTTTGCCACGATTCTGGGATACTTTTAACTTATCACTTGATTGCTGGTTTTCTGGTCAAAAAATAGTTTTAAGCACTAAAGCATGAACCCTTTAGAAACATAAATTCACTGTCACTGGCTTATATTGCAGTTTGTCTTTTGTCTCATTAACCTTTAACCATAAACTTCTAAATTAGACAAATAATGGTCATCTGTCATGGAATATATTATACATTCATATTAAAAGATCTTTTAAAAATAGTATTCACCCTAAGCACAGGACTAAGCACACAAGTGAGCACTCATTAGAACACACTACAAACGGCAGATTGGGTCGTAACCAGAAGTCTTTGTTTCTAAATCACCAGTGCCGTTCTGTAGCACAAGAGGGCGCAAGTAGAGAATAAAACATCTTGGGTCTTTCTACTACTCAAGTTCCTATGGAAAGCAGTGACCTTCTTCTGAGAGCCCCACATTCTGATAGATACAGGTTTTAAAAAAAATGTTTTATCCATTAATGTTTTTTTTACAATACAATGTTTCAAATCGATTTGATAAGTCAAGAATACTGATTTATACTAGAATAAAGTATAAATCATAAAACCACTGGGGAAAAAACACTGGTAGTCTGCAAATGCACTGTTCAACCCGTCATCACATTTTGCCTGATTACTGTTACACTTATGCAATATCCTCAACATACGCTTAAAAAAACGAAAGGAAACGTGTCCACAGTTCCGCTTTAAGTCGCCCTTTATGATAAGAAATCAGACTTGATCAGAATCTTAACTGTGGGGCATATAGTTTGCTGTTTGAAATGAACATTTCTTTGCGCTATGAATTCTCGAGTGCGCTGTTGTAGGCTACATCGCATTTTACTCAGCACGATCTGTGGATTCAGGAGATGTGTCCTCCGGCGCCAAATCAGTTTAATTTTCATTGTGTAAATCTACAAACACTTAAAAGACAGGAAAACAGCATTATAATGACCTACAAGACCTATTTGATTAGTGATTAGTAAATGTTTTTTTCTGTAACACTCAGGAAAGTGAAAGTAGGCTCTCTTCATGGCTATTAACAATAAACAAGTCGGGGTAATGAACATTCCCTTGTTTTAGATCAGAGATGACTACTCTGGGTCCACTGTCCTGTAGAGTTTATCTTCATCCGTGTGTCAGGAATGTTGGACAAGGGTTGACATGCTATGGAAATGATGTAATTTATATGGTACGTTTGGCCTACACGACAGTGAGAGCGGGGCACAACCTAACGCGGGGCTAGTTGTAACACACTTGTTTTAAATACTTCCACACATGCTAGCATGACGAAACTTAGTGTATTTACTAGTTGCCATATTAACACTATATAGAGAAAAAACTGCATCAAAATTCAGAAATATTTTGGAAGATATCACTGTACATTTATTTACCATAGCAAAAGTAAATTTATTACTTATGTTAATTTTTCATCTCTATTTTTGGTGTTTATTTTAAATTAGACAAATCTGATATTATTTTAATCTCCAATATGTTATTTAATAGTTTATATAGTTCTTTAATGCTTCGCTAACTAGCAGAAGACACTAGTAGGGTTTTAATCCCAGTTGTGCAGGTGGGGCATGTTGTCACACTGCGTTACAATGTGCCCCTGTTAGAACTATGCTATTCTATTCTATACTTTATGAATTCTATTGAGAAAACATGAGAAAAAGGTGAATAAAGACTGAGAGTCAATGTTCAGAAGTGATTCATTATTATTATGTTTTAAACTTTTTATTTTTAATTATTAAAAAATTACATTCTTTTATATGAAAAAGTTCATAATTGTATTTTATTGAGAAAATATTTTAGTTTGTCTTGTATATTTGATTTATTTATTAGATCAGATAGCATTTTAAGCTATCATATGGTCATGTAACAATGTGCACCTCACATGTTACAGTGTGCCTCACCTATGGGGCATGTTGTCACATTTCACTTTCATTCTTTCGGGGTATATCAAGAAAAAAGTATACACTGTATTAATAAAACAAAACCACATAAGTGTACTAGACATGTGGGAAATGAATGTGGGAAAAAATAAATACTCTGAACCCCAAGTAGATTTACACAAATTGAGAAAGTCAAAAAGCGTTAGGTTGTGCCCCACTCTCCCCGGAAAGGTTTTTCCGTTGCATTTTTCTGTTAGGCCTACAGACGACACCATTGTCAAAACGATACCCGTTCACACGGATCCGCGAAAACAATTAAAAACACTGTATTCTCCTGCCAGGCCAGTAGTTGGCAATGTTCTGTGAAGAAACTCTACGCGTCTATAGACTGAACACGTAATATGCATGCCCATGATGTCACTGTTTTCACAAATTCGCATTTTTGTAGTTTAAACTGAGAGTTTAAACCGAGAGGAGATGACTCGCCTTGGGATTATCCAGTTGGCCAATCTCTGTTTGGAGACAGCCTTTCCCTTCTGCTGACCTCCAAAGCAGACAAAGAGCTTCTAAAGCTGTACGTGTGGTCCATGTAAACTTGCAGTGTGCGAACGGGACACAGCAATGCTAGGGCTGGGTTTGCCTCCTGGGGCAGCACTTGCAAGTTCACCACCTGGTTCCTTAAAAAGGAGTGGTAGGAACTTTGGGCACGTATCAGGATGATGTGAGAAGAGGCTGGCCCGAACTCAAGGCACGACTCGCTGACCGAAAATGCCTGCAAGTCCCCCACCCTCTTGATAGAAGTGAGCACGATCACGATCGTTAGAGACAGGATCTTGAGCTTAGCTGACTCAAGCGGCTCAAAAGGAGCTCTCTGCAGACCATAAAGGACCACAGAGAGATCCCAGGAGGGGATGAGGTGTTGCATCTCCGGGGGTCTTCCTGATGGGAAGGGCACCACTCAGTGAACAGACACTACTTAAAAGCATAAGCTTGACTGGTAGAGGGAGCTCTGGCTTGAGTGATAGTGTCTACTTCAGCTGGTGGTAGGCCACATAAATCTTCCACGTCCCTTCCAGAATCCACACGTGGAGGTTCCAGATGTCCAGACATAGGTGCCATATGGTGCCCCATCCCTAAGAAAGAAGTTCCTTCCTCAGGGGAATACTCTAGGGCATAGCATCAGGTCAGAAAACCAGGCCAGTATTGCGCAACCATCAAGTCCTGCTTCTCATCCTCTCTGACGTTGTACAGTGTCTGTGCAAGAAGACTCACTGGGGGAAACATATATTTGCATAGGCCCCGGGGGCCAGCTGTGAGCCAATGTGTCCGCGCTGAGGGGGACCTCTGTCAGGGAGTAAAAGAGCTGGCAGTGAGAGGACTTGCAGTGGGAGGACATTTTTATAATTTATTGAAAATGTGGGATCTGCATCGCCTTCCTGTGGGAAGCTCGACGAAGCTCTTCCGTGAAAAAAGGCACTGGGGTGGGACACGGCTGTGAAACACGCGCTGCACCCAGGAACCAATCGTCCAACTGCGAGCGCTCAGGACAAGGTTGAGGGTTCAACTCGAGTCCGATGACTGCGGTGGCCCGGGCAAGCATAGCCATCAACTCAGGTCAGTTGCCATGCGCAGTTCCTGGATCCTCCCAGGTTCAAAACTACTCTCATGCATTTCTTTGTGTGCTTTGGCCTGGTGTTCTTGCAGTATGGCCTTCGCATGGAGAGGGGAATCAGCCTGTCCAGCGGCACTGTAAGCTTTAGCAGACAGGGCTGCCATCATCTTTCAGGCCTTGAAATCTGATCCTCACCTGGAGCGCCGAATGACATGCTGGGTTCTCCATGAGAAGGACCCGCGTCACCATTTGGCAGTTCGACACTGCAAAGAAGAGGGAGGTCCAGGACTGGACCATCAGAAATGCTCCCATTGTCACTCTCAGATCTCCCAAAGTGTTAACCATGCCCGTGACTCTGCATTGTGCAGAGGCCCTAAAGTGTCAACAGAGATTGAAGCAACTAGACTCTCCCCTGTGAAGGCCTCATCGACACGATAGCCATCGACACTGATCCTCAACAAACCTGTCTCCATACCGGCGTGACTCCGATCTTCTGACCTATAATGCTGCCTGAATCATAATCATACACTGTTCGTTCATTCACCAGAGGAGAACTGGCCCCCGACTGAGCCTGGGTTCTCCCAAGGTTTTTTTTTTTCTTGCCACAGTCGCCTTTTTTCACCTTTGTTGCCATTGGCTTGGCTTGCTTAGTTGGGGACATTAAATGTAACATTTAATTTAATATTCAACAATAATATTGATCTGCCTGCATTGACACTATTATACAAGAACTGAACAGAACTTGACGATGACATCAAGGTTTACTCCAGAGCGGCTATATATATATATACTGTATAAGTAGTAAATTAATAACTTTTTTAAAACAAAAATGAAACATCACTGAACTGGACTGTGACGCTATTTTCTTCTGGAAACAAACTTTTTTGCATTATTTTCCAGTTGAACTATTAAGCTGCTTTGAAACAATCTGTATTGTAAAAAGTGCTATATAAATAAATGTGACTTGACTTGACTAACAGAGGGAACTCCAGCCTGCACAAGAAAGGCGTGTCGCTATTCATGCCATCGCAGTGAGGGCATGAACTATCCACGAATGCAGGCCTCAGCATGCTCTCACCCCAGACATGTGCCCAGGGCAAACCCGCTGAACGTGCCCTCGCCACCAGCGTCGAACGATCTCCTGTAGCACGTTTTCCTTGCTTGGAGACTGGAAGAGTGATCACTGTGCAACCACTCGGCTCCAAAGCAAAAATCTGAATGAGTGGAAGTGTGCATCTTATGTACCCGTATGTACAGGGGAGTGGCTCGGCATGCAAACTCCACTCACCAATTCGATTGGCCATTTTTCTAAAACTCAGAAGTGATTGGGGCTCTCAAGTGAGACCCCATTTGTCAGTCGACGTAACGTTGTAGTGACTGACAGATGGGGAACTGCTTGTAATTGACTATGAAACTAACATTGAATCAGTCTTTTAACTAAATATATAAAATATGATCGTTATAGTGTGATAAGACAATTATTATTATTATTGTTGTTTATTAAATTATTTCACACATCTATTTAGAAAAAGGACCCTTTTCACAGACTGTAATGATGCGTTTTAACAAAAAAAATTATGTAAATTTATAACACTATAATTTGCATCATTAGTTAAAAACTAGTTAACGCTGCTGTGAGGGTGTTTCTAATACAGCGGCGGTGGGATTGACTGTAAAATTGACATCTCTCTTCTGACTGCCGTTAGCAATCTCTTTCTGTTTTTTCCTCTTTTTGAAAGTTTGTGAAAACACTATTGTGGAGTTTTTCTTTTGCTATTTGAGCAAATGAGGACTCAAAAAATATAGTTAATGTAGTCTCTGTTCACCGCTATAGAAGTTTAGCCAACTATAGCTAAGTTTCCATCCACTTGCCAATCGAATTATCTGAAGTTAGGTAAAAAAACTCATGCGAATAAAGCTGGTGAAAGTGTGTTTCCATCCAACGGCTTTAAAGCAAATAAAAACCTGTGCGTAATGACGTCACATGCTGTTTTGCGATCAAATTGGTATATCAAATTGATTTGAGACATTTTAAGGTGTTTCCATTCATTTTCGCACTGAATCGCACAACATTCAAGCAAACATTTGCGAACAAAGTTTTGCTTGACAAAATGGATCGCGCCATCTACCAACAAATGATCAATATTGCACAAGTTGTAATAGTGCTTATGTGCCAGCTGATAGCAACATATCAAGCTATAATAAGAAAACAACGTCAAATATCAACACATTACAGTTTTGTGGCGGGTTGCAACCATAAAATGACCTAAAACTTAATCGCAATTCATTATTTATTCGGCAAATAACGTTTCCATCAGAGTTTTTCGCATAAGCCGTATATCGATCAAGATAAAATCCGATGAGACCGAACGTATTTCATTTGAGTCGAATTTGACTGTTTCCATAAGGCATTTTTCATTCGATATCACTTAATTCGGATAAAAACGTGTGGATGGAAACATAGTCTATGACGACTTCCGCTTTTGAGAGACCCAGAGATGTGAAAAGGGTCCATGACCAACTTCAAATTGGGTGGGCCTAGGTGGGCTTCGCCACTGATTGGTAATAAGTGTTAATACTCAAGAACGCCAGTATTTTTCACTTTTTCGACAAAAAAAACGTTGCTATAAAAACAAAAACAAAACAACAAATCAAACAGTTCAAGTGTTCAACTTTAAGTTACAGGCTATGCATTTAGAAAAATAGTCACAATGAAAAAGAGATTCTGGACTGGAGGGGTCACCTGAATTCACAAAATGTGAAGAAACCATGTGTTGCGCTTATATTCTGGGTTCATCGGCCCACCTGTACATTGTATGCATCATCAATAAGGTGTATACTGAATTTGGTATACATCTTAATGATGACTTATACAATTTACTTTTAATATCACTGTCTTACTAGATTACTACATTAGCACAATCCAGGTAAAAATGACTGGCGATCAAAGGAGGAAAGCCTTGTTTTGCCTTTCAGGTGCGCATTCCTATAAGGGTGTGATGGAATTCATAGTTTTCACGTGACATTTAATCAATTCCAAATAAAACTTCAGCACGTCATGCACAGTACGTCAGTGTGAGCCACCAGCATGTCACCGGACGTAACCACAAGCACAACTGCCATTTTAGTCGTGCCACTGATAGCTTTTCCAGCAAAATATTTGATGAATATTCATTCTTACTGACCAGTTCTTTCCACATGATGTCAATTTTAAGACATGATGTAGGCTAAATAAACATGCACTGCACGTTGGCAAAGTATTTTTGATTCTGATTGGGAAAGTCATTGGATTCTCCAGAGGAGGATTGTGCTTATCATGCATGACAAGGATTTCATCCCATTATTGCACCTGATTTCGAAGTGTTTAACCTGACGGTGTCACAACCATCCGCAGGCCCGCTCTGAATGTTGATTGCGATGATAGTCTGCCTAAATTCTTTAGCACACATTATACTATAACCACCTATTACAATCAAAGTTACATTTTATGAAAAATGTTAAATCTTAAAACCATCTACTTGTACAGTAACTGTACTTGTACAATACTCTTATTAGAAGGTCTAGCTGATATATCAGAACCAAATGTAACTAGGATCTGACGGTGAGTGACCTGTACAGCAGCTGCCGCAAAAAATATGAGTGTGAGAATCTGTCAGTGACACAGAAGCCGAGGATATGGGTGCATGAATGAACCTCATGGCCTCGAGTCGTGGCAGTATAAACAGGCCTTCAATAGGGCTCCGCGTGAGCGAGCAGAAACACACAGGCGGAGGGCCGACTGGATTAGGTGTCGGCTCTTGGAAGGCAGCCAGAGGATCAGCATTCGATTCCAGCTGCATTCAGCACAATAGCCAACTAATGTGACTGCTCAATCTTACATCAGAGCAACTAGCGCTCAGCCATCGACCCACGGCTAAAATTAGGCCAGCAGCTGCATGCACAAAAACAACTGAAACTTTGAACCTGGGTATGTGTAATGGGTGAAAATGGCTACTCGGTGTCTAGATGAAGGATTCTAATACCTCAAAGCAGTTTGTGACACTGCATTCAAGATATACTCACACTATAGCATCAAACACGTGACCTTGACATTTCTGGTGCTGAACTAAACTATTGCAAAATCCGCAGTTCTACATCAGATAATGGTAACGCTTTAGATTACAGCCTGGAAAAGTACTGCGTAAAGCGATTTTACAGCGTAACTTTCAGTAATTGTAGTGTACTTAAAGTTCTAGCATGTAAGTATAACGGAACAAAATGTAAAGTTTGGGGAATAAAGGGGTAACAACCAGGAGAATGAAAAAAAATATTTGTACTGTAAGTATTATAGAACTAAGAGGTACTTATTCTACTATTATGATACAACAATCTTACATTTGGGAGAAATTTAGCAAGAACAAACACTGCGTACCTTTCTGTAATAATGGCGTACCAATATATACAGTATAGGCTTTCTAAAAATGACAGGGTACATATCTATGCATTTATGCAGTAATCTTTTTAACAAAAGTGCAAAGAAAACTAAAACTATTGCAACTTTTGCTTAAAGATTAGGAAAGATACTCTTGTTCCATGTAGTTACAAGGTAAGTACAATAAAAAATACACACACAATCTTATATCACTGACTCAGAAACTCAGATTTACAACAATTCTTTTTCGTTTAAAACTGCTTTTTTTAATCAACAATTCATTTGAAATGCTTAAGTCTTGACAGAAAGTAGCACATTTTGTCCCCCCTTTTTTCTCCTGCTTGGCTTTTTCTTTTTGTTCCTCTTTTTCTTTCTCTTTCTTTTCACATATGAATCTGAAGAAGAAATCATGTCTCTTGCTATTCTGTATTGTGTATTAAAAGAAAATGCAGTACACCCAGAAATACGTCCTCACCATTTACTCGTCTTTTACTCTCATGCCTTCCAAGATGTTTACGACTTTCCCTCTTCAGATTAACACAGATGAAGGTTTTTAGAAAAAAAAAAAATGCATCTCTGGGAATACATATGATGCAAACTCATGTGTTCCTAAAAGCTGGTGCATCAAACAGCACATACTGCAATAACTGCAGTAACCCATACGACCCCAATGGATGGATCAACGTCTTCTGAAGGGAAACGAAAGTGTTTGTAAGAAAAATGACAATATTTTAAACTGTAGACTTTCGCTTCAGACCAACTTGTTTTTCAAATAAAGGTTTCCGAATCAGTGACATTAGACTGTGTATGTATTTTTATTGTACTTACCCTGTAACTACATGGAACAAGAGTATATTTCCCCAGAGCAATAGTTTTAGCTTTACTTGCCTTGAAACATGTAAGCCCAAACTTAAACATCTGCACTTTTGCTATCAAAAAGAAAAGAAAAAAATTGCATAAATGCATAGATATGTACCCTGTCAATTTTTAAAAAGCCTATACAGTATGTATTGGTACGCCATTATTACAGAAAGGTATGCAGTGTTTGTTCTTGCTAAATTGCTCCCAAATGTAAGATTGTTGTATCATAATAGTAGAATAAGTATCCCTTAGTTCTATAATACTTACAGTACAAATATATATTTTTTTAATTCTCCTGGTTGTTACCCCTTTATTCCCCAAACTTTTTGTTCCCTTATACTTACATGTAAGTACTTTACTTTATAGGTACACTATAATTACTGAAAGTTACGCTGTAAATCTGTCTTAATTACGCAGTACTTTCCGGGCTGTAATCTAAAGCGTTACCCAAATTATTCAAAGGAAACTGCAGCAAAATGTCTCTTTCTCAAAGATGATTGTCATGCTCCCCATCACAGCCCAGTCTCCAGCTCTACAGTTCCCAGATTCCCTCTTGGTCTCCGGTGGCACACACCCGTTTCTAATTACTCACCTGGTCAGCACACACCTCAACTTAAGCTGGACAATAACTTTAAGCCAGAACAATCTCTATTGTTAAAAGCGCTGCTATATAAATGAAGGTGACTTGACCTGACTTGTCTTCAGTCTCAGTCTGGCCTTGAACAAGGAAAGACTCTCTTACCACATTGCCCTGTGTGTATTCCTAGTTCTCTTCGTCTTTTCCTGAAGTTATCTTCCTGCAATCCTTCCCTGTTCCCTTCACTATTCTCCATTCCTGTAAGACAATATAGACTGTCACCATCATCATCATCATCTTTCTCCATATTCAAGACTGCACTTCTACTCACCCGTTCATCCTGTGTTCACCCTGTAATCCCTAAAAAGCTTTTCTGGATTCACTTAACCTCTGTTTAAGTGTATATTTCCTGACAATGACTGAGTACTAAGATTAAATTAAGATGCCAGATTTCAGTTTACTCAGAGTTTCCAACATGCTTGGATCTACATGATTCATAAAGCTAAGCAGAGTCTCTGGAAGGAATTAACTGTTCTTTCAATTACCTTGTTTTGCAATGATTAGTTTTACCTTGACAAATAGGAGGTGATTATCAGGGATGTGGTAAAGTTTCCAAAGGTTGTTATGGCAACACTCATGTGTTACTTTATTCATAAATAGATGTATTTTTGTGCAGCAAGAAACATGTTTTTTTTTTTTTTTCTTTGAACACTGTACCATGAGGTTATAAGAAATATTGAGCGTGCGCTTGTGTTGCCCTCTCTGCGTCATCATGCCCACTGCGTACGGTTGCCGGGCAACACTGAGTTCAGTTGCATGTGCTCATCCAGTAACTTCAGCGGGAACACAGATCTCAGATGATGTCACTCTTTTCAGCCAATGATGATTTCCTTGAGCAGAAAAACAAGCGTCATCAACACTGGAGAAGATGGTGAAGGCTAGTAAATAACAAAAGGTTTTGAGTAAACTATACAAATGAAACATTCTACATCAATATATATTGCAGCAGGGCCCTAACACAAAATATTATTAGAATATAAATGATATTTCAAAAAGTTTATTTTAAAATTTATATTTTTATCTAAATATTAAAATTAAAAATCAAACTATCTATCTGTCTATATAACATCTGTTTGTATCTATCTATCTATCTATCGATCTATCTATATCTATCCATCTATATCTATCTATCCATCATCTATCTGTCTGTCTGTCTGTCTGTCTATCTATCTATCTATATCTATCCATCTATATCTATCTATCCATCATCTATCTGTCTGTCTGTCTGTCTATCTATCTATTTCTATCCATCCATCATCTATCTATCTATCTTCTGTCATCTATCTATATCTATCTATCCATCATCTATCTATCTATCTATCTATCTATCTATCTATCTATCTATCTATCTATCTATCAATCTATCTATCTATCTATCTATCTATCTAATCATCTATCTAATCATCTATCTATCTATCTGTCTATCTATCTATCATCTGTCTATATATCTATATCTATCTATCTATAGGCTATAATCTATCTATCTATCTATCTATCTATCTATCTATCTATCTAATCATCTATCTATCTATCTATCTATCTATGTATCTATCTATCTATCTATCTATCATCTGTCTATATATCTTCTGTCTGATTATCTATCTTCTGTATGTATATCTATGAACTGTAAATGAACTGAATCTTACTGTATTGTATTACCCCAAAAATGCCTTGAATATAACATGTAGCCTATAACAACATATGCCAGAAAAAACTAGAGCTTCTCCCAGCTCCTGTTCCTCTTATTTTCTTCTCTTCTCTTTTTTTTTTTTTCTAACTGATTTTTAACCAAATGGCGTTAAGGTGATTTTAGTGAATGTATGAAGTCAGTTCTTCTATGCTACAGTCACCACAGGTGTAATTCATCAAATGAACTATTAACATGTTCCACTATTGTTGACAAAAGTTTCTAGATAATTTTGTCTTTTTTATGAACATTATATCTATTGTTTTGTCAACAATCCTGTGTTTGTGCTATCTGTCTTTTAAATAAATGCCCCCTTGCTGGACACACAGTATTGTTTTCTAAATGCTACACCATTCAGATATTTAAATGTGACCGACGAGTTCAATTTCTCGGGCCCCTTTATATCTTATTTATAAAACGTGTTGAAAGCTTAGCTATTCAAATGTAAGAATAAAATTCCTCAACCCAGCACTGTTGCGAAGGACTGTCATTTTTGCTCACTCACACAAACACAAATATGACCATAAATTCCATTAACAATTTTTTTTTTTTTTTTTATCACATGGTTCCAGTTACTCAACAGTTCCTCGCAGTGATTGGCTCCTGGCTGACGGCACGTGTCCCAGCGAGTCCGAAAGAAAGGCACCTATTTATAGCTCCTGGGTGCGGCTAGGAATAGCAACACGTGAGTCTGGAGCAGCTGTGCTGGAGAATCAGGAGAGAGAGAGCCAGTTCCCCATTCATTGTTCTCCAGGACGACCTTTCTAAGAGTCGGCAGTCTAAACACTCGGGCTCTGTGCTGACACACATGAGCTGAAGCCTTGTCCAAGCCGAATCCTGACTGAAGCTGAACCATAAATAACACACACGACATCTTTATTCAAACATTTCTGTCACTCTGTCCCCCATCTTGAATGAGTTTCTTCACTGTGTTTATTGCCTTCACTACAAAAGATACATGCAATTCTGCCTTAAAATGTGTCCCAAAGAAAGTATTTTAGTAACACTTTACAATAAGGTTCATTAGTTAACATAGTTATTGCATTAACTAACATGTCATGAACTAACAATGAGAAATGCACTTGTTACAGTATTTATTAATCTTTGTTAATGTTGGTTAATAAAATACAGCTGTTCATGTTAGTTCACAGTGCATTAACTATGTTAACAAATACATCCTTGGATTTTAATAATGTATTAGTAAATGCAGAAAATGTATATTAACTAGGATTAATAAATGCTGAAGAAGTATTGTAAAGTGTTACCAGTATTTTATAAGGGAGTGTAATTATGTGTCTGTAGCAAACCACTTATGCCATAACATGCAGATTTATGATCGCATCCGACAGCTGTTGCACACTGACTGTCATTAACAAGTTTGCGCTGGTACAGTTTTTAAATGTTTCCGAGGCACTGACGCATCTGATCAAAAACAGTAATAATGTGAAATATTATTAAAATGTGAAATAACTGTTTTCTATGTGAATATATTGTAAAATGTAATTTATTCCCGTGATCAAAGCTGAATTTTCAGCATCATTACTCCAGTCTTCAGTGTCACATGATCCGTCAGAAATCATTCTGATATGATGAAACATTTCTGATTATCATCAGTGTTGAAAACAGTTGTGCTGCAATATTTTTGTGTGTAAACCACAATACATGCCTTGATGAATACAAAGTTAAAAAGAGCAGCATTTAAAGTCTTTACATTAAAAGTCAATTTACTTAATCCCTGCCCAATGAAAGTATTCATTTCTTTTTTCACAAACTTTTGAACGGTGGTGTATTTGCTTATTTAGTTCAACACAACAAATGTACAATAACACTCTTAAGATGAACTTTGTGTGATCGATTTGTAGCAGAAGACACATGATATATGTGAAATGTGCATTAACGCAAGCTGTAGCCTACACATGTTTCGAGTAAAAGCAGGAAACAGAATTAGGTACAATAAATAGTTTATTTGGGATTTGTGGAAATAAACGTTGTGTTCCAGGAACTAAGATCTATTTCTCTCACAGAGATTCATTTTCTTTCTGGAACATTGACAAAAGCTCAGATGAATCATGGAACAACATGGAGTCCATAACGAGAATATATATATATATATTTCACATCTGCTTCTTTCCATTCTATTAATGCACATTGAGTTTCATTCAAGTTTTTAAAAATGTTTTTTAGTATGTGGTAGGGGTGTAACGATACCCTCATGTCACGATCCGATACAGATCACGATACTACACAATATTATTGCGATACTCCAAGACATTTGGTAAAAGGTTCGCAAAAAAAATGGACTGTCGATTAATATTGAGTGTGTAAATGAATAGGCTCGGACTTGGTGCTGGAAACCCAAAGCACAGGACAATAGAGACACCTAAAACTGAAGCTGAAAACAGAATTATTTTAGACGAATATGCTTGCACTCTTTCACTGAATAGATATATTTATAATAATGTAGGCCACTTTTTACTAACATAAGACATTTGGCATCATCAGGACCCACACATATTCCCCCAATGCATTATTATACATTATATTCAACATTATATATAGTAGTTTAATGTAGTACTGACATCAAAAACTTAATTTTTACTTTGAGTGTACACAATACATATTTTCACTATCCATGATACATATTGTTGCATTTTTGTATTGCGATATATTGTGACAATATACCAATAACATATCAATATTGTGTTACACCCCTAGTATGTGACCAACATTTACTAGCAGAAAACATCCTCAGGCTCGATCGCTCACGCTCACTGGTTCTGTGACCCGCCGCATGACCATGGCATGAACCGCCGGCCACACGGGGAAATGAGAAGAAAGCAAACACATGACGCAAGGCCACAAGCATCTCTCCTGCAACAGCTGAGGGTTCAGACTGCATGAGCTCGGGATAACCCGTCTGCTAAACACACGCGTGTGGAGGAGTCGCACAAACACCACGTCTTCACACACATGTTGGGTTTGTCTGCGTGACTGACAGCACCTAGTGGTCATCAAATGTACAACTTTTCCAAAGAGCAGTTTTAATAGTTTCTTGTGTGTGCTTCTCTCATCGGTGTGTGCAGACGAATCCTCTCACACGCAGCTGACGTGTGTAAATGAGGGAATGTTTACAGGCCGGTTTACCCCCAGGAAGGGATGTTAGCTGTGTTGTCAAGGGGTGTGTGGTGTGTGTGTGTGTGTGTGTGGTCCCGCACGTAGGCTTGGACTCCGGCGCTTAAACCGGCTCCTTCCCCCTTCCCCGTGTGAGTGTGTGTGTGTGTGTGTGAGAGAGGCCACTCTGAGCTTCCCAGCACAACTCCCAACGATTGTTTAACCATACAAAGATGAAGCCAAGAGTTCCCACTGCACTGATGGGCAGAACCTAAAAGCTCTGAAAAATTAGATGAGTTAAGCCTGTAAAGGGGAAATCTGTGTGTCTGTGCATGCACATACATCATTTACACAGGACTCATTCAAACCCAGAAAACAGAGTCATTTCAATGGTGATTTCAAATATTTCAATGCTTTTGCATTTACTCACAAATCTTCTGCATTCCTGCGAGAAACATTGCGTTCGTTCGCAAAAGTATTACGTTCCTTCTAAAAAACATTGCGTTCCCTCGCAAAATTTTGTGTTTCTCTGAGAAATGTAGCGTTTTGTGTCGCAAAACTACTGCATTCCTCCGAAAAACATTGTGTTCGCGTTCCTCCGAGAAACGTAATTCGCTCGCAAAAGTATTGTGTTTCTCTGAGAAATTTTTCGTTCGCTCGCAAAAGTATTGCATTCCTTCGGAAAACGTGTTCGCTCGCAAAACTATTGTGTTTCTCTGAGAAATTTGAAATTGATTGTCTGAGAAATTTTGTGTTCTCTTGCAAAAATATTGTTTCTCTGGGAAATGTTGTAATCACTCGCAAAAGTTTTGTGTTCCTCTGAGAAATGTTGCGTTCGCTCTGAGAAATATCGAGTTTCTCCAAAAAACGTGTTTGCTCGCAAAAGTATTTTATTTCTCTGAGAAATTTTGCATTTACTGGCAAAAATATTGCGTTCTTCCAAAACACACTTATTTTGCGTTTCTCCAAGAAACTTGTGTTTGCTCGCAAAAGTATTCTGAGAAACTTTGTGCTCACTCACAAGTTTGTCCCAAGTTTGTGTTCCTCTGAGAAATGTTGTGTTTGCTCACAAAAATATTTCGTTCCTCAAAAAAACATTGTTCGCTCACAAAAGTTTTGCGTTGCTCTGAAAAACAAGAAACAGTTCGCTCGCAAAAGTATTGATTCTCAGAGAAACTTTACATTCACTTGCAAGTTTTTCATTCCTCTGAGAAACTTTGCGTTTCCTAGCAATAGTTTTGTTTCTCTTCTTGAGTAAATGCAAAACCACTGAAATGTAATTTTTCCTCCCATCTCATTTTTTCCTAATCAATGTGTCCCATTAGTGGCTCAATCGCATAGTTAACTACTACAGTATAAGAACCATTCCCATACAGATTACAAATTAGATTTCATGAAAAGGTTATTTTTGAAAGGGATCGGACTGAAATCGTTTTCACCCCTTAGGCCAAAAGTACCAAAGCCATTTGCATCAGCAAAGACAGATACGCCTGTCTGTAAACTTATTACCCAATACTAAACATTAAACATGATCACATTTCAATCCCATGACAAGTGTTTAAAAAGGTTCTTGTAACTTGTGTAAATTTGCGACTGATATAATGACCCATGACATCTGTCTTTCCGAACATGCCAGCTCTGTTGCACAGCAAAGACGACAGCGCCGAGCAAATGTCACTATAGCACCACATTATTTATAGTATGCTTTGAGCCAAGAATATTTTCAGAAAAAAGAAAAAAAGAAACTGTTATCGGACTACTGCGCTTGAAGAATCACATGAGTAGATTAAATAACAAATGTAATGCTGGCATGCACAAGTTTAGCACGGTCATCTCATGCAGATTCTGCTCTTATGCAATATGACATATGTCTTCATGCTGTAACACATAAAACTAATTGCCACAATAGCAGGTGGTTAATTTGACAAAAGGTACAGTCTGGAATGAGATGTAGATGTATTCAGATAACAGTTATATTCCCCCTCAATTATATTTACATAACGTTTTTCACTGTACACAGTTGTGTCAAAGCAGTTTTACAGAAAACAAGCTGATGAGGACATCGCAAATGATGACGCAAAGAATGTTTTCATACACAGACTGTGTGTGTGCTCAAAATAAAATGTGCCGATGAGTTTTCAGTTGACAGTAGAGATTAATAAACACAACTGTCAGATTACTTACCAAACACCAAGTGGATACAGAAAAATGGGTCAAATATTCTTAGATTCAGGAGCAAATCTGGGGTACTACAACAGCCCAAACTCTGCAGTGTGCAGCAACACACCTTCAGCATGAGGTTTGAAATAATCATTTCACATCAATATTCAAGATCACACCCTGTTCTAAAGGCCCGTTCACACCAAGAACCATAACTATAACGATAGCTAGCGTCCACAACAGCGGACGATATTGTTCTGTTTATTAGCAGCTGGCTTATAGACCTTATGCGCCAGAGAAACGAGGGCGACGCCATCTTTAGAATATTGTCTTAGAACTTCTGTTTTTGCGGTCGCTCTGTATCTATGGCGCTGCAGCTGTCCAGTAGTAACTAGCTTTTGAAGTGGATTTACTTAACCCTCTGATGGTCTATATTTATGTCTACACTCGTGTTTTTTGGGGTCTCCAGAGACCCCAGACAATAACATTTAATTTTGTAACAAGATAATAGTTTTTTTTTTTTACAAATGTAATTTTATTCTGTTTGTTAATGTTTTTACTCAACATTTGTGCAGTTTTTGGAGAATTTATGATATCTTTTAAATTTCTATAAATAAATAAATAAATATTTATTTAAATAAGCTTTTTACAAAAAAACAGCATTTGATGTAAAATTCACTTTATAAAAGACCCAAATTTCTAACTTTCATTCATGGGGATAACATGGATCATTTTAAATGGTTTAATGTAACATTTATGCCCATTTTTTGGAAAATGCAGTTTTAAAATAAAAAAAATATCACTTTAACCACTAGATGGCCATAGAGCTCCACTATATGCTATTTGCTATTTGACTACCTGAAAGATATCTTTTCACAAGTTGGATTCAGTTGGATTCATATCTAAATATTATAAAATCACAATTATAACAAAAATTAAATATTTTTGTCAAAGTTTAGCATTTTTTGTACTGACAGTTGTCAATAGCCTATAAATGAACATTCAAATCCATAACAAACAGTGGGTGAAAACAATAATTCACACAAATTGTCGCCCTACTGTGAATTTGCTTGACCATTTACAATAGAGATTGATCGCTAGCTGAAACATATGTTGTATTCACCAAAGCTAACGCTGACTGCATAGTTCTAGCTAATTACATCCTTGTGTTGGTTTGGCGAACATGAATTTAGAAAGAAAAATGGATTTACCTGTTCTGCAAAAACAGAGCAACTGAATGTCTGATTGGAAGCCCTTCTGCCGGCGGAGTTCTCGCCACATTTCGAGGGTTTTTCCGATGTAAATTCGGTGTAAGTTCCTTATCCTTGTCCATCTTCTTTACAATTTGTTCATCGGAACGTCGTCTCTTTAGTCGTGTGTCGGCCATAATTCAAACTTCCCTCTTCATGCTTCTCTCTCGTCTCTCCTCCACACCCCCTTCATGTCCACGCGCACTAACAACCACACCCCTCAAATACTTCTTGCCGGTGATTGGCTGGAGCACTGTTTGTTGTGTTTCGTGTTGCGGGTGAGCCCAGTTTGTTTTTGTTGCCGTTTGTGGAGCCTGTGGTGTCTAGAGAGACCGCGTTTTTTTACAGTGTGTTCAGGGGACAGGCAGTTAGCGGATAGTGAGGAGATGTTTGCTGTATGTGACAAAAAATGTTTTGGCCTAAAAAACGCGTGACATCACTTAGAGCACCTTTAATATAAAGTTAACGAAAGTTATCATGAGGATTGTAATGTTTAAAGCAGATGTCTTAACAAATGTCAGTAGACCGGGAAGATTTTAAAACGAGCCGTTCATTCATAAATACGCAAGATCGCTGTGAAAATACAGACCGGAAGTCAAAAGACAACGAGCGCAGCGCTGTAAAGGGGCGGGGCTACACAAGAGGCGTGTGCACTCGTCTAATTTAAACTGGGAAAGCGCGCCGCCGCGTCGCTCATAAACAGTTTGAAAGCGGCTGAAATCACACTAACAAGTATCTTGCGGGTGTCGTCGATGGATATTGCTTTTAGGCTACTGGATAGCATCCTCAATGTCGGATTACTTTAGCAAGGTGATCTACGGTGAATGTGAACATCACGATAACAGCTAAGAGGTGAGTGGAACTTGTTTACAGGACCCGCCGTGGTCACATTTATGCCACAGTCATTTTGCAAACAGGTTATTCGGTCCTTGATGATGCGGAGGTGTTTTTCGTTTATTACATGGCTTGGTTGAATTCTAATAATGCGGTGTGTTATTTCTTGATAACAGACCTGCTGCGAAGGATAACACACCGTTGCCATGAAAAACAGAGCGTTGCTATGGACGTAGGATTCTAACCGTAGAGACGGAACGGACAATTTTCTTTAGCGGAAGCAATACAATCGTTTTTAAATCAATAAACTCCTTTTTAAATCAATATTTTGTGTCAAATTATTGATTTATTTGGTAGGGAGCCATGTAATAAGCGGGATAATGTAGGGCGAGGCGGTTGTTATAGCGAATACAACCCAGCCTGTCGGGGTTCAAACAACAACTAACCAAACAACCAACCTCCGCTTTGGTTGGGGTCCTGATCAGCCTGTCAGGGTTGTATTCGCTATAACAACCGCCTCGCTCTACATTATCCCTTACATGTTGGACAGATCACAATTTTTTAACATGAGATGCAATTTTGCTGGAGGGGTCAAGGTGGCTTATCATGTCAGTGACGTCACGGACCGTTGAAGCTCAAGATGGCTGCTCCCTAGCAACAAAACAACAAACTAACATCACTGTTTCCCCCCTTGTAACTACTTCAGCAGTTTTAAGTGTCCTACCACAAATAACAATGATAACACATCTGTTATATCACCTTTACTTCCTATTTCATTTCAGTTCCCCTTTAAATGCTCAAGCTCATTACAGCAGGCAGGATGGATTCTGATTGGCTTTCAATGTTTTAATCGTTCATCAGCGAAATAAAATCGTTCTGAAAGTGATTCCAATGACGATATAATTTATCTGTGCCGTTATAGTTGTGGTGTGAACTCTGCTACTCTTTTATATTTAGATATCTTTATCATTATAGTTATCGTCCTTGGTGTGAACAGGCATTAAGTGAAGTTTTGTGCCAAAAATGCTTGATTTTGAAGCGGCTTTTTTAGTTACTTGAATCGGCAAGCACAGGATTCTTCTTTTAAACTACTAGCTGTGAAAATATGGCTCCTCTAATCACTTTCTACAATTGAAAGGCATACCACAGACATTTTGTACACATTTGTAACTACTTTTTTGACCTCAAGAAGCATTGGCCTCTAATTTATAACAAGAGAATTTTGAAAACAACAGTTCATAGCAATAAAATGTTATTTCAAATTTAACACAACATATAAATCATTAAAATTCATTAACATAGTTCTTATTTTAATGTGCCCATCGTGTGATGTACCTAGTTGTATGTTAATCGGTCTTTAGCAGTTTAACAGAACACAAGTTATTTGATCAAATTACAGCATGCAAACGATGTATTATCTTACGAGAATGCCAACGATGCATTATATTAACAGGATGAAAATAATGCGTCATCATGACAAAATGCACCCAATACATCAACTTACTAGTCTGGCTATCACCAGAACAAGCTCAGTCTTTTAAGACTGAACATTAGTCTGGGAGTCTGTTCTGTATTTTCTACCGCACAAGAGGCGTGATCGACGGGCAGAGTTCAAATGACTCTGTACGCAATTGGATAGTCCTTCAACCAATCAGACCAGCGATCCGGGTGACGTACTTTGCAGAGCGACACTAAAACTCCAGGCAGGAAATGTGTAACTAAACATGTTGATCAGCGGTTTGCAGAAGCAGTGATGGAGTCAAGCGATTTTTGCAGGTTATGCAAAAAAAAAACACATGAAAGTTAGTGGTATTTACACCCACTCGAGTGAGTTGTTTGCTAAAAAGAAGACATTGAGCATCGTCGAGAGGTTAAAAGGTATTGGACAGAGCCGTAACGCCTCTGGAATTGGATTGGATTAAACCCGCCAATAGCGTGCCAGGTGGATAAGCCAGTTTGTGACTGGTTACCGCAAATTTGTAAAGGAAGCAGCAGAGATAAATGTCCAGGTGTCCAGGATGTCAGACGAAATCAAATCCCAGTTTACCCAGTCTATCAACTTACGCAAACACCATGTAAAACATCCTGATATCGTTGAGCACAGTTTTTCGCAGTTTGTTGGTAATTAAGCTTTACTTATATTCGACACGCTTTGGCTGAATGCGCGATCTGATGACATCACACGGCGCGTCTCTGGCCAAATTCTGTAGAAAACCTGCGGCAATTTCAGACATCTGCAAGCTGCCACAAATATTGTGGAGTTCGCTTGATTTCGCGTTTAATTCTGCGATCGCAAAATCCTGGAGAGACTGAACTGGCATGAGCAGCACGTTACACCAATAGGCTCTATGCACGATCGCTTCCGGTGTTACATCCGGTGCGTCGGAAGCCATTTTTGCATTCGGTGGAGATAATGGTAAATTACACTCGCTGTTCCAGCGCAAGAACTTCCAGTGGTTAACGTGAATGATGTTAACAATATTGTGAGGCAGTAAGCTGTCACGCCTAAGAGTAAGAAAGAGAAGGGCTTTAAATTATATATTTCGAACTACATCGACAACTTTGAGGGTGAGTATTCTCTCATATCATGCGAAATCCGACTAGCAATTCGGTTTCTAAAAATCGTTGTCTCTGTTTCTGAGAAAATGAATTTTATGAAAGTTTTGCCGCTAGTCCACTTCGCTGTAGACCTTATGCGCCAGAGAAACAAGGGTGCCGAATATTGAGAATATTAGAATATATCATCTTTAGAATATTGTCTTTGAACTTCCGTTTTTGCGGTCGCTCTGTATATCTCTATGGCGCTGCTGTCCAGGAGTAAATAGCTCTTGAAGTGGATTTACTTAATGTAAAGTTAACGAAAGTTATCATGAGGACTGTAATGTTTAAAGCAGATGACTTAACAAATGTCAGCCGACCAGGAAGATTTTAAAACGAGCCGTTCATTCATAAATACGCAAAATCGCTGTGAAAATACAGACCGGAAGTCAAAAGACAACGAGCGCAGCGCTGAAAAGGGGCGGGGCTACATAAGGTCTATATGGGTGGTGGTGGCGCAATGGATAAGACACATGCCTTTGGTGTGAGAGACCTGGGTTCGAATCCACTGTGAGACACCAATGTGTCCCTGAGCAAGACACTTAACCCCTAGTTGCTCCAGAGGCGTGCGACCTCTGACATATATATCAATTGTAAGTCGCTTTGTATAAAAGCGTCAGCTAAATGAATAAATGTAAATGTAAATGTATATAACGCGCTATGCGGAAGTAAAGACGCTGGCTGAGATTCTAGCGGAAATACGTCAGCAGCGTTCGTGCATAGAGCGTATTATATTATATATTCTATTTTAGTATGTTAATTATATTATACTATATCGCGACATTTCAAAGATTGATTAATTTAATTTAATGTTTCTGTAAATACCCTATTTTGTTTGTATATGATAACATGTTTATGGGTAATTCATACAGAAAAATGAAATGTAATAATAATTTTTTATAATCAATTTGAATTATTCTTTCTTATATTTAAATGTGAAGTACACGTGTGCATTCTGTGTGCATCTGACTGTGGTGCTGTGAAGTCGTATGACCCGAGATCCTGACGCAGGTGTGGAGGGGGGTGAATATAATGAGGAACTGGTCGCCGGAGCGCATGTGAAGACATGCTAGGTCTGAAACCGCTGGAATAAAGGCTTCATTGAGCACACAGGAATGCAGACTGACGCTGTCTAAGATGTGGATGTGGTTCACATTCCTGAGCCGCCACCACACGCTGCAATGCTGTCATCAAAGAGAAAACATGCTAGAAAACAAGACTTTCAGACAAAAATCCCCAAAGCATTTCAATACCCAAGTCTGCATGTCATTTCCTGCTCAGCATCACTGCTCTACCAATGAAACAGGAGAAGAAATAATAACACGATTAATAATTACCTACTTTAAGTATTCATTCAGGATCCGTTTAGGGTTTAAATATATCAAGTTATTCTTGTTTGCTCAAGTGTAAAGGGAAAATGATAACACTAGTTTTAATTGGGTAACACTTTATAATAACGTTCAGTTGTAAGTCATTTATAAGTGGTTAGGTAATGATGAACTAATCATTTACAAACATTCATAAATGATTAGCAAGTGATATACTAACATTTTATGTATGTTTTGTTAATTCTGTTTCAAGTCATTTACAAGTGATTAGTAAATGATTAACTAATTATTTACAAAACATGACTATGCGTTCATTAATGATTCATAAGTGATGTTAATTATTGTATGTTTTTTTATACATTTTTTAAAAACAATTTATAAAACATTTATGAAACGCATAGTCATGTTTTGTAAATGATTAGTTAATCATTACCTAACCACTTATAAATGACTTACAACTGAACATTATTATAAAGTGTTACCTTTAATGGTAATACATGTATTAAAATGAGTTACAGTACTTCAGAACAACATTGCTTCCTGTGCCAGTTTTTAGACAGATATTGAAGAATATAAAACATCAGCTCAGGCACATGAGAAATGAATCAATGTGCTCAACAGAACAAAACGCATTTGTTTTTTATACTTAATAGGACAACGGGTCCAAAACAGTAACGAATCCCTAAATATTTCTGTTCATATTTACTTATCTCTGCCGTCAGACAATTATAATTCACCAACCAATCGTAATGTGGCAGAACAAGCTCTAATTTCATTGGACACCGTGAAGTGGAATGGTAATTTCCTGATCTTATTCATTTATCGGTTAAAAACTACAAACACTGTCTGTTTAAAGTTTATTAACAAAGGTGAAATAGCTATAAGAAAAAGATAGTCTTGTTTAGTCAGACTGGACAGAAACATTTCAAATGTGAATCGACAACAAAGCACTCCGCAAAACCATGCAGCACCAGAAGTGTGTATATATATATAATGTATTATTATAGCGATAAACGCCCCTTTTTGACATTTGAGCCTGCAGAAGCTTTGAATGAAATAAAATGAGAATAAAAGCTGACAGGAGCGAACACATCCTCGGCTCATATGTATTTGGGCAGTCATGTGCTTTCCTGCTGTGTGTGTATTAGATAAGCATTACATCAGTGTGTTAATAACTCAATCCCCCATGAGCCCCTGGGGCGGCGATCCTGCTGGCTGACTCAGCAGATCTGGCAACAGTCGGGGTTTTTTCCTCGTTTGCCACTGAAGCTCAAATAACAAAGACTGTAAAACCACAACTGTAAAATTCAGCCACAACTGTAACTCTTACACATGAATTTTGAAGAGTTTTATCAGCTTTATCAGTTCCTGTGAAATAATTGCAGAGTTCCTGGTAATGGAGAAGCTGGGAAGCGTGACTCACTTTCACCGTGTCAATGTCACAGAACAATTGGGGATGTTAAGTTGTAAATAATATTTATATTGTTTAATTATGTCTATCGAAAGTGACATATATTACATTTTAATTAAAGAAAAAAATTTGTCACGTTTTTTCTCTTTCCGTTTCATCCCTTGATGTTACTAACGTTCAAAAGTTTGGGGGTCGATCTTTTTTTTTTTCTTAAATCTCTTCTGCTCACCTTCACTTCACACTTTCATCTTCTTTCATTTGATGAAAAATACATCAAAAACAGTAATATTGTAGCCTGGGAAAACCCAGACAAACTTCCGGCAAATTTAGATTTGCTCTGCAAGTAGTCTGGCAAAGAGTCCATTCAAGCCCATTTCTCGAGGCACCAATCAGAAACGTTGGGGCGGGCTTTACATGATGACGATCGCTCTGATTGGTTTTAGGTCTATCCAATTGCGCCCAGAGGCATTTGAGCGACGTCCGTTGGTGACGCCTCTTTGGAAATGAGTTATTAATGAAGCTTTGCCAGACCATAACTCAGTTACTACTGAGAATGGTCTGGTTTTAACCAGGCTAGTAATATTGTGAAATATGATTACAATTTAAAAAAGCTGTTTCTATGTGAATATATTGTAAAATGTAAAAAGCAGAATTTGATACTCCAGTCTTCAGTGTCACATGATCCTTCTAATATGACGAAACATTTCTGGTTATCATCAATGTTGACAGTTGTGCTGATTCATATTTTTGTGGAAACTGATATATTTTGTCCAGGATTCTTGTTGAAAGTTGAAAAGATCAACATTCATTTGAAACAGAAATCTATTGTAACATTAGAAATGTCTTTACTGTCACTTTTGATCAATTTAATGCATCTTTGCATTCATTTATTTAAAAAAAAAATTAAATCTTTCTAACCCCTTTTAAACAGTAGTGCATAAATACTGTATACCATTTTCCTGTTACACATTCCTTGTTTGCATGAATAAAGCCGTTTTTTAATCCAGTGATGTTCACTGGCAGATATCTAGAAGAGCAGGATATATCTGTCAGATAACATGAGTAAACACTGAGGGCAAAACTCACTGGAGGAAGTAAGATAATCTTATTAAATAGTTGTGTTGTTGAATTACACTGAGTATGGATAAGTTTTAATGCATAAATGACAAATTTCAGAACTTTTTCCTAATAGCTTTGCTAACAGTAGCCATTTCATTACAACACACACCGTGAAACAGAGACTGAGAGAGAGTCAATATCCTCAGGGCATAAACTGTGTAGATGTGGACTCATTACAGACACATGTTTGAAGTGAAAGCAGCTTTAATGCTTAATCTAGCAGTATTTGAGGTGTAATGCACGCTCCTTCAACTGTCTTGTAATGAAATGAATTGTAATAGTTGATTTCCCATTTTGAAGTGCATTCTGCATTATTTATTAACTGATGAGAATGAACAAAGTCTCTTTAAATTATGTACCAAACATACAACAGAAAGAAAAGAAGTTCATAATCACAAAGGAAGGAATAGCTTTCATCTTTCATGCTTGCTCTTCACACATCTCAGCTGAAATGCCTACAGATCTGACTATCATGGCAGCGCTCCAAATATTTCAGGTATGCATCGGTCTTTACGGGACTCAGAAAGGCAATGTGGAAGGCAGCTGCTTGTAACTGGGTTGGTTAGGCCGGTGTCACTCGCCCTTAAAGCGAGGAGGACGCTTTTCTCTGAACGCCAGCAAACCTTCCAGCCGGTCTTTGGTCGGGATCACCTAGGAGACAACAGTCGTATCAGAGGAACGCTACAGCTGTGCCGCCTCGAGGGCTAAATATAGTGGCTTTCTGAGTGATCTAGGCCAGCGCTCACTCTCTGCATGAAGTGCATCATGTTAACCTTTGAAACGGCTGATTATATGAAATTAAAGGAATTCTTTTTATATAGCGACTATTTATTTTTGTGTTTATTGATGATGAGGACGGACAAGGAAGAGACAGGAGAGGCGAGAGGGGAACAGGATCGGGAAAGGACCTCGAGCTGGGACTTGAGTTAAAGGAGTAGTTCACTCCAGAATTTAAATTTCCTGATCATTTACTCAACCCCACGTCATCCAAGATATTCATGTCTTTCTTTCTTCAGGCGAAAAAGAAATTGAGGTTTTTGAGGAAAACATTCCAGTTTTTTTCTCCATTTAGTGACTTCAACGGGTTGAAGGTCCAAATGTGAGTTTCAGTGCAGCTTCAAAGTCTCGACACCAGCCGAGGAATACAGGTCTGATCTAGCCAAACCATCGGCCATTAAAAAAACCATTTATATACTTTTTAACAACAAATGCTCGTCTTGCACTAGCTCTGCGATCCTCCACGCATTACGTAGTAAAAGTACAGACCTAGTGTTTACAAAGCGAACGTGCAAAGAATAAGTCAAACACCATTTACAAACAAAATATCTTAAAGCTGCTCTAAGCGATGCTGGGTGACGTCACTTCTTGATGACGTTCGAAGTATTGTCAAACAAAACTCCCTCCTCCTCCTCCTCCTCCTCCTCATCCCACGTCAAGAGAACGTCGTCTCTTTGGTCGTGTGTCGGCCATATCAAAATTCAAGAGAATATAATTGTAAGGGGACTGTCGAGGACATCTCTCCTCTCTCTAACTTCCCTCTTCATGCTTCTCTCTCCTCCACTCCCCACACCCCCCTTCATGTTACCGCCTGACCTTTCCAACATGATTACGTAATGCATGAAGTCGTGGACGTGCACAACGAGCATTTGTGGTTAAAGTATATAAATGTTTTTTTTTTGTTGAAAATGACAGATGGTTTGTCTAGATAAGACCCTTATTCCTCGTCTGGGATCGTGTCGAGACTTTGAAGCTGCACTGAAACTCACATCTGGACCTTCAACCCGTAGGACCCCATTGAAGTCACTATATGGAGAAAAATCCAGGAATGTTTTCCTCAAAAACCTCAATTTCTTTTCGACTGAAGAAAGAAAGACATGAACATCTTGGATGATGTGGGGGAGAGTCAATTATCAGGAAATTTGAATTCTGAAGTGAACTACTCCTTTAATATGTCAGAGCGCCAGCACATGGCTCTTGAAAGGTTTATCAATTATTGGTAAAATATATTTCTCCATGTTGAAAACAAATGGGGTTTTTACTTTGGATCCCAACTATTGTGCTTTATTGTAGAACAGTATTTTGGCTCAAAAAACAAAAGTTAATGCAACAAAATACTATTTTGATTCTCAGATTAATGGGAATTTTCATTGTGTAAACATACCTGAGAATAGCATGCCTCTTCAATAGCTAATCCTGTCTTTAAATCCACCTGGAAAAAACAACAACAACATCATCATCCGACACTAGTTTTGCATCATCCGTTTTCATTTGCAGAATGTTTATATGAACCACAACAACTGTATAAGTCACGAGAGAACTTAAGTCTGATGTGATGTCGAGTGCCCATACAACACACTTTCTTTTCTCCTCGTAGCCGTGGGAACAAACCATCCAATAAACGTGCAAGAGCTCCTCATGACAACACAGAAGAACAGAGACCTACTTTTGTAGGTGACCTTGGCATTTCACAAACACAGAAATATCTGAACTCCTCACTAGAAAAACAACTGAATTGTAAGTAAATGTCCTTTGGCATCAGAGGCTCAATAGAAGCTCTTTCTTCATTTTAACAGCGACAGCTCTTCTAAAGAAGGTCAGATGAAAACAAGCTATTTTGCTTCCTAGTGAAGCATCTTCAAATATAAGGAGTTGTTTTTTTTAACCCAGGCTCATTGGGAAAAACGTGCCTGTGGCAACATTTCTGCAAAATTATATTACGTTGCTGCTTTCATGTTTTGCAACGCTTCCAAAAAGTGAAATGTCCAGTGAGTGACACTAAAAGCATGTTCAGTTTTCTCTGAAACAGATTAACTTGAATTTGAAAATGTTTTATTGTATGTACGGCGGCAGTTCAGAAATTAAATGCATGTTGAGTGATGCTAAAAGGTGAAAATAACGTACCACCTACTAGGGCTGACGGTATATATATAGTTACCGCGGTAAAAAATGTCAACCATAACAGATTTTTTTATTCCGTGTATACCGTGACATGCAAATAAGTGGGCGTGAGTGGGCGTGGTTAACTCAAGTGTGTGAGACTGAGCGAGACGCTGCGAGTTTGCACGTTTGAAACATGGAGAAAGATGAACAGGTACATGAGGAGGACAGAAAGCAATCCCGAGCAGGAGGAAGAACTTGTTATTAAAAGAGGTGCGACATCTGTGGTTTGCAAAATCTGACAAAGACCAGAAAAACGTGATTTGCAAACTATGTAGAGCTAATGTGCTCACTAGCAACGGTAGCACAAGTCATTTGTTTCATCACCTCTAAATGAAACACGCACGTGAATATCATGAAAGCCAAAAGATGTGCCACACATCAAGCGGTCTGTCAACCTCCGATGCTAAAACCAAAACAATGCAGATTTAAACTAGCTTGGCCGAATCATTTACTAAAGGCCTCGCGTATGAAAAAAGCTCAAAGAGATGGAAAGAAATAACAGGCCATTACGATGTATATCTGTAAAGACGTGGCACCAGTTTACACTGTGGAAAAGAAGGGGTTTCGAGACTTGATCAAAACCCTTGATCCGAGATATGTGACACCGAGAATATGTAATATTCATGTTGTTTATCTTGTTAATTAATCTTAATTATAGAGAGAAACATTTTAAAGATGTTTAAATGTATGCTACTAATACTACAGCATGCTTATACATACACCTTTTCCAATGTATCTATCTTAATAGAGAGAGGTGTGAAGGTGCCCCAGGTTGATCGTACAGTTGGGGTCTTCAAGAGAGTCGTGAGTGCCTTCTCAAATACTTGGAAAAGACAGCGTGAACTGGCCATTGCTCAGGCACAACTGGGCTTGCCTGCTCATAAACTCTTCACTGAGACTCCAACCAGATGGGCCTCCAGGCAACAAATGATCGAAAGGATCATAGAGCAGGAGAAAACTCTAACACAAGTCCTGCAAGCTGAGAAAAAGACCAGACATTTAGCTCTGATATGACAGGACATGGATGTTCGTGAATCTGTGAATAAAGCATTAAGCCCTCTTGTGGAGTTCACAGATGCCTTGTCTAGGGAACAGTACGTGAGTGTTTCATACTTGAAACCCGTGCTTCATCTTTTCAATGAGCAGGTTCTGAAGCCACAGGATGATGATACCCAGCTCACCAAGGACACCAAGGTGCGGATTCTGGACTATTTGAATGAGAAATATGCAGACCAATCCACCCAGGAGATGCTTGACAATGGCTTCCCTTCTCGACCCTCGCTTTAAAACCACATATGTAGAAGCAGAGAGAGTGGACTACATGAAGGTCAAGAAGAGTCTTGCATCTGAACAAAGAAAGTCTGCAGAGGGAGTGTCACTGCCACCAGTCGAAGCTGCTGAAGAAATTCCCGCTAAGATAAAGAAGAGGAGTTTGGGCAGCTTCTTCAAAGTAAAATCACGTAAATGCCAAGCTGTCCCTCAGTCAGAGAGAGAGTCCATGGAAATGGAGCTTAACAGCTATTTACAGACAGCTGAAGTTGATGGAGAGGCAAACTCCCTGGAATGGTGGAGGCAGCACAAGGCCAATTTTCCACGAGTGGCCAGCCTGGAAAAAAAATATCTCTGCATCCCTGCCACAAGCGCCCCATCCGACCAGGAATATCATCACATGCCGCAGATCAGCACTGAAACCGGAGACAGTTGACCAGCTTGTATTCCTTGCTCACAATTTGTAATTGTTTTGATTGAGATTCTCAAAACATATTATTACAAATTACAAATTGTGAGCAAGGAATAGTTTCCTTCAAGTCTTTACATATTTATATTTTCTGCAGTATTTTTTTCCCAGTTACTTAAGTGTTATTTATTTTATAGCTGTGAGAAGATTACTTGAGGAAAGTTATAATAATAAGGTCTGTCCACATCAAACTGTGAAATGTGGAATACTGTGAAATTTGTTATATTATGGTTCATCTAAATGTTGTTTCTTTCATTTACTATATTTATCAAGTTCCAAATAAAAGAAAAAATTATCAAACAAGGTGAAGTACTTTTCATTTGTAAAGTATTTAAGTTTACTTAATATATAAAGCCCTATTTGTCGAATTTGCAGAAAAACGACAAATAAATAACTATATCGTGATGTATATCGTTAACGTGAAATATAATTTTGGTCATATCGCCCACCCCTACCACCTACACTAAACCTGACTGATAGTGTTAACAAAAGCAAACGAGAGATAAAAACCTTTGCTGAATCAAAAATGGCGCTTTAGTTTGCTGCTTTAAGTCTTTGAGCTCTTTTGTCATGACTGGTGCTTCATGGGACTCGACAAGTGCAATGCTGTACCAGGTGAGAAAAGCCACGCATGTGGAGCTAACCATGTGATACAAACATCAAAATGTGTTGGTTTACAAAGGATGTAGGGATGCACTGATATGAACATTTTGGCCGGTACCGATAAATCTTTCTATATGAAAGCCGATAACCGATATATTGGCTGATAAATCTAAATTCAAATTTTTATATCATTTTTGAGAGCCTGGTTACTAAAACAAAAGTCTCACCATTAATAGCCATGTCTCAAACACACAATTATAATGTTCTCATTATAATTTGATGTAGTCTATATGACAGACTTGCGCTGCACGTGTTGCACTTTACTGTATTTTCCTTTTTTGAAGTGATTCTAATCATATTTCAAGCAAATGAAACCCATCATGGTGAACAGTGCACATCTGAAGTGTCTCAGCTGAAGGAAACAATACATTATTTATCGGCTTTAAGATATCGGCCAAATTCATTAAAAATGAACATATATTGGCCGATACTGATATGGTGGCCGATATATCGTGGATCCCTAAGAGGATGTGCTATGGTAAAAGTGCAAAAGGTCATAACATATTTCCATGTGATTCCTTGCACAACACTACGCCCTTATTAATTAATAATCTGCCCCTGTAATCATAATTTGTGTAAAAAGGAATAAACGTTGTTGGTGTTTTACTGCCTCTAGTGTTCATTTTAACTAGCCTGGAAATCCAGACCTAAATCTAAAAGATGAGTGGTCTGGCGTCGACTAATGAAAGTCGGCCAGCTCGAGGGGCGGCACCAAGCATGCATTTGAAAATCTCACTGCATGCAATTGGATTACACTACGACCAATCAACAAGCCCCATACGCTTAGCTACCAGCAGAGCTAACTGGTAGATTATACTCTTAGCGTATCCGGTCGGCAAAACAGCAAAAATGCCCTTCTTGCAAAGGAATGATTCGAGCGGCGTCTTCTGTTCCTGTTTTAGATAAAAAGCCAAGTCTAACTCGTTCATTGTAGCGGCCAAAGCCGTTTCAAACAACTGGTGTCCATCCATAGCCATCTTGCAATGTTTACTAATGACTTCGACGTCACAGCGCTGTCGTCATCTCGCCTCTGTCGCCATCTCGTTATCTATATCAGATAACCCGATGTGATTGGTGCAGCTCAGATCGAGGGGCATATTTAAGGAGCATCATTACTCGACACCAGAGTAACTCGCTGAGCAAATTCAACTTGTGCTCTCGTGAGAACTCTGGATTACCAGGGTACCTTTTAGCTGGAAACTGCAGTGCATTTTATGTACAGGTACGTTTTAGGAGTTTTGCTAACATGTAGATAGAGGCACGTTTTCCAATGAGCCTGTGTTAGCTTTCTTCCTCTTTTAATGACGTCCACAGAAAAGATGAGGACACTACTTCCTAAAGGACGTGCGGTGTTGATAGGCTGGCCTCTGGGGTCAAGGTAATGTCATGAAGCAGACACTCTCTTTGGTAACTCGGATCTGCACGACTTCACGTACAAACACTTTTACTGGTAAGCATATACATGCTGAGAGATGGACGTAGGTATTGTAACAGATGTATATCAGCTGCATCATATAGTATGTCTGTTCTTATACGTTTGCTCACGAACAGCAGGGAAAAGTAGGATTATTTAAAGGGGACCTATTATGCCTCTTTTCTCAAGATGTAATATGAGTTTCAGGTGTCCCCAGAATGTGCCTGAAGTTTCAGCACAAAATACCCCACAGATCCTTTATTATAGCTTTTCCAGTTTGCCCCTATTTGTGTGTGTCCCTTTAAATGCAAATGAGCTGCTGCTGCCTTTACAGCTCGTGCTTCGGAGACTCTGGCAACAACAAAACTGGAGAATCTCACGCAGCAAATATGTCAGAAATTGTCAATAGCGTGTTCAACCTTACATGTTCGAACCAGAGTTGGACACTGATGGAGAGACTCAGGGAGAAGTTACAACTTTTAGAAAGCAACTGGACGTTACTGAATAGTAAGTGGATCAATGAACTATTGGAGTTAGTTATACTCCACAACATTATTAGTTGTTGTGGAGTTAAGTTGATTCAACTCATCGACTAGCATGTACCGTAACGTTAATATAAAAATCTTCCAGACACAACATTTGTGCAAATCCATCGTTAAACTGACCCTTGTTTGTGAAGCTGTCCGGCATAAAATGATTTGTGCAAATATATAACACTAACGATTTTCTTCAGCACATTTCCTTCATAAATTAAATTTAGCCACAGTGTCCTCAGTGGGTCAGATGCCGGGAGTCTATAGAGACCGTTATGAGTCTATAGAGACCCTTCAGTGTTATCTAATTTTAGACCAGTTTCTCATCTGCCTTTTCTGTCAAAGGTTTTGGAAAAAGTTGTTTTTATACAGTTGCAAGCCTTTATGCAGAAAAATTCTTTGCTTGAACAATTTCAATCTGGTTTTAGATCACGTCACAGTACTGAGTCTGCACTGCTCAGAGTACATAATGATATTGCCGTGTCTGTGGATGCCGGGAATCCTGCTGTTTTAGTGCTTTTGGACCTCACAGTGGCGTTTGATACGGTGGACCATGCAGTCTCCCTCTCTCGCCTTGAGCATTGTGTAGGCATTCAAGGTTTGGCACTTCAATGGTTTAGCTCCTATTTAGCAAATAGGAGCTTCTCTGTTATGATTGGTGAATGCTCCTCATCAGCTGCTCCTCTTTCTTGTGGGGTACCCCAGGGTTCAATTATTGGCCCAATCTTGTTTTCTTTATATATGTTGCCATTAGGGAGTATTATAGGAAAGCACAACCTGTCCTTTCACTGTTATGCTGATGATTTGCAGATTTATTTGCCTTTAAAACCGAATGATAGTGTCGCACTAGACCCCCTACTTAATTGTATTAATGATATTAAGTTATATTAATTTAAACAAAGCAAAAACTGAGTGTATCATCTTCGGTAACCCAAACGGTTCAGCGGTGAGTTTCGGGGCTCTGGCTCCATACCTTGAGCCTGCTGTCAGAAATTTGGGGGTTACTTTTGATTGCAACATGAAATTTGACAAGCAAATCAGCAATGTTGTCAAAATGAGTTTTTTGCAGCTTCGTCTTCTAGCTAAAGTTAAGCCTTTTCTTAAAGGAGCTGTATGTAGTTTTCAGCGACCTCTAGCGGTGATGTTTCAGATTGCAACCAATAAGTTTACAAGCGCGTGCTCTTGCGCGTCCGTGCTCGAATTTATGAGCGAGCACTGTCTGTGGGTACCGGCCAGACTGAGACGCAACACACCGGAGAAAGCATCCCAACAACATGCTGGAAACTCAGGTAAACTCCCACTGCAACGTTACAATAATAGGCTAATTTTATCAGCTTGACGTTGAACTAATGCTCCATGCTCGTACCATGATAAGTATGGAACCCTATCAACCGTGCCGAATTTTGCCACTGCAAGCACCACTTCACATTTTCTTCAGGAACTGTACATTCTAGGTTTGTAGATAAGGTTTCTCCATGATTCAAATGCCCTGCCAATGTTGATCCGTGTTTTTTCACCCGAAGTTCACCCGAAGTTCATCCGATTCACGTCTGGCCTTACGAGCTTCAGCAGAAAAAACTTTTTTTTTGGTTTTTTATCAATATGTGGAGTTTGTGTTGGAGTCTGTGACGTGTTGTGCTGGGAGCAGGTCGTTTCTTAGTGTTATCAGACATGTCATAAGTTGCATAATTCATAAGTCCATGTCATAAGTTGCAGTGTCGTCGCTGTTGAGTGCAAAGTCAGTAGGCTAGACGAGGCGAGAGGCTCGGGGGCGAGCATGCAGGTGACGTCACTGTATTTCACGGTAAATCCGACCCGGCACCTTCACATAAAAATAAGAATACTTGCTTTCAGAGGTAATAGCAAAACCCGCAAAGTGGATCATTTTAATGTGAGATTACAACCCTTTCACACACAGGCAATAAAAAAAAGGATTTGTTTTAGTAAAAAAAATACATACAGCACCTTTAACAGGCATGATCTAGAAAAGGTGATTCATGCTTTTATTAGTTTGTGGTTGGATTATTGTAATGCTCTTTATGTTGGTTTAAATCAAAACTCCATTTCACAACTTCAACTTGTGCAAAATGCTACTGCTCGGTTTTTAACAAATACATCTAGGCGTGCACACATCACTCCCGTTCTCTACACTTTTCATCGGCTTCCAGTGCAGTTTAGAACAGATTTAAAAAATTTGTTGTTCGTTTTTAAGGCCCTAAATGGCCCCGGAGTACTTCACTGAGATTTTAACCCTGCGTGAGCACAGCCGGTCATTACGGTCTTCAAACCATCTGGTTTTAGAAGTCCCAAGGTCGAAGTATAAGCGTTAGGGCGTTTGCAGTTGCTGCCCCGAGACTCTGGAACAAGTTATCCCCTGATATTCGTACAACTGCAGATGAAACTCTTTTTAGGTCTAAACTCAAAACCCATCTGTTTAGAATGGCTTTTAATACGCAGTAGTGGTGTGATAATTTCCTTTTTCCGGTTTCTTTTCAACTTTTTCTTTTCTTTTTTGATTTTACTGTTATATGTATTTATTGTATGATATGTTGTTTTATTTTATTCTATGATGTGAAACACTTTGGATACCTGACGGTTGTTGTAAAGCACTATACAAATAAATGTTGATTGATTGATTGATTGATTGATTGATGTTCGCTGGTACATCCAATAACAGAACATTTGTAATGTTTTTTGGCGCAGACATTGTGTATCTCCAGCTGCTACAGCGAGGAAACAGAAGTGGCGACTGCCGCGGCTCACTCGGGGTGGGATCTATGCTAATAGGGCAGATCATTAAGAGTAAGAGGACGGGGAAATCTGGAACCACTCATTTGGAGACACTGTTTATGATTTATGGGGATTATATAAAAAAGGAGTGGGTGGATTTACCATTATAGGCTGGTTTGTTTACACACACTGTAGACACACATCAGTGTTCAAACACCTTATTAAAGTGAATTTTGCATAATTGGTCCCCTTTAATAGTCATGGTAACATATCAAAATAATGATCAACTTTTAAAATGCTTCCAGTCTCTTTTTTTTTTACATCAAAGGAATTTTCTTCAACCAAAACTCTACGGTATTTTGGCAAACATTCAAGTCACTTGGTAGAAGATGCCAACACAGATTGCCTCAATCTCACAAACCAGGAAGAAAACAGCTCTTTATTTTTTACCAGATAAGTCAGTACAATGTGCAATCTTACCTCTATTCCCTGGTCGATTGCCAACTTCGCCATTCTCATCGCAATTGGCCCCTTGAAGAGAACAATCATCAAACCTTCATTAGAACAGTGTACAGTGAAAAACTGTTGAAGCTGAATGAACGAGCATGGCAGTTCATACCTGAGGGATGAATTCACGGGCCAGATCCAGAGCTCGCAAATACGCAGCATCTCCACTGGGATTCTGCTCCACTGCATGATTGACTAGGCCGAGCGTCTTGGCCTCTTCGCCGCTCAACACCCGCGCCGCAAATATCAGCTCTTTAGCTACGGACACTCCTACAGTTCGGGGCAGGCGCTGAGTTCCCCCTACAGCCAGAACAATAATCTCATATTAATCTGTGACATTCAATCAAATTCAAAGCATGTTTGATTATGGGGTTAGTAAGATTTTTGAATGTTTTTGTTCACCAAGGCTGCATTTAATTAAACAGTAATACTGTGAAATATTACCACCATTGGTGGTGGTGGCGCAATGGATAAGAAACATGCCTTTGGTGTGAGAGACCTGGGTTCGAATCCACTGTGAGACACCAATGTGTCCCTGAGCAAGACACTTAACCCCTAGTTGCTCCAGAGGCGTGCGACCTCTGACATATATAGCAATTGTAAGTCGCTTTGGATAAAAGCGTCAGCTAAATGAATAAATGTAAATGTAAAAATTTATAATAACCGTTTTCTATGTGAATTTTTTCTTCTTCCGGTGATGCAAAGCTGAATTTTCAGCATCATTACTCCAGTCTTCAGTGTCACATTATTATTATGAATGTTGAAAACGTCATATTTTTGTGAAAACGATGATAATCTCTTCGAATCACTACCTTCCAAAGACATACCAGCAAAACTCAATGCTCAAGTTCTCTGATCGGCTAAACTATAGTGTCAGATTCTTCTCTTTTTTTTGTTTGCGGTGTCTAGGGCTGTCAAAGAGAAAGATGCAACTTCTCAGGATGCCTTTTGTTGATTCTCTGATTTCAGAAAAACGGAAAACAACATCTTTTAAAGTGTTCGAAAAACTCGCCATTTGGCCACAGTTAAAGTTGGAAAATAAAGCAAAAAGTGAGTGTGGGAAGCTGATGAGGAGTGAGAACAGGAGCAGTTAGTTGTATTGTGCTTCAATGGTGTTAACACTATCAAAAAATACACATTGTAATTCACAACTGCAACAAAAGGCTGCATCTTAGTTCTCCATACACAACTCCAGAAACTCATGTTATAAACATTTGTTGCACACAAAATATTTAAATGTGCTGGTCATTCATTGAAAGTGTTGTGGTTGAGGACAAACCTCATGGCCTGTGTTTTAGCATGGTATCAACTGTGCAGCCTGAGCTTTTTTGTACAAAATTGTACAAAACGAAGCTAATTGATTTACAATGAGTCTTGAAAATGACCACTCGCTGCATCCATGCTCCTAGGAGCCTTCATTTATTTCAATTTACACAAAGATTTTTACTACTTAAACTAAACTACACTATTTCAGCGGGCAGTTAAAGTCACAATCCACGTACAGAAATGGAGGTAATTATGGTCACTTCAATGCAAATCAACAGAGACAAGGAAAATTGTACAAACCATTTTTTATTCAATTCAGAACAGCAAAATAAACTGAAATTGCCAGCAGACAAATGAAGGCACAACAAGTTTGTGCGTGCGTGTGTGTGTGTGTGTGTGTGTGTGTGTGTGTGTGTGTGCGCGCACACCCTTGTTTGAGAATCTGAAGCTGTGCTTAAGACAGCTTATGACTTTACAGTTTTTAAACAAACAATAGCAAGAATTTTATCTATTCAACAGCCGGAAATGAATTTCATTGATATCTAGGTCCCGTATGTTGAAAACATTTGACTTGTTTTGCTAAATGGCATAGACATGGCAAGTGATAAGATCAAGTTATAGTTAAGGGCAAACTGTGTCTTTTTTTTCCAATTCTATTCCAAACTTCTTAACCGATAGAAATTAAACAATAACTACAGTATAGAGCTCAAAATGACCAGAGTTGTCAAGGTCAAGGAAACAAAACAAATAAATAGCAGAATAAAATCATATTAAAAGTAGATCAAGTGACGTCTGTCAGAAAATAAGGACACTTTATGAGCGCTACATTTAAAGTCTTGTGATAAATTTCAGTTTGTTCTTCACACAAACAATGATATTTGCATCTGCATTCAGACTGCAAAATGCCACTGGTTCACAACGCCAGTGGTTTGTATGAGTGGCGTAACTGAAGTTTGTGATACAGTATGTTGCCTAAAATGGAGAAAGTTTTGGTGGATGGGAATTTGAATCTGGCTATCGGCTTCAGGAGACTTGGAATATACTAATTCTATTACAGTATATAGTTGGAGTACTAGTCAAATTGACTAATTTATGGTTCTTTCTGTGGTGTGTTTTTTGGAGTTGAGAGACTTGACCTATTGTTGTATGGAAAAGAGCCTTTTAAACTTTCCTAAATTTTTGAACAACAGACAGGTTTGGAAAAACATGACAATGAATAAATGTTTTAATGTGCAGAGTCAGCTATAACTCAGCCATTTACATGTTGATTTCCTGAAGAGTGTAAACCAGGGGATTCAAACATACGGCCCCGGCCTGCGGGATGATGTGAACAAATAATAGAAAATAGAGATGCACCGGTCAACCGGGGCACAAGTCGGAGCGGTTTTAAGTTTTATTTTGGCCGATCTCTATTCTGGACCTGCACAAAAACTGTTTTGCAATTATTATTTCCCAAAATGTAATTTGTGTGGGAAATATGACAAAGTTTGTAAACAGGACGTTGACACAGGCCAGAGATGGGACACGCTGAAGATGGACACAAAGACAACACAGACGCTCAAGCAGAGCCAAGACTGTCCCAGACACAGAAAGCTCGCCGTTTCTGTAGGAACATAGGAGGTATAGGAAGAAAAAATGGTGGTAGGGGTTTATATGAATATCTATGAAGGGAACTGTCTTCAGAATAGTTTCGATAGCATGTCCTTGTCCTCTTACCTCCGTATAAAGTAGTGTTTACACATGCAACGCTGCTTTGTGTACAGCGCTAAACAAGGAAACGCTATATTGCTGCTGTTTCATAAGCGCCACCTACTGGCAAAAGGGTGAATTTGCATTTTTATTCAGTCCGTCAGCTGTTTTTGGTTCGTGCATGTGTCTTCTAGAGTAATTATAGCATCATTTAATTAAAACAAAAGTCAGACCATTCCGTTTTTGCGTAAAATCTTTAAGTTATACCATCTAATTTAAACAACTGTTCGTGCTGCATCTGTGCATCATCTGTGCATCATGATGCAAATGTGGTTGCCTCTAATTTCAAATGTCTACAGATTTTGTTTTTTTACCAGTGGCCTGTTGCAGGGCAAATAAACAACAAACAAATTTCCTAAAAGAAAAAATAGATCGGAATCAGCCATGAAAAATCTAAATCTAATAAAAAAAATTAAATAAAACATTTTAAAAAAATGTATAAAATCTTTTCACGATAAAAAAAGCAGTTTTCACAGAGCAGTGTGTTTTTCTAGTTTTATCAGTTTGTAGTTTGTAAGGTTCATATCAACGTAGGCCAATTGTCAGCGGTTTAAACATGTTGGATGGTTTATTTATTCCCGCATCTGGCCCTCATCCTAACATGAGATTGACAACCCTGATCACTGTAGGGCTTTGGAAAGCTGTCTTCATATTATTCGAATCAATATTTATCATTTCAAAGACAACTTGCATTCATAATCTTTGAATCATGAATCTTTTCTTGAGAAATTTGCAGTTATGGCATGTAACCGCAACTTACAAGGACAGGTTCCTTTCACAATTGTAATCAGGCCATCTCTTGACTCCGTTGCACAACTCTTGCACAACTCGAGATCTTGTGTGAGAAAGATGTTTACACATGAAAGCGCAGAGACGTGTTGCATAAGTGCTCACTAATAAAGCAGTTCACAACCCTCCACGGGCCACTGCCACCTCTATTCATCTCTTTATTCATCTCGTTTCTGTCGTCGGTCTCATCTTTCTTAAACACTCTCAAACTCACACGGTTAGATCTGACCCACTTTAATTCAAGTCACATCTTCCAATAAGGCCGATCGTTACAAACATACAAACACAACCATGAGCAATGACAAGATCTAGTTACACTGCAATCCTCTCATTTCATTAGTCATCATTCTGTTTCACAGACAAAACTATTTCTTTGGCTTCCAATTAAATAGTTTTCATGATAATTGTTGATGTTAGAGAACTTCAGTCACAGATGAAAAATCGCAGATCAAATGCGTTTCATGCATTAGTGAATTTTTTTAGACTAAACTCCAAACAACAGTTTGTTACGCGGCGGAGATTTAGCAAGAAATTCAGGGAAATTATTGCATCACATCAGTCCTGGCTTGTGAGAAAGTGGCCTTTGCCTTTATACAATGCATTTACAACACCAACCAGAAAAAGAAAAAGAAAAAAAAAGAAAGAAGAAGATTACCATAAACGGTGTCAACACGCTGAAGAAAGACTAAGGGCAAAGAGTGTGACGGAGGTCAGCTCGGGGTTGTTTTGAAATCAAGCAGAGGCTGGTAAGTGTTACACATTTCATTCCAAGAAACCGGAGAGGCCGTCAAGAAAGAGCGTCACAGTCAAACATGTGCTCGAGTTCCTGGAAGGGCTACACAATCCCTGCAACCTTTAATCTAATCTTGTCAAATTTGACAGGGGCGAGAGACTGCAGATGCATGGACTAGGCGTAAACAGTGAAGCGATCCCACTTCTACTTTCAAATAACATGTACATTTTACGTAGAATATTTTTGTTTTGCTTTGGGGTCTTGAGTAACAGCCCATAATAAGGGCCTAATTCCTGGAAAGAAACTAATTTCTTTGTACAAATGATGGGTCTCATTCATCAAACGCATGCAGAGTGCAACTGTGCAAATGATTCTTATATAAACGGCAGCATTTAGGCTTGGGATTAAGGAATGAAGCCCAAACCTGGTAAATACCGATATTCTAAAATGTGTTTTTTATTGATAAATGTGCACAGACTCTTATTTAACTACTGAGTTATGCCACACAAACACACTCTTTTAAAGATAAAGATAAGTTACAAGTTTGTCTTTCATGCCATGAGAAAATAAAACGTCAACAAGCACACACACACACACACACACACACACACACACACACACACACAAATCATCTACTGTAACACTCCCAACCCATTTAACTGGTATCACTGCTTTTCGCAAGGTGAAAAGTGAAGGTGAGTCATTTATGTCATATGTCTGCACATTTATCTAGGCCTATTCCCCTGTCCTGGGCTGACCTTCTGTTCCTCCTCATTCCCAGCACAGGACAGGAAGTATGAAGAACTATGAAAATAAGCAAGTGAAGTGGATCTGCCCACCTACAATATTATGACTTAGAGAGAAAGTTCATCTGAAAATCAAAATTGTCATCAAAACTTAGTAACATTTTACAATAAGGTTCCATTTGTTAACAGGGCCTGAATTTCGGCACGCAATTGCGCGTAATTTGACACATTCCTGGGGGTTTCGCGATTATAAGGCCAGATATTCCCGCAAACATTTATGCAGTGGCATGTTGGTTAGATGATTGAACGAATCCAAACAGATTATCAGAGCAAATCAGCTATTTGAAAACTTTCTGTGACATGTTATTTCACAAAAAGTGCGAGTGATTCAGCTGTGCCTCATCTTCTCTCTCTCTCTCTCTCTCTCTCTCTCTCTCTCTCTCTCTCTCTCTCTCTCTCTCTCTCTCTCTCTCTCTCTCTCTTGCTCTTTTTCTTAAAATCCGCAAATTGCTTCACATTAGGGTTGGGAATCGAAAATCGATTCCAATTCAGGATTCGGATACTTGTTATAAAATTACAATTTCCTACAGTGCATGAATACTGAATTGATTTTTCTTTTGTTTCTTCTTGCACTTGAACAGACAAATACACACAAAAATGATGTCAAAACATTCCTGTGAACACAGTGGGGTATGACATGAGTGAATATAAAAATGAGCTCTTAAAGTGACAGCAGCCTAATACACCTGCTGCCGTCTGTGTCATTGACGTTAATCAAACAACAAAAGACAACGAAAATCATTGATCTTGACTAAAATACTTTTGCAATTAGGGCTGGGTATTGACACAAATTTCACAATTCGATTTGATTTCGATTCACAAGCTTATCGATTCGATTAAAATTGAGAAATCAATACTTTTTTACCCAGCCCTATTTGTAACTTTAATAAGGATCAATCTATATTTTATTTATAAAAAGAAAACTATGCAGTATTATTTTACATTTGATTTCAATTTTGTACTATTGCTAATTTTGCACTTTCTTTGTAAATTTGATCTTATTGTATTACTGACTGAATACTTGTCTTTAATAATGTTTTAACATGTATATTTGTTAGTCTAGTTTATTAGTTGTTCTTTAGGCTGCTGATTTTGTCCACTCAGCTGCAACAGACAAGAATAAAGATGTTTGGTATCTACAATATGTTTGACTTTTTTTTGTTGCCATATTGGAATCGAAACTGGGATTTGATAAGCAGAATCAGAATATTGGAATCGAAATTGCTCAAATTCAAACGATCCCCAACCCTGCTTCACATCACCACATCGCGTCTGCTCTGCAAGCTGCGTTACAAGACATCAGCTCACGTTTCAGGACAGTTGAGGGAATTGTCACTTGCCAATTCAGGACAGTGTTGCATCATCACTAAAGTTTATCATTTGCACGTCATTTTAAGTCTTAAACATTTACGCAATTTTAAACTTGTGCGCTCTCAGCCAAAGCGCGCGCATGTAACGCGTCTCTCAAACAGATCGCGAGTGTCAATCTGAGTTCTTTTTCGTGACGTATTGCGCTTAGACACACAAAATTATGTCAAAATGCCCGTCTTGGCGAGTATTCACGCAAACACAGTCAGTCATATCTTAAGTGAATGTAAACAAATGAGAAAGACAGTGCTTTTAAATCCGTGCTGAAAGAAAGCTTAATATATCTGCTGCTGTCTATCATCAATGTTAAACAAACAACCAAAGAAAGAGAAAATCACTCACTTCTCTTGACTGAATAACTGTATAGATTAAATATAGATGATTCCTTATTAAAGTTAAGACTATGCAGAGATATTTTATATTTCATTATTATTCAATTTCTGTGGTATTTCTTACTGTTAGACCCATCTGAAAAATGTACAGCACTGTTTAATTTCATTTGTTTCTTTATTCTATTGTATTTATTTGTGCTACTGCTTGTAGTCTCTGTATTTGGTCTTGTTTTTAACTCTCTCTAAATTCAGTTCAAAGTTTGAAATCAAGTGTGTAAGCTATTGCAACAAAATTACCCCAAAAACACAAATACATTGAGCAAACATTTAGGTAACATCTTTTTTAAAACATGTACACAAATGCAATAAACAGCAATAAACAGCTCAATCTGAAACCGGTTGCAACAGTCCTTCAGAGGAATCTGGGTCTTCTAGAGAAGTGTTAGCACTCATGCCTCATATGCTAGAATTCGACATGCAATGTCGTCCTCATAATAGATTTGAATTCTACTTCAAACTAAGAGTTCAGAGTTCTTGAACACTTCTAACCGTGTCATAAGGGGAAAATCATGTCCTCCTGCGCTGTTTGAAAGAGACCTTCTTCAACACTCTTCAAATTCATTTGTGTTCGTCAGAAGAAAGAAAGTCATACAGGATTGGAACAACTTAAGTTGTGAGTAAATGAAGTTGTGACTCACTTAAAGTGAGTAAATGATGATATAATTTTCTTCTTGAGAAGTGGGGCTTATCAGTGCCTGGGAACTACTAAATATCAAATAAACATTGCTTGTAAGGTTGTGAAAAACTACACATTTTCAAAACTGACTAGTTGATCAGGCACCACACCAAAACTGATTAACTAGATTTAAAGGATTAGTTCACCCCAAAATGAACATTTCCTAATAATTGACTCACCCCAATGCCATCCAAGATATCCATGTCTTTCTTTCCTCAGTGGGAGAGAAATTGTGTTTTTTGAGGAAAACATTTCTGGATTTTTCTTCTAATAATGGACTTCATTGGTTACCATCGTTTTTAAGTCCAAATCAATGCAGTTTCAAAAGTCTTTGAAGTGTTTAAACGGGCTGTATGCGATCACAGCTGAAGAAGAGGTTGTTATCTAGCGAAACGATAGGTCATTTAAAAAAAATATATATAATTTATAGACTTTTTACCTTCAATAGTTCGGATTGAGCTGATCAACAAACGGACAGGGAACTACGTCATCACGTTGAAAGGTCACGCCGGCAGTACTATTTGAACTACTATTCATATTCATCAGAATGTTATTCATATACTATTCATATTCATATTTACTGAATACTATTACTATATATATAGCAAACAATACTATTTGAACTATCCTCCTACGTACGGTCGCATTGTAAAAAGTGGGGCGGTATTTCTGCCAGCGTGACCTTTCAACGTGATGACGTAGTTCCCTGTCCGTTTGTTGATCAGCTCAATCCGAACTATTGAAGGTAAAAAGTCTATAAATTATATATTTTTTAAAAATGACCTATCATTTCGCTAGATAACAACCTCTTCTTCAGCTGTGATCGCGTACAGCCCGTTTAAACACTTCAAAGACTTTTGAAACTGTATTGATTTGGACTTAAAAACGATGGTGACCAATGAAGTCCATTTTTAGAAAAAAAATCCAGAAATGTTTTCCTCAAAAAACATAATTTCTCTCCCACTGAGGAAAGAAAGACATGGATATCTTGGATGGCATTGGGGTGAGTCAATTATTAGGAAATTTTCATTTTGGGGTGAACTAATCCTTTAAGGAAGCCCAGTGGTTTCAGTATTTAAAAAGCAACTTTTGTGACATCAGATAAAAAAAAATATATATATATATTTTTTTTTTAAACAGCATGATAATTAAAGCATTGCAGCTAAAAAATATTAAAACGTGAAAAATAAAAATAATAATAACATAGATTCCCGCCTCTGGCCCGTCTCTATGTAGACGACACCTGCTCTTCTATTTCTGACCGTCTAAATCATGTTTATTTTGGTATAATTTGACAGTGATTTCAAAAGTCAAATGTGTTGTTCCACTAAATCTGGTTACAAAAATAAATATGCTTTTTAGAAAGCCATGGTCTAGAAAAGCTCTTATATGGCAATGCAAATGGTTATTGAACATTTTAATCTCATTGTGATTTAATTTGCAGGAGAGCAGCAGATTCACTGTGCAATCACACAACTAGGATGGATTATGAATGAGATACTGTATATTGCATCGGTAGATGGACAAAAGTAACCTTGTCAGCAGTGCTAACTGCAAAATTGCACATGCAAATAGTGTGTGGGGAGGGGCAAAATAGCAGATATTACAAATACAGCACATGATCATTGGAAATATCTGCTTAAAATTCTTTGGAAAACTGCACAAAACATACCCATACATATAATGTTCCATCTGAAATGAACTCTAAAACAATTTTTATTCCTTTTATGGGGGCAGATTATCGATTAAGAGAGTCTTATCTTTGAGTGGTTTCTTGCACAATACCATGTTATAATATCAAAACACTTTTGTCATAGTGCATGATTTGTAAACTAATACATTTTGACATTTGCATCACATAACCAGCTCAACCAACATGGTTGCTTCAGCATTTGCTTTTGTTAACACTCTCTGTTGTGCTTAGTGTAGGGTTAACTGTAGGTGGTACTGTATTTTTAAAAGTGACAGAGTATTAACCTTTTAAAGGGGTCATATAATGCCATTTTTGTACAAGCTAATATGATTCTTTAGGGTCTAAATGAAAAGTTTGTAATACAATTTAATAAAAAATTCTCATTAGTATTGTAAGAAAACACTAATTTTACCTGGTCAAAAACAGCTCTGTTTTCAGCACGCCGTTTAAGTGCATGTGTCTTTAAATGATAATGAGCTTTGCTCGCCCCGCCCCTCTGCTCTGTGGGCGTTTTGACTTAACACATGTGGAGTGTTGCCTTGACAACAGTTGAGGGTATATTTTGGAGAAAGAGAGTCTCTGAGAAAACATCTGTGCAACCGTATCAATTTGAACCGGAGTCGGACCCGGAACAAGATGACGGCCCCGAAGAAGTTCGACAATTAAAGCTCGAACAGGACGTTTCCGAATGGTTGGTTAACGTAATGTCACTTTGATCTATCTTTGAATGTACTGGCAGGGTAGAGTAGTGAGGTACGAGATAAGTGTTTACTTATGTATACGTTAGTTCACTGACAGATTGATGTTACATGGATTGACTAATGGTCATGAAAAACTTTTTACTTTAGCTTTATACTGACCCTCGTTTATAAAGCAGTCTGGTGGGAAATGATTCACGCAAACATGAAAGCAATTGACGTTGATCGTGAGCCACAGCGTCTTCAGCGGTTCGGATTTAGGAACATCAAAATGACTGCTGTGTTCCTTATTACACCCAAGAACAGAACACCACAATCGCTTAGACAGCATTCTGCTCCAGCGTATCAACAATGTCCGCGCGGACTATGATGACAGCTCGCTCAGGGCGGGTCTGTGTTGAAACGCTGCTGTCAATTAACAATTGTGGGAGGGGCGTCCGACCGTGTGACGTCACAGGGTCAGACGGCTTGATTTGAGACGGGGGAAAACATATAAGGAGATTTAAAAAAAATAACACTGGATGGATTTTTATCATTATCATTATCATTTTAGTGTGCCAACACACTTTTTAGTACAATCAACTTATAAAAGTGCATGTACCATTATATGACCCCTTTAACACCACTCAACAGACATTTAATTTTCGAACTGCCATCATACGTACAACAACCAATAAAACGTTGCCAGATTCACGTTCATTGGTTTCAGATTGAATGCACCTTAACACCACTCACTGGACATTTCACTATGAAAGTGTAGCAAAACATGAAAGCAGCAATGTAATATTTTGCTACATGCACGCATTTCCAATGAACATGGGTTTTAGACTTCATGGTATCCATAAATAAATCAATAAAACTCTTGTTCTCTTGCAGTTCTATAAGTGTTATATTATCAAACACAATTCATAATCTTTTAGCGGTGACAAACATTTTGATGATGTTGATTGATATACATTAATATGCCCAATCCCAATCCTAAAAGATCATTATAGAGGAGTTACTTCCAACCTGCACCATCAGAACTGCATGGATGTTTCTAGTAATACGGATCACCTTGTTGATTGGATTGTGTGGTTAGGGGTGGAGATAGACTGCAGGAAGGTGGCTGTCGAGCTGGTTGGAAATGCAGAAACTATCGCCAAAAACTCGTAAATGTCTTAATGAAACAGAGGACATCTCTGGACAAAACTTCATTAATTTTCTTTATTGAAGATATTTTGAAGTATTAGAATAATAATCATGACTCTTATTGATTAAAACACTGTCTCATCATCACCCGGCTTGGTGTCCTGGCATCTATGAACCCCGATGTGAACACTTTTGTGGGGAAAGTCTGTAGGATGGATTTTCAAAGACCATACTGTCATGTTTAACAACCTTTTCCTCCAGTTTCCCAGGAATTTGTACAGTTCTAGGGCTGACTTGGCTCCTACAATATCCTATAACTTCTTTGGGTGTTCCCTTATATAATTCTTTGATAGGTCAACATAAATTCTTCAGCTGACTGGTCGCCAACAACATCTGTGTGTATAACCTCTAAAGCAACAACAGTAGACGATTGAGCTTTGAGGTTTAATACCTTTTTTCCTTCATATTTCACTTCATACGGGCCAAACAGGCTGTGAAATCGGTCCTCTCGAGTGGAAGGTCTCTACTGATCTTCCTCGCTCTTAGAAGAGTTCCCACTACGACTGGCTTTGTGTGCCTCTTGGGTCAATAATGTTGACACTCATATGCTAGAATTCGACATGCAATGTCGTCCTCATAAAAGATTTGAATTCTACTTCAAACTAAGAGTTCAGAGTTCTTGTCATTGAACACTTCTAACCGTGTCATAAGGGGAAAATCATGTCCTCCTGCGCTGTTTGAAAGAGACCTTCTTCAACACTCTTCAAATTCATTTGTGTTCGTCAGAAGAAACTAAGTCATACAGGATTGGAACAACTTAAGGGTGAGTAAATGATGATATAATTTTCATTTTTGGCTGAAAAGTCCATGTTTCTTAGTTGTTCTCATGTGTATAGAAAGAGTCCTGGCCACTGATATATGTACTGCGGTACAAACAGTATCAAAATAATAAGCATCACTGCTAGAAGCATTTCTATTGTCCCAAGTTGGCTTCCTAAAGACTGAGGTTTTGTGCAGCTTTAAAAGCTTTAAAAGCATTGAAAGTTTGTTATGGCCTATCTCTAAGGAAGAGCCAAATCATGGTACGCCTTGCCCGGCTCCATTGGCATATTCATTTGTACCGAAGGCATGTGGCCCTGTGGTTGGTCAGTCCGGGGCGTGAATATTCCTTCGCATAACAGTTGCTATTCTGACTCCACCATGTGCTGAGTCATTGGAAACCAGATTCATGCAGGGAAAAGGATGGCCTGACACAGGCTACGATCCCAAATACACTTAATTCAATACCACTGAAGGATTACAAATTTAAGAATCTATTTCAGATATGCTTCTTTACATAAACATCACGGTGAAGAATACTGATTTTAGCATTTGAGGTTTTAATTTAGATTCCATTATAAACTGAGAAAGTTCAGCAGCTGTTATGATGATTATATCAAGAGATTCCTGCCAGTCCTGTTCTCTAAATGAGTCAATTCCTGAGACTCTCACCCTCACCCTTTGTCCTTATGCATTTCCTGACCATTAAGCTCAATGTACAGCTGTGCTTTTGTCTCTATGATAATGTTAATGTATGGGCGATCTAGTCAGGCTGATTGGATCACTGTTATGCTGATGAGATCAGAGCTGCGGAAATTCTGGTAACGAGCTGACGCCTATATTGTATTTGCATACTTTGTAAAGGGAAGGTCTCCACCCCCAAAAGTCCCTCCTCCTAAAATGCCTATAAAATACCATGTAAAGTTACTTTAGATTAGACTTGAGAAAAAACTACAGCGGCGAAGATCTCAATAAAGAATTTCTTCTGCTTAAAAGATCCAACTCAAGCCTCCTGGTTTATGCTTCGATGAAGGAATAAAGTTTCCAACACCACCAACTGAAAATGTTCTGTTTTTTTAAGGTTTTTCAAACTCAGAAGACTCAAGACTTCACGTGGATGACTGTAATATCCTTTGTAATCTTGCAATTTTCCAAAAGCTACCAATCAAGCCCTATTTGGCAATCAGGGAGTCAATTAAATAATTAACCTTGGAGAAGCAAGCAAATATTATACATTATTAACAGAGGCCTAAAAGGAACGTGCCCCAAGTCATTTAATAAGTAATTAAAGAAATCAAAGTTCTGTCATTTACTCACTAGCTCTTTTCTATACAATAGTTGGTATTGCAACCATTGCTCCAAAACCTACACATGCACAACACACAATAAAATAACCATAAAATTAGACCTTATGACTCACAATAAGCAATACTCAGAGTCCTCTTTACACTATAAATCCTCTTTATTATGCATTTTTTTTTGCATGTTCATCTTTCTTTAGTGTGTAATGTTGCTGATTGAGTATGAAAAAGGTCTGCAAAGTTTCAAAGTCCCTCCAGCGGGAGTTATTCTCTATATCAGTGTCACTGTTTCTGAACTCCTGAAACGCCTCCATTGTAGTCTTGAGTTTCTTCCGGGAACGAACACGTCACAATATTCCTCATTTAAATAATTAATACGCAGAATAAAGGGGCGGGGCCTGGTTGAGTTAGTTAGTAGTGTGTTGAAACTGGCAGTTATGTAAGGGGCGGGACATTTCCCAAGCGCATCAAAGTGGTTGACCAATCACAACACACTAGTCCAGCCGACCAATCAGAGCACATTGTGGTTTTCAGAAGGAGGGGCTTCATAGGGACTAGGGGTGTGAACCGACACTGGTCTCACGGTTCGGTTCGATTATGATTATTATGTCATCGATCCGGTTCAATTCGATATCACGATGCATCACGATGCACCGCATCCTCAATTTAAAATTTTACTTCAAAAGTGATGTGTGCGCGCGTGCTCGCCTGTTCGGGAAGTTGCAGTGACAGAAACAGTGACATTCCAGTTTAAGTTTCAAGGGATTAAAGCTTGTTTATGACACTAAGAAAAGGAAAATCTGTCAAATAAATTTTGTTTTAAAGAAATGTTCATTTAAAAGCAGCGCTCATTAATCAGTGTATTATGTTACCATTAAAGATGCGCGCATCAACTGTCGCCGAGTCCGCTGTTGAAAGTGATGATCATCCATTTATAATCACGTGTAACAACACAGAATAATTGTAATTTGACCATCGGGTGCGGATACTTAAATCAGAGAAAGTTATTGGGGCGGGTGGATGATTTGTTTTTGGCTGCGGATTCGGGTGACGGAGCTCATCCACTTACTCTAAAGCAGTCAGACTCTGCCGGGCGATAACAGCTCGGGGTGAAAACAGCTAACGTGGTTTATCAAGTTAGTGGTATTACCTCCTGCATATTCTATTTGTGCGTGACATGAGCGCACACAGCGCGTGTCTTCTGCAGGTCGTGCTTACCACGTTGTTCATAAAAGCCGAAATGTGCCCAGATGTTGGCTTTTAAAGTAGTTGGAGCATTTTTTATTTTCTCTCACTCGCGTCTCACCTCCCTCTGCCATTGTATGCTACCGCAACAAAGAACGTACGCGACAAATGACGTAAGAAAAGCGTCAGTACATTATAACCGGTTATGGTCTATTACTGAACCGATACCGAATCGTCCTCGTCTGCATCGCGATGCATCGTAGAAACGATTAATTTTGACACCCCTAATAGGGACAGGAACTAAACAGAGCGTTACCGCCAGACTGGGAAGAGACGAGCTGCAACAATGGAGAATATGGGGAAAATAATGTGTTTTTTGAACATTCAAGCATGAAAACATATTCTAGTAGAACCTAAAAACAAAATCAAGACGTTGGAAAGGGGCTCTACTGCAGATAACTTATGTTTTATTTTTTGGTTATGGACAGTTGTTAGTAGTGATATGATGGACCTCCTGTCAAAAATGATTGATTGACAGGTGCCCCGCCCCTTCCGGTGACAGGTGACCCGCCCCTTTTGGCATAGGATCAAAGGGATGCGGGGCACCTGTCAATCAATCATTTTTTGACAGTTGCCGGGTCATATTCACTACTGTTGTTAAAAAAGCAGGGTAATAAAATAAATTCTCCTATGTTCCATTTTATGTAGACAATATTGTTTTGTTTGTTTGTTTTGGTTGCGCCATTCCTTATTCGAATATAGAAAGTATAGAAATGGATGTCCACACAAATTAAAAAATGAGAGGTTCACCTCTTCAGATGTGCCAGGTCAATGAGGAAATTGGATCATGGGTAGAAAACAGCAAAAAAAAAAAAAAAAAAAAAAGAAGCCTTGTGCTAATGTCTTCGCTACTCTTTTTTCAGGGACTCTCAGCCCGCCGAATAAACCTCTGACTGGTTGGGTGGATGCCAAGGCTCTGGTGACCTATTTCCATCCTGAAGAGAGAAAACCTCTGGCTGCAAGTCAAGCCTTGAGTGATAACCATACAGGCTGTCTGGACGGAGATTATTCTCAAACAAAGGGTATTTTTCTAACTCAACCACACGTACAGAGATCTAAGGAAACTGGAAAAAACTGCCACTGGTTCTCACCCAACAAACAACTCTTCCATAACAAATCTACTTGCTGCAGAATAGTCCTACAAATTCATGAGTGGCCCCAGAAGTCTTTGAACACTTTCTGTAAGTCACATTTCAACATGTCTAAATGTCACTGCATTAGATAAAATATCATCAAACCAGGTGCCATCAGTAAACAATGCTAACACTTTACTTAAAATCCTTCATGTATAATTAATTATAAAAGTATTTTTAATGCATTAATTATGCCTTGTAATGCACCTTATTATGCAATGTATGATCTCACTATTAATTGAAACCACAGTTATAATACATTATGTATCTATTTTTGTTATAGCCTACCTTTAGAAACTATAATGCATTAAAACACATGACAAACAACCATTAAAGATGCAACAAGGCATCTGCAAATACTATAATGCATTTTAACTCTGGTTATAATTATTTAGATGTAATGCATTATAAATAAAGGCTTTAAGTGTAACCCGACTAGCTTCAGTCAAGATAAAAATTAAAATAAACGTTTGATGTAAATGTATTTTAATGGCAACATGAAGCAGAGCAGAAACCGCTGGGACAACGTACTAGTGATGCTCATCGTTTTTAAACACTTCCCAAATACTTTTAATTTATGTATCGAACAAGATACATGTACTGAATTATAGACGTAGTATGGAACGATTTGATATTAATGCCTTGCTGTCTACATGGACAACTGCCTATAAGGCAGCATACTAACTGAGATGGAAGTATACTAATATAAACTCCCTCAAAATAACAATAAAGTGCCTCTATTATGCTTTTTTGGTTATTACCTTTCTTTCATGCGCAGAAATCATTTTACAACAGAGTTCATGTGTGAAATATTCATATGCCGGCCCACCAATCCCATCGTATGAATGACAGGACGACGATAAACTTGGTGGGTTAAAACAATCACCATTTGAATATTACGGTCATATAAATTCACAGTTCAGAAGCCTTGCTCCCAGAGTTTACAACATGGAGGAGAAACAACCCGATCAAGAAGAAACAATAATCTCATGATAGAGAAATTTATCATAAACCAAAAAACACCCGTTAACACTGCAATCGTAAACAATTAAATTATATATAACCACTTAATATAATTAATGCATTATTAATGTAATGGATATATGGATATGGTAGGCTATGACACTGTCAATATAATATTTCACTATTGGCAACACATTTTTAAATTATGAATATGTGGTTTCTGACCATAATTAACTGGAAAACCGACAGTAAGAATTTTGATGGATTAATACTATCAGTTAAACGGTTAAAGTAATTTTAAAAAACACGCTACACATCAGTCAAAATTGACCAATCAGAGCAGAGTAGACCAATCATAACAGACTGGGTCATCTGACCAATCAGAGCAGAGGAAGCTCTCAGAAAGGAGGGGTTTAGTGTGGAAGCCGGTTTCCATGACAGAATACAGAATAAAAAATAAAAAAGGGAAAAAACATTTTAAAAGATAATTGTGACTTTTTAGCTCTCAATTGCAAGTTTACACCTTGCAATTTTGACTTTTATGACTTTTTTTCTCATAATTGTGTGATATAGGCTAGGCTACAGTCGCAAATGCAAGTTATAAAGTTGGAATTGTGAGATATAAACTCGCAATTCTGAGAAAAAAAGTCAGAAAAGTCAAAATTGCGAGATGTAAACTTGCAATTGAGAGCCTTAAAATTCACAATTATCTTTTAAAATGTTTTTATTCTGTGGCGGAAACAAGCTTTCAAGAGCCATTTTCACACAGCGCGATGATCCCGGCAAATTGCCGGGAAATTGCCAGAACGCCGTCTGTGTGAACGCAAACACGACCCGGCATCGATGTAGGGTTGGGGACCCCGGAACGCGCGCCGTGTGAACAAAAGCCGTAATAATGCCGTGTCGTAGTGATGACGCTGAAGCCGGGATCGTTCGCCAGTCACATCGATGTCACGTGTGTTTACGGGATTTTTACGGATTATGTTTAAATTGTTTAATTTTAAAAAATGTTTAATCTCTGATTCCGGAAAATCACTGGCAGTGTGATTGAATCTAAAATCAAACGAACCCGGGTCAAATCCCGGGTCACTTTATCCGTGTATTTTTCGGAATCTCTGTGTGAAAGGTGCCATAGTTTAGAGGGACAGAATCCTTTATCGAACCGTTTCAGACACTGGAGAAACGAGAAAATGAAAGCATTTCTTGACCTCGGATGCATGTAAATCTATTAGGGGAGACTCCAGAACAAGATTAGGATCCACTGATTAGGAACCAGGAAAAATGATTAAAAAGCTCCAAAAAAAACTAGTTAAAAAAAGTAAATGAATCATTTGCAGCAAGACCATCGTGTAGCTCTTCCAGTGCCGAACAATCCAGAAGACAATTCATCACTCATCTGACTTTAAGAAGTCAGAAGCAATTACAGACAACATTACTAATAAAAATACAGAGAGAGGCACTTACCAGCGCCTGGGATGATGGCTAATTTAGTTTCAACTAGTCCCATCTTAGCAGAGGTGGCTGTAAAACAGGTCAGAGTGCAGGGAATCAGTTAGCCGAGGGAATCAGTTAGCCCTAAATGTCTAGTGTGGCATCACAACACACACTGACAGATATGAATGCTATCAGAGGGCATACATTTAAAACCAAGCAAAGTAAGGTTTATGTATCACACACAATATCTCATAAAATAAGACAAGTACTCACAGTACTGTCTCCAATTAAAAACATCAAATTAACAGTTTCCTATTGTTTTCTTTTCGGATAAATTAAATCAATTTTTATTGATAATACTGTAATAACAATAAGTTTCTTTCTGTTTTGTAATTTTGAATGCAATGGTAAAAATAAAAAAAATAAAAAAATAAAAAGTACAAAAGCAATTTGACAAATTGCTTTAAATCTCCCTAAATTATATGTTCCTGTAGGTCGACCTGGTAGAGCATGGTGCGAGCAACAGCATTGCCATGGGAACACACTTACTCTACAGAGATATAAACTGAGGAATAATACAAAAAAAACACTTAAAGGCATTCAATAATTTCTACATTTTTGTTTACAGCTTGGCAACTTTGAGTCACATTACACCAATAATGTTACTAAAATAGCCACAAATGAAAAGAAGGTGCCTTGTGTGTAACCATATGGTGTGAATTGAGCATTGCAGGAGACTTGTTATCGCATCATTTCTATCTAAATCTGGGTGTGTGAAGAGAACATATGAAAGAAGACATCTGCTAACTGACAGCATAATGAAGAAGTCCCTGTGGTGAAAATCAAGCTTTTAAATGTTGTTTATATGTCTATGTTGTGTGTTTAATGTGCTTTAAGACAAACCATGTGTAAATTCATAAGTCGACAGCATTGCTGAGTATTTTCTCCTCAAAGACAGTCTCAAACACACGGTTTGAAATCGCTGGTGTTTCTGACGACACAAACTACCTTGTAACCAATCAGATCAACGTGTGATCGTCAACCAGTGGATCTCTGAGCTGAGTGAGTGAGTGAGTGGAGGCGGGGCTCATTTGCATATTCATAGAGCCACTACTAATGTAGGCATGGGTGTCGAGTTACATTCAAGTTATTTTAAGGCATGAAGAATTTTTCAAGGAAAAAAATTACAATGTAATTTTGCTGATCAAAGATGAGTTTTAAGGGATACAATTATTGACCACAGGGAGACTTTAAAGGAATAGCTCACCCAAAAATTTGCCATCCTAGGTGTATCTGACTTTCTTCTTCCAGCTGAACACAATCGGGGTTGCATTACAAAATATCCTGGCTCTGCCCAGTTTTGTAATGGCATTGAATAGTCGGGTCAGAGGTCACTCTTCCACTGGACCTAGACTCACGTACGGCTGTTACCGGAAGCGAGTGATTATAGTTTATAAAGTTATAAACATGGATATTTTTCTTACACAAATGCATGGCTTTGCTTCAGAAGGCCTTTATTAACCCACAGGAGTCGTATTACTTTAATGATGGATGGATGTGCTTTTTTTGGTTTCAAAAACTTGTTCATTGCCATTATAAAGCTTGGAAGAGCCAGGATATTTTGTAATATAACTCAGATTGTGTTCGTCTGAAAGAAGAAAGTCAGATACACCCAGAATGGCTTCAGGGTGAGAAAATCATGGGATCATTTCATAAATCATTTTTGGGTGAACTATTTCTTTAAGAAATGCTCAGATAAAAGATAAATTCTCATGAGTGAACCACGATCAATTCATTAATTTATAAAACCATTAAATCATTTTGGGTTGTTGTTCCACACTTTACCAGAGATTAGACCTTCACTACTTCTGATTTCCAGTGGAGCTTTAAATATAACTAGTGTAGTTAAATCAGTGGCCGGTTGCATAAACTAGTCATCAAATTTTTTCTTCAAGACTGTTCCTTCCTTTTTAAAGTCAGTCTTAACATAGTGGCTAAGTTCATGCAACTGGCCCCAGGACTAACTTCTCTCTATTATGGATTCACATTGGAAGCACATGGCAACAATAATATTCTGTATTTATTCTGCAATCATTCATATTCAGGGTTTCTCAAACTCGGTCCTGGAGGGCCACTGTCCTGCACAGTTGAGCTCCAACCCTGATCAAACACACCTAGCTGTGAGTTTCTAGTGATCCTGAAGACATTGATTAGCTTGCTCAGGTGTGTTTGATCAGGGTTGGAGCTAAACTGTGCAGGACAGTGGCCCTCCAGGACCGAGTTTGAGAAACCCTGTTCATGCACTGTGTGATCAGCTTCAGGTTGTGCTCATATAACATTACGAGGAAAACCATAAAAGAAACATGTTGTACCTGCCACTCTGATGTCACAGGCAAGAGCCATTTCAAGACCCCCTCCGAGAGCCGCCCCATCTAAAGCTGCAATCGTTGGCATGGGAAGAGTACCTGAAAAACATTTCATCAATGCTAAATCTGTTACCCATTAAAGAGGTGCAGTAAGCCATTTCTGCTGAACGCTGGAATATTTGAAATCACCAAAACAAACACGCTCCTACACAAAAGGATCACACCCTATCTCGACGCCTTCGCCCCCACATTCACAGACAACGACTCTGGCAGAATCTGCTGTGCCTGCCGCCCGAGGGTATGATGTCATCAATAAGTGAAAGCTGTTTGTGTTACTATGATAATTCAGGTCGAATGTCTAATTGTTATCTAGCTCCTCTACTCCTTCGGTGGGAAAGTCCCTTCCATCCCAAAAAACAAACACAGTTTTCATGAACAGCTCCCTACACAACACAATAGTCCAAGTAACTAATATTACAAATGTGACAAGATTCAGGGGTTATATAGTGATCACTAAAAGGGGAACCAGAAGAAAAACCTTCACTTTTCAGACACACTTTGAGAGCCGATGCTTGAAACGGGGGGAGGAGGAGGTTTAGACGTTCCAGGCTTATAATAATGCAAATGAACAAACAAGCAAAGGTGACACACGAGTATATACAAGCAAAAAACAGCATATCTAAGCTTTGTAAAACACAGCAAAACCAATGCTACTCGCGTATACAGACGCAATAAAGTAACATTGACGTCCGTTTTCAGGCATTCCCGATATCCTTAAGCCTTGTTTATACTTTCGCCTGGCTCCGCAGCGCGAGTCTCCGCAGACTGCGCGCGCACCTCCCCAAACGGACGAGGCGTTTATACTTGACGTGCTCGCCGTTGTACTATTCTTTGAAACGATAGGGGGCGACTCAAGTAATTATCCTCTAAACCATCAGGAATCAGCGGTTAGAAGCAGAAGCTATACACACGTGACAATGTTTATTTTAGTACACGGCCACCATTACCACACTACAAGAAGAATCGTGTAAAACCCAGTAAACCCTGAGATTATTACTAGTGACAATTTACAAAATATATGGATATGAGAATGTGTATACAATATAAATAAATGAACAATCTCTTATATTTTCTAATTTCACTAAACATTTCATTAAGTTTCGTGAACATTTTTATTAAACATGGACCTTTATATGTTCATTAAAAACACTTTTTATGCTATTGTATGCTCATTTGTTAAATGTAAGCAACTAATTTAGACGTGCAAACTGGGTGCCGGTGTGGTGAGAAGTTCGAGCTCGGCCAGATTCGGCTCGAAGTCGTTCATCTTCGGATGCGGCGCCGCGCGCGTTGTTACAAAAAATGTACCGCCCACACCGCAATGACGTCATTTTTGCCGCGCGCACCTTCGCGCTCATGCGGACGCGTCGAGTATAAACAAGGCTTTAAGGTCTCCAGAGCTGGAAAGCTTTTCCGATATTAACGCAGGTCTTTCCTGATCGCAACCCTTCTTTTTAAAGTTATATTCCCCTGACCTTTTCCTCTTTTGTATTTTCTCTGCCATCCCTCTCTTTCTATAGTCGTTCTGCTATTAGGCTTGGTTGACTTCATGCAGACTCTGCGCAGACCGATCGGCGGCTGACCTGAAGCAGTGCATGCCGGCAGAGCCCGTCTACGGAGAGCCTGTCCACTCCCTATTAAGCCCTATTGTACCGAATTTTGGTTGTAGTACCACCAGAGTTCCACTGGGGGCGCTCGCCATGAGTGCAAAATGAATGGGAGTCAATGGGGCTAGACGGCTAAATTTGTCTCTTTCACCCGATTGCCGTTGAGAAATCTCAGATGTGATTGTAGATTTTGCAAGTTCAACATGGGTTTTAGGTCGAAAGTTGAATGAACGAGTACTTATGTCGTTTTGATTTCTTACAGGTTGAGTTGTTGTTGCCCATAACACGCTAGCATTCTGCTAATGACGTCAGCATTCTGACGTCATTGACATTTTGAAAGACTTTTTTAAATCAAATAAGTGACTCTAAAAAATCTAACACCCAGCAATGTGTAATTTCTTTGCATCTCCTTTCGAATACAACATTCAAATTACTAGACAAAAAATTATATCCTGAGAAAAGTGGATTTTGAGGGGTATACCGCCATTGACCTCCATTCATTCTGCACTCGTCCTGTGAGCGCCCTCATATGGAATCAGAGTGGAACTGCAACCAGTTCAGAAGCCGGAAGTGTAGTGAGAGTGAAACTTCTCGCCATATTAGACATTCTCTGATGCCGGCTAGAAATTTTGTCCGACTTGATACAGCGCCGACGCCGCGCGTATGACGTATGCCATCAAAGTACCGCGAGAGGGCTGATGATGACACAGCTGTTCTACGATTGGCCGGATTCACCGCATGACAACGATCACGTGTGTTTCGTGTTTATTCGAACACCTTTAGTTCCTCTAAAGCTCACAAATCAGTTTTTTATAACAGTAAACACTCTTTTCATGTCGTTGTGATGTTATATTGTGTCATGTTTATCAAATTAAAACTGATTAAAAAACGTAGACTCCACTTCATTGATAGTAGCTTATGTTGAACTTTATTCATGTTCAAACAGACGCTGTATGAAGCAGTACATAAAATATTGAATGAAAATGTCTCTGAAACATCTGTGTATTATTTGGCAAATATTGCATTTATTTCACTTCGGCTGTGGTAAAGTATGCAAACACCACGTGAGCGGTCACTACGGGAACCAGAAAGTGTCCGACTTCACGTCTCCGTTTGCGGCTACTCTCGCCGATCGGTTACATCCAGCCACAGCCGATGTCCAACACACCTAATGGCTGTCTTGTGTGTAACGTATATAAGCTAGGCAATTGACTGCGGATGCCCCTGGCAACAGAAGATGGTTCGTCACGGAGCCTGGGTTGTGAATGAGTACACTGGAGCCATAGATTTTAGATTTTAGTATGAGTGTATGTATTCAGTAGATAACAAAACATAACCAACATAAACAATACATAAACAACATAACAAAATAACTTCAATGACACATACAAAACAATCCGACTTACAGTTCAGTTCAATGGCAGATTAGTGCGCTGCCAATGATTTGGGAAAAAAAACAGAAAGAAACAAAGACTTAACCCGACACAATGTGTTCCACGGCCGGGACCAGGTCTAGTGAAATGTCAATTAATTACGAATTGAGCAATCGATAATCCAGATAGGGAAGTGTTCAGTCGCAGTGAATGTGTGGTTCGGTTACCCTACCACATATATATCCAAGTTCTCTTAATCCAAGTTCTCTTAGCTCGCCATCTCGATCAGAGTCCTTGAATTAGGAGAGTTCAAGAGTCCATAATTGGAGAATGGAGATTTGTTAATCCAGGAAAAAAACCTGACCTAAGAAGGCCAAAAATACAAATTAAGAATTCCATTCAAAAATAAAATAACCATAACAAATACTAAAGTAATTCAATATATGCATAATCATACCCGCTTAATGCAAGGCATTTCAAAAAATAAATATCTTTAATATAGCAATCAAAAATACATCTAAATTATGCAGTAATTGTATTATACTTATGTGAAATAAGTATAATAAAGTAATTAATCTCATGCTACATGAAATTTCACCATAACTTAAATTTCATAGTCAACTAATCTAAATGTCATTTTCAGAATCAAAACATGTACTCAAAATTAACATTCAAAATAACAATGCAAAGTGCACCTTCAGATTCCATTAACCAAAAATGTTAATCTCTAAATTACCCAAAACACTAAAGCAGAGTTTGGTATTTGTGAAAAATATTGCGCAATATCAAAAAGAAAATTACGTAGCTACGTTAAAATCGATAAGCTTAAATGACTAACAAAACATATAGCCATTTCAGTGGTAGTCACAATAGTAACAGCACACACTCAAAACAGCAATCATGTTCTAAATTAGCACCCATGCTAACATCAAATCAATGCCTTCGTAGTATAACAAGTAAAAAGTTTACCTTTGTAATTGAAATGACCAACGCAAGGTCTCCAGGCGTGACCCGACGTTTTAAACAGAGTGAAATCAGACAAAGGCTCTGATTAGAAAGCAGCAGCAACGAGTATTCATAGCTTGAATCACTATTATCACTAAAGTTGAATCACTTTTTTAGGTTTGCTTGGGGATGCCAAACAAACCATGCCACAGCCACAGTGGAGACACAGAGGAAGTGAACTCAGCAACCAGTCACTTTGAGGAAGTTGGGAGTTTGCAGGCCCGCCAACATAAAAGTCCCAACTAAATACGGGTTACAGGTCCCCCCCCTATACTCATGTACGGCCTCGTACATGTAGATGGCTGATGGCACACAGCACCGCTACAGGGAGTAGGGGTCAGAGGGGTCTCATCAAGTTGAAGAGCAGAGGCAAATGCAGTACTGAGCCCATGGAACAGGGACTGAATGCTATGCAGAAGTGGATTCCCAAGCTTCGTATACTGCAGGCGAGTAGGTGGCTGACGTGTTCGCATGGGACGTTGCACTCGTGGTTCCGAGTCTGGGCTGGAAGGTTCAGGTGTAGGCAATGGTTCAGAATCACTTGAAATGCTGACTGGCCCCAGAGCATGCACAGATTCCGAATCAAAGGAGGTTCTTTCCCCTGAAGGCTCCGGGGTGTCAGCAGCATTTGAGTCAGTTTCATCTGAAGGTTCTGCAGCCACACCCAGCTCAATGGAATCTAGTTCTGGTTCAGAATCAGCAGTAGGTGGAAGTCCAGACTCCGATTTCTGTTCCACCTCAACAGTTTCGTCAGTGACAGGCTGTGAATGCTGGCCAGGCGGAATCACACACATACTAACGGGAGGAACTGCAGGCGCTGGAACAGGTAAGTCCACCACGGTTGTGACACGGGTAATAGGGGAACTGGAGGTGTCAGGCAAGTAAGGTAAGAACAGTTCTTGCAGATCATCATCAGGGTCTAGAAGGTCAGAGCTTTCAGGAATCACTGGAGGCAATAACTTTACTGAGGTGGTCTTTGCTGGTTCAGGCTTGGAAGCTGGCGATAAGTAACCACAAGGCAGCAATAGGTCTCGGTGGAGAGTTCTGATGGGGCGATCTTTGCTTTCTGGCTTGACTCTGTATACCGGAAGAGTGCCGGCTTTCTTCTGGATAACATACACATCCGGCTCCCATCTGTCCGCGAGTTTGTGCTTGCCTCGTAATTTGACATTCCTGACCAGAACTCTGTCCCCAACAGAGAGTTCTGAAGCTGTGACTTGCTTGTCGAATCTGAGCTTGTTTCTCCCCATAACCTTTTCTGAATTCTCGGTCGCAATCCTGTAGCTTTCTTCAAGATGGAACTTTAGCTTTTCAACATACTGTGAATGAGATGTAGACGTTTTCTCAGACAGAGGAAGCCCAAAAGCCAAATCAACAGGAAGGCGGGGTTGTCGACCGAACATAAGTTCATATGGGGAGTATCCAGTGACGTCATTTCGAGTACAATTATAAGCGTGTACAAGCGGTTTGACGAAATCTTTCCAGTGAGTTTTATCCTGATCTTGCAAAGTGCCCAACATGTTTAGAAGTGTTCGATTAAATCGTTCCACAGGGTTTCCGCGAGGATGGTAAGGTGTGGTCCTGGTTTTGTGAATTCCAGCCATTTGACAGAGCTCTTTGATGGTATGTGATTCGAAATCGCGCCCTTGATCACTATGGAGCCGCTCAGGGATTCCATAATGAACCAGGTAGTTGTCCCATAGGGCTTTTGCGACTGTCTTGGCTCGTTGATTCGGGGTAGGCACTGCTACGGCGTATTTTGTGAAATGATCTGTTATAACGAGGACATCTTTTGTGTTACTCCGATCTGGTTCTATAGACAAAAAGTCCATACAGACAAGTTCTAGAGGTCTTGATGTTCTGATGTTGACAAGGGGTGCAGCTTTTTCTGGTTGTGCTTTCCTCCGGATGCATCGCTCACATCTTTTAATCTTGTTACAGACATCAACTGACATGCGTGGCCAGAAGAACCGGGATCTGACAAGATCCAGTGTTCTCTCTGTACCCAAATGGCCCATCTGATTGTGAAGCTGGAAGAAGACATCAGGCCGATACTCCTCTGGAAGGACAAGTTGGTAAGTGGGCTCACCTCCGATATGCCTCCTCCTGACGAGAACATTATTATGGAGCTCCAGACGTGTAAGCTCTCGCAGGAGTAATGGCAGATCGGGGAGCTGTTCCCTCAGGGATGGCGGTGGAGTTTCTCCTTTCTCCAACTGAACAATGATGTGCTGAAGGACTGGATCGGCTCTTTGTTTGGCAGCGATCTCAACATCAGCAAGGTGTGGCACCACGGGTGAAGAGAACTGCAGATCATTTACAAAACTGTCTGGCAGGCTGTCAGCGGTAGTAGAGAGCGTTTGCACAAGAGCAGCAACTTGGTCTCGATTGGGTGCGCTGTACACCAGTTGTCTGTCACATACAGCTTGGACTGAATGCTGGTCAATAGAAACACAGAATGGATCCTCAAGGTGTTGTTCTGTGAATTTCAGTATTCTCTCTCTCTCCTTCTGAGATAGGGCATCCTCTGATAGCCCAGTATGAGGTCGCCGGGAGAGTCCGTCAGCATCAGCATTCAACTTCCCGGCTCGATAGACAATCTTGAATGTAAAAGTCGAGAGGGCGGAGAGCCATCTGTAGCTGGTAGCATCCAGTTTTGCAGAAGTCAACAAATACGTTAATGGATTGCTATCAGTGACTACAGTGAAATCCGAACCGTACAAATAGTCAGTGTATTTCTCCGTAACCGCCCATTTGAGCGCCAAAAACTCAAGTTTATGTGCGGAGTATCTGCTTTCACTGCGTGACAGGCCTCTACTAGCGTATGCAACCACCCGGTTTCGTCCATTGTGCTCTTGATACAATACCGCACCAAGACCTGTAGAGCTTGCATCTGTATGCAAGATGTAGGGTTTCCTTGGATCGGCAAAGGCAAGGACCGGGGCAGTCGTGAGCTTCTCGATTATCTCCTCGAAGGCTTGCTGGCAAGCAGGGGTCCAACGGTCAGCAAAAAGTTCTTTTGGATTCAGATACTGTTGCGATTTCCCCACCTGCCTGGACTTTTTCTGGCTGGGTGGATATCCAGAAGTTAAATCATTGAGGGGTCTGGCGATGGAAGAATACCCCTGCACAAACCGCCGGTAGTACCCTGCAAAACCAAGGAATGATCTAAGTTCTTTGAGGTTTTGAGGAACAGGCCAAGACGTTAATGTGGCAATCTTGTCAGGATCGGTTTTCACACCATCGCTGGAAACGACATGCCCAAGGTAGTGAACTGATGTTTGGAAGAAGACACATTTTTCAACGGATAACTTCAGTCCGAACTCTTTCAGGCGTTGAAGCACTTTCATCAGACGTTGCTCGTGCTCTTCCAGTGTTGGTGCAAACACGAGCAGATCATCAATGAACACCAGCGCTTCTTTCAAATTCAAATCCCCCATGCACCGCTCCATGAGGCGTTGGAAGGTGCTTGGGGCATTCGTCACCCCTTGAGGCATACGGTTGAATTCATAAAATCCAAGTGGACATACGAATGCTGTCTTGCTCTTGTCGCATTCCTCCATCTCTATCTGATAGTACCCAGATTTCAAGTCCAGTGTAGAGAACCATGTGGAGCCAGCGAGTGCTGAAAATGTGTCTTCCAGCTTCGGCAGTGCATACGCATCCTTTATTGTCTGTGCATTCAACCGTCGATAATCGATACAGAGCCGTATTGTACCATTTTTCTTCCGCACCACAACTATTGGGGAAGCAAAGGGTGAGTTAGATTCGCGTATAACACCAGAGTGCAATAGTTCTTGAATGTGCTTACGTACAGCATCCACATCTTGAGGGTGTATCGGTCTTGGTCGTTGCTTGAAAGCAGTTGGATTGGAAAGCTTGATGTCATGCTTAACCTTGTCCGTGCGACCAAAATCGAATTCATGCTTTGCAAACACCTCAGGCATACTGTCGAGCATTGCTGTTACAAGTTGCTTCCATTCAGTAGAGAGCGGCGACTCTCCGAATTTGTAGTTCAGCTTGGTCGGAATTGGCTCTGTAAAATGGGAAGGTTGACACACACTTTGTTCTTTTTGAAGGATGGTCTCGATGGCACTTAACTCTGCGATGGCTACTCTGGTAGGAATCATAATGTCGTGGTCCGATTCGTTGGCGATTACTACTGGCAAATGAACAGGTTGGACTGGAGGTAGGTCGACAAGACTAGATTTTACCATCAAACCACCCGGTAGAGAGAAAGAAGTTGGATGTTGGATGAGCACTTCTTTCTCACCTTGCAGAAATGGACAAATGGCATATGCATCCAGCACAACAGTCTTCCGTGCAGGAATGGTCTGTGGGGTGGTGGACAGCATCTTCAAAACGCCATGATAATCATCGGTTGTTAGCTTGCGTCTTATCTCCAGAATCTTGTGCACCGCCTTATATCCAAAAGGCACAGGATGGAACTCAGAGCGTGACAGATAGTGCTGGTCGTAGACGACATCTAGAGTGTTGGTGCCAATCAGAACAGGGGGCTGTGTCGTTCGCAGGTCTGGTACTACCAAAGCAAGTGTATCAATGTCCATCTCTTCCCCTATGAACTCAGGTGGGAAAGTCAAACAGAGTTCCACATACCCGATGTAAGGCACACATTGTCCATTGGCGCCCTCTACCTCTAACAGATTATTCAACGGCTTTATTTCGTGGTCTGAGAGGTAGGTGTTGTAAAAAGAATGTGAAACTGTAGTGACTTGGGACCCCGTGTCAAATAGGCAATGAAAGGTGGTCCCTTTAACCTTAACCTCGCCGGTGCTTCTCGTACCCACCAACCCCTTTGGCAATGGCCAACGAGGTGATGAATACTCAGCGTGGGGACATTCATCGGTTGCAGCTCCTGCTTGTCCCTCGGCAGAAGCTGCCTCTAGTTTGATGGCTTCCGCTTTTCCCAGGATTGCTGCTTGCATTTAAGCTGGCGGCGTTTCTCTTCCACCAGACTGGGATTTGGCTGACTGGAACAGTTGGGGGCTATGTGACCATCCTGCCCGCAGTGGAAACAAAACCAAGACTTTGGCCTGTTGATTCCTTGACCAAGTTTTGGGTTCTTTTTGTTTAACTGGTTGTCTGATTTAGCAGAGTTTTGAGTCAACAAGGCGGACATCTGACTCTGCAGTCGCAACATCTGTTTTTTCAGTTCTTCAATAGCGCTTGTGTCTGAGGTATGATCACATGCACATGCACTAGTGCTATGAGCTTGCAGTTTTGCATGATGCCTCACTGACGGAACATGCTTCTTCATTAGTGTCTCTTTTGCCAACTGCCTGTTTTCTTCAGTTCTAAGCAGAAACAACAGCTCTGAGAAGGGAGGTGGTTGGTCTCTTTTCTGTTCCAGCTGCAACTTGTTTATCACGCCATTGTCCCAGCACCCTCTGCAAAATTGCTTCAGCAAGTATCTGTCAAATTCAGCAGCTGGAATACCACCACGCTTTACCACACTACCAAGAGCGAGCTGGAGTCTCTGAAGGTATGAAGATGGTTGTTCTCCCTGGTCTTGAAGAATATTCAGATATTTGGCAAACAGCTCCTCCCCATCTTCAACTGTGGCATAAGCGGAGTCAAGCACATGCAGAAAGGTAGCAGGCAGAACATTGGGTCCAAAACTTTTGACCAGGTCTGCAGCTGGAGGGAGTAAACTTTCCAGTATGCGCCTCGTGATGTGTACTGGTGCTAGACTTGGATCTGCATTCAAAAGTTCAATTTGTGACCTCCAGGACTCGTAATTTACTTCATGCTGTGGTTTTGGAAGTTTTCCTGAGAAAGTGCGTAGTCGGAATGAGGACATGGGCTGGAAGTTAACATCGTCTCTGCGCACAATGTGTTCAACTACCACCTTTTGTACCTCAGGAGGATTCAGTTCATTGCCAGAAAGTGGAATTCTTGGTCCAACGTCCCTAGCTGGGGTTGGTCGAGGTCGAGGTCTTTGCTGTGCAACCGAGGAACGACTCCCATGTGTTAAGGGAAAAGTAAATGACTGCCGTTGATCGGTCTCTGTAGCAGTTCCAAGCACCTCAACAGTGTCCTTTTCCTTCTTCACTTCAGTGTCATCTACATCATCCTCATCCTCATCGTCATCTACATCATCCTCATCCTCATCATCATCTTCCTCTCTACCCCCTGTGGCTGCTATTCCCAAATGAGAACTTATTTGGTCAAACATTCCTTTCAGAACGTTGTCGAATGACTGGCCACTCTGTCGGGAGATACGTTTCAATTCTTGCAGGTAATCAGGAGACGGGGTGGCCTCCACTGTGCCTGCGGCAGCATACTCACTCCTGAGTAATTTAATAACAAAATCAGCAGATTGAGCTGAAAAAGTATAAGGCAATTTCGGTTCTAGCTGTGCTAAAGCTGCTGCATTAACAAATTCAACGGTCAGGTTTTTGTAAAGTGGACTCTCACGTTCGGTAACGGTAAACGACTGTTTAATTTCACCGTAGCTACGCAAGTGATCAATAATTTCGTCATCTGCTTCGGTGTTTGTCACACCACTAACAATGACAGAATTAGCTATATTGACACCAGTTTTCTTAAAGATATCCATATTCCCACCTGACTACTATTGTTCTTACGCATTAAACTGAAATTTACACAATGACACAAGTACAGACATTCACAATATCAGGCTCCTGGCTGGCTCGCCAAAGATGTAACGTATATAAGCTAGGCAATTGACTGCGGATGCCCCTGGCAACAGAAGATGGTTCGTCACGGAGCCTGGGTTGTGAATGAGTACACTGGAGCCATAGATTTTAGATTTTAGTATGAGTGTATGTATTCAGTAGATAACAAAACATAACCAACATAAACAATACATAAACAACATAACAAAATAACTTCAATGACACATACAAAACAATCCGACTTACAGTTCAGTTCAATGGCAGATTAGTGCGCTGCCAATGATTTGGGAAAAAAAACAGAAAGAAACAAAGACTTAACCCGACACAATGTGTTCCACGGCCGGGACCAGGTCTAGTGAAATGTCAATTAATTACGAATTGAGCAATCGATAATCCAGATAGGGAAGTGTTCAGTCGCAGTGAATGTGTGGTTCGGTTACCCTACCACATATATATCCAAGTTCTCTTAATCCAAGTTCTCTTAGCTCGCCATCTCGATCAGAGTCCTTGAATTAGGACGGGTCGAGAGTTCAAGAGTCCATAATTGGAGAATGGAGATTTGTTAATCCAGGAAAAAAACCTGACCTAAGAAGGCCAAAAATACAAATTAAGAATTCCATTCAAAAATAAAATAACCATAACAAATACTAAAGTAATTCAATATATGCATAATCATACCCGCTTAATGCAAGGCATTTCAAAAAATAAATATCTTTAATATAGCAATCAAAAATACATCTAAATTATGCAGTAATTGTATTATACTTATGTGAAATAAGTATAATAAAGTAATTAATCTCATGCTACATGAAATTTCACCATAACTTAAATTTCATAGTCAACTAATCTAAATGTCATTTTCAGAATCAAAACATGTACTCAAAATTAACATTCAAAATAACAATGCAAAGTGCACCTTCAGATTCCATTAACCAAAAATGTTAATCTCTAAATTACCCAAAACACTAAAGCAGAGTTTGGTATTTGTGAAAAATATTGCGCAATATCAAAAAGAAAATTACGTAGCTACGTTAAAATCGATAAGCTTAAATGACTAACAAAACATATAGCCATTTCAGTGGTAGTCACAATAGTAACAGCACACACTCAAAACAGCAATCATGTTCTAAATTAGCACCCATGCTAACATCAAATCAATGCCTTCGTAGTATAACAAGTAAAAAGTTTACCTTTGTAATTGAAATGACCAACGCAAGGTCTCCAGGCGTGACCCGACGTTTTAAACAGAGTGAAATCAGACAAAGGCTCTGATTAGAAAGCAGCAGCAACGAGTATTCATAGCTTGAATCACTATTATCACTAAAGTTGAATCACTTTTTTAGGTTTGCTTGGGGATGCCAAACAAACCATGCCACAGCCACAGTGGAGACACAGAGGAAGTGAACTCAGCAACCAGTCACTTTGAGGAAGTTGGGAGTTTGCAGGCCCGCCAACATAAAAGTCCCAACTAAATACGGGTTACATGTGCACTGAGCTCTCTCTCCTCCCCCATCATGATTGGACACACCCCCTACTGCTGATTGGCTCACTCTCTCTCCTCCCCCATCATGAGTGGACACGCCCCCTACTGCTGATTGGCTCACGCTCTCTCCTCCCCCATCATGATTGGACACGCCCCATACTGCTGATTGGCTCACTCTCTCTCCTCCCCCATCATGATTGGACACGGCCCCTACTGCTGATTAGCTCACTCTCTCCTCCCCCTTCATGAGTAGACACGCCCCCTACTGCTGATTTGCTCACTCTCTCCTCCCCATCATGACTGGACACGCCCCGTACTGCTGATTGGCTCACTCTCTCCTCCCCATCATGAGTGGGCACGCCCCTTAATGCTGATTGGCTGACTCTCCTCCCCGATCATGAGCGGACACACCCCCTACTGCTGACTGGCTGACTCTCTCCTCCCCCATCATGAGTGGACACACCCCCTACTGCTGATTGGCTGACCCCTCCCCCATCATGAGTGGACACACCCCCTAATGCTGATTGGATGACAATTTGTTCATTTAATCGAATTCTTTCAAACACTATTCATCTCTGCTTACTGTACATTTTACAATTACACAATGACCCAAAATGTGACTGCGTATGGAAATCTCTTGATGTGATAACTTAATTGCCGAGATTAAACAATTCTGAGGCATCAATATTCTCTACAGCAAACATTTTCAAGTTTGGTATTAATGTTTTCAGCAGTTTAACTTACCAAGCTCTGTTATAAGTGTCCTTGCTTTAGTAACAAAAGGTCCTACTTCACTCTGGTGCATCTTCGCTCTTTCTTTTAAATCTGCACCTGTTCAGACAAACGCGTGTTAATGCACATTTGTGTTATTGTATAAGACACTGTAGTGCAAAAAGTAATGGAAATGTAACCACAGAAGTATTTTTGTGTGTATTAAAATGCACTTTTGCCTTATCAAATTTAAAGAGAATTTGATTACAAGCAGAAGTTTGCATGAGTTTTGTGAGTTTGAGTTATGAGTTTGTGACATGGATTTATGAAAGCATGTCATAAACAACTGGAAACAATTGATCAGTGTTAATGAGATGGTGACTCACTGACAGACAGCTCAATGGAAACGCACTTGAACTTTAAATTTATAGACCAACAAAAGAAAAGTATGACCACATCTTAATAATGTACAATCCAGTATTTCACATTATTCTGAAGGCAATGTTTGTTTTCAGCAAAAATGTAATAACTTTCTCTACCGATGTGTCTATTTTCTGTTTATCTAACCAAGACAGTGTATTCAATAATAATATCATACCAACATCAAATCCTGACAATTTGTATACAACTTGCATGAATCACTTTAACGGCTGCATACCTGCGCAGAATATTCCCGGCACCATACTGCATAAAATTACAGTACGCACTTTGTTGTTCTTCTTCAATGACTCTACGGCTTCTGACATCTAGCAAAAAAGAATCACAAAAAGGGGGACATTATGTAGGCCATAGCTCTTATTCATTATCCAATCAAACGCTGTGAACATCTGTGCCTCATTTGGGCACTGCAGTACGGAGTCTAACGGGGCCTCCAGTGCTCTAGGAATTGGTACAGTTTCAACATAAGCCCTATTCGACTGGGGCTGGGGGGATTCATGTTTCAGACGCACTTTGTGATTTTAATCCCGTCCGAATCTGCCAAGTCTGTGTTTTTCGGCGAACTCAACGGTCCTCTGAGAAATCTAACGCTTCTCCTCACGTGTTTTTGACCCACCGTTCGCACACCAATCTTCAGCATGCTTTCATTTAACTTATGGACGATATCCGACGAAAAAAGAACATTATAAAATTAATAAACGGAGCCAAATCGCGGGAACTGCGAAGATTGGCCATTTTAATCTCAGTCTCAGGTTAGAGTAAGACACTTGTCTAGATTTCTCTGCTCACTTATGAGAGTTTATTATAAACAGCCACTGCTATAAACTCGTGAAGTTTACTTAAAATAGTGATTTCACAATAAATCAAAATGATATCAACAAATAATACATTAAAACGCCTTATCTCAGAAAGAACGAAAACAAAGTATAATTGAAGCTGTGAGGGCAAGTCGCCAAATGTGAGTAATAATCTGTGTTGGTGAGTATTTGAAACAGTGTCAATCAGCCATTGGTCGGTAAAATCCACGTCTCAGACAGTGTGAATACTGAATTGAGCTCTCTTTCAAATCTTCTTGTGTTTGAACAAACATATTCAAACAAAATTATGTCAAAATGCCCGTCTTGGCAAGTATCCTCGTAAACAGTGATCGTAAACAGCCGAGTAAGAAAACGTATCAGCGTGACAGTATAATGGATTCATGCATTCGGTCTTAAAGGGACAGCAGCCTAATATACCTGTGTGTTTTTAATGTAAATCAAACAACAAATGACAAAGAGAAATCACTCACTGCTCGAGGCTGAATAACTTTTGTAACTTTAATAAGGATTAATCTATGTTTAATGACTGGTGAAAAATATTTATGGCCGGTAAAATTTATTACGTCACCAGCCATTGACAGGAGTGGATTTAACGGATTTAGAGAGGGAAAGAACTATAATCCCACGAAGCATTGCGAACTGCATAATCAAATTAAAAACAAATTAAAATCAAATATAAAAATATATATAAAATATACAATATATTTTAAGCGTATTGCAAAATGTGCATATATATCAAAAACTTTCAGTATATTAGAGCTTAGGGAGGTCGGCTCGATTACATCATTCACAGTGCTTAGTGGGAGTGGGCGGAGCTAAAGAGCTATTTTGCAGTGTTGCTGTTTATGACTCTCTGATTGGTGGACATTTCTGTACAGCATCATAGGTAATGTTGATCTTCACCAGGAATTTCACTGTTAAACATGATTATTTAAAAAATAAGTTTGAAATAATGTGGGCTGACAGCTTCAACAGAAGCAAATACTATTGATGAACAACCTCATAGCTCACAGTAGGGCTGTCTATAAAGGTTTATAAGTTAAGTTAATTCTAAATCTATTTCCTAATGGAGAAAATGAAAGGAGTTTTTACTGTTGTATTACATTACATTCTGACAAGTATTTTACAAATACTCACCATCATAACAAGATTTTTGCTGATGGCATTTTTAGATTCAGGGCGATTAATCCCCAAAACAACAATCCCTAAAAACACAAGAACAGTCAGACTTCAGAAAATTGGGAATCATAACAAGTGACATGAAAACTGAAAGTGACAAGAAACTCTCTCTATATAAAATAAAATAAAAGTTTAGAACATTTAATTGAAAATATGTTATGTCGGGGTAAAGTTAATGAGATGTTAAACTCAAGGACACATGATTGCCACTTGCAGTAAGAGACACTGAAACCGTTGAATTATGGGGCAGTGCAGAGAGAAAGGGCTTTGAGTGACAGAGGTTAGACTCGTATCCTCTGTGATCATCGATGCCAGTATCTGGTTGTGTACCTGAGTCTTCACCGTCCAGGTGTCTAACGATCAGGTCATCACCAGCCTGAACGCCGGAGCTGTGCTGTCGGACACCTCCGCTGAAGGCGTGACGCGCACAGTGCGCCCTCTCGGTTAGAAAGGTCTGCAGAACACTGTCCGACCTGCACACGCCGCTGATAATGCGTGTTTGACATCGGACAGTCTGAAACAGCACTCTGCACTTCACTAAAGCCGCCATGCTGAAGCTTTCCTCCACTTTCAACTCTGAACTGTGCGAGTGACGTCACGTGTTTCGGAGGTCACGTGACTGCTGACTGCCTGGGATTTCTCTGAAGAGAAAAGCTGGATTTGCCCATGAACTTCAGCACACAGTTCTTTAGGTAATATATATATATTATATAGCCTATATGTCATTTAAATAATACATTTATAAAGACCTGTGCACCATTTGTTATTGCCTTTTGTTCATTTAACACGCTTTTATTCAAAGCGACTTATCACAATATCACATGCGGCTTATGATTACTCAAAGCAGAAGTTTTCAATATTTTAGATGCCACGGACTGACCCCCCAAATATGACCTATTCTATCTTTGTTGATAATTTGTGCAGTCAATGGAAATGAATGGGTTTTGTAATTTTAAATACATTTTGTTTAAGAAGAACCATAGTCCAGTAATTTTAAACCAAAATGGGGGTCAACCATGAACAGATTGCAACAGAAGCAAACTCAACTGATTTTGTATCCTCAATATGTCCTGAGTAAGGGGAAAAAAAAGCCCCGAAAAATCCCATTAGGGGAAAGTTTCGAAAAAGACCCAAATATAGCCTATTCATACGCCTATTCATTCTTTTTCTTCCGTGAAAATGTATTACAAGTTTTTAAAAATTGTTTGTTAACATGGACAAACGGTGCATAATCTAATTACGTATGTGCTAATTTGCATAAATACCACAGATCTAAACATTGGGTCTAGCCAGGAGAAAATGTCTTGTTGAATCTTGGTGACATATTACAGTAAAATACTTAATATTAAGGTCTGAATGGAACCCATTACGGCTACCCAAGAGCATCAATACATAGGAAGAAGTACTTTAAACCAGCCTTTATTAATTTTTAAGAGATTGGGTTTGGGGCTGGGTCTGTGGGACGAGTCTGAGGGAAGAACAGGAGACAATGGTAAGGAGAATGCAGAAGACAAAAGGTAAGTAAAATAAAAAAGTGAATCCCCAGAAACAGTCCCACGGACCCAGTCCCAAACCCAATTTCTGCGATAATAATGAATAAAGGCTGTTTTAAAGTACTTCTTCCTGCCTCTATGTATTAATGCTCATGGGTAGCCGTAATGGGTTCCATTCAGACCTTAATATTAAGTATTTTACTGTTATATGTCAACAAGATTCAACAAGACATGTTCACCTGGCTAAACCCAATGTTTAGACATGTTGTGGTATTTATGCAAATTAGCATTTGTTATTAGATTATGCACCGTTTTTCCATGTTAACAAACATTTTCCAAAAACTTGTAATACATTTTTTGTTTGTCTTGATGTAAGGGATCAACTCAGTAATTTTCATGGTGATATCTAAAGGTTACATTTTTTTTACCCTATTCACATAAGAAAAAGAATGAATAGGCGTATGAATAGGCTATATTTGGGTCTTTTTCGAAACTTTCCCCTAATGGGATTCTTCGGGGCTTTTTTTTTTCCTTACTCAGGACATATTGAGGATACAAAATCAGTTGAGTTTGCTTCTGTTGCAATTTGTTCAACCTTTTTTCATAAAATGACTGGACTACCAATCAATGTGTTGTTTCAGCATGTGTCCAAAATAAGTTTAGTTTCCTGATGCAAAACCAGTTTAAAACCACCACCACAAACACAAGCATTACTGATGATTATATACTGAAAATGGTCTGAGCTCATTAGTTCGCTATAATCAAACAGGAAATCGATTTTCCTTTTTTTATAATATCAAAATTATATCATATGCTGAAAACATTTAGGTAACACTTACTATGAAGCCTGTATTGATAATGCATTTAAAGGGTATTAGTGCATGCTCTATGCTTTATACATGTTTAGAATATATCATCTCATGAATATTTGTAACAACAGATGAAATACATTATAATACTTACTTTTGAGAGTGTGATGATTTATTACACAATGAACATTATATCCACCTAGGTTATGATGGATTATTTTAAGATCTGCATAATATTAGTTATTCACATTTGAGTGTTTCCTGTGAGGCTATTTCATTGTGAGCTACAGTAGTTTAAGTTCACTGAAAACAATGCAATATGGTTGTGCTGATATTACAATAAATACTGTAAATGTGTCATATAATCCATTCATATTATGGATGTTTAAAAGAAAACTTAACTTATATTACTTTACTTAAAGCAGTCAAAGACCACTTATAAATATTATGACCAATTTATGAAGCTTTTTGGATGTTTATGAGAAGACTTTGTATTTGTACCTTGATAATAATTAAAAAGATATAAGATATTGTGTAGATTATGAGCCTAGTAACACATCATAATTACAGGAACTAGAATACATTATAACTTATGTGGATATAACAGGGTGTTCAATGTGTTATAAATTATGATGCTTATTAATGTTATAACCACAAATAAACTAAATATTCCATAGTAAATGTTCTTTTAAAGCTGCAATGACAAAGTTGATATAGTTTCCTAGGTGAGCGAGAAAAGGGGAAAAGAGACAAGTATTTCAGTGCTTGCATTTATTGTAAACAAAAGAGAACATACAATGTACAATACATTTCGAGAAGTTAACATTAACAGTAGCCCAATCTTTGGCTTTTGGGCTACAAATGGAGTCATCAAGAAGACACGCCAAACTACAACAGTAAGTGCACAAAACACCATTCTTCTCAATGAAGTGCAGCTTCTTGAAACCATAACGACCGCACAGTGCAGTAGCGAACACAGTGGAAAACAGGCGTTGTGCAAATAGAAAGAACTCCGTTTCAGAAACGTCCTTTTCATAACGAGTCAATTTCGGTAGTGCTTTTTGTGAACTCGATTACAGACCCCTTTGTAATCAGTCTTTTCAAGGAGGCCACCTCTGCCGACAGATCGGCAATGCCCTGTTTCAAGTACAAGTTCTCAGATTCGGAGTTGGCGTACGAGTCGTTTTCAAGGTCGACGATGAGTTTGTTAGGTCTGGGAGAGTCTGGACAGTGCCGGTGTTTGCAGCCAGTCGGTTCCTCCTGGTGATCATTGTGCCAGTCCTTCGGCTGGTGACTCCAGTCCTGAACATTGGTCACCTGGAAGGACATCGGGCTGAGAGATGACTGGATGTACTCAGGCGTAGTGTACTGACTCATTTGGTAGCATCCACTTGCAGACATGTCGATGGGAAAGGAGGCCTTGCCAGATGATTCATAGTCGGGGTCGATAGCCTCCACTTTGATCTGGATGGCCCGGGCTTTGATCCTCAACTTGTGGGGCAAAGCTGAGGCACTGGTATCTGGCACTTTAAGGGTCGACACAATCACACTCTGTGAATCCGCCCTGGGTGGAACGGGACCCTTCGGGACCTGCTGTTCGTCCTCTCCGTCCGAGGACTTGCTCACGGCCCCGTCATCGCCATCAGATGTTCGTGGCGAATTGCTGGAGGATCTGGTGATTTGCAAGAATGGAGATGGCTGGGAGAAGCTCCCGGGGAAAGGGCTGCTAAGGTAGTTCCTGTACAGTTCATAAGGACTGGCCCTGTCTTTGGCGTATCTGCCGGCTTCCAGGGGTTCCTGTTTGATGCTGTCAGGGGTTCTGGAGATATTTATAAGTGGGCTCCCTTGGGTCACTGTGCTTGAGTTGGATCTATCGGACGAGGCGCTGTGAGGTGAGTGCTTGATGACTGATATGCAGCTGCTGGTCAAGCGTGCCGGTTCCAGTTCACCCGGGTAGGAACCATTGCTGGCACTGGCTGGGATAAAGTCCTGGTAGAGCGCAGCAGTGGAGCTGGAGATGTTCTGCACCTCCTGAGCATAAGCTGCTGAGCTCACTAGACCAAACCTGAGTTTAAGAGACAGAAGCTCGGATTTCAGCGATGCGTTCTCTTCCCCGAGGGCCATGAGCTTGTTCTCCAGAACCATATCGTTGAGTCTGCGCTTTTCTCGCGAGCGCTTGGCTGCTTCGTTGTTCTTGCGCCTTCTCTCCCAGTACATGTTGTCTTTCTTCTCATCTGGTATGAACTCGCGTTTTCTGCGACAGGTGTTGGACTTGGTCTTAAAGGGCATTGTGGACAACTTGTGGTTAATCAGGTCCCGGTCTGTCCCTTGCAAAGCCACTGCCAGCACCAGGGCATCGTCTCCACCGTAGGGCTCCTTCTTAATGGCTTGCATATTACACAGGGTTATCATCAAGACTGCGTAAGCTCATTAGTTGACTCCGGTTTTAAGTAAACATCTCATCGTAGACCACGTGCTTTAGAAGTCATGTGTGTTCCTCTATGTGAAGTCAGTTCCAGAGAATCTTTTTTATGGATCTGGGGAGATAAAAAAACAGATACACATCATCATTAATATGGTCAGGAGCGTTTCAAGCCTTTTATCAGGAACCCCACCTCATCACAAAAGTGTCTACAGACTTTTTTTGATACTGCTATGGATATAAGGCCCTGTTTACTCCTGGTATTAAGATGCGTTTGGTCGATCGGATCACAAGTGGACGAGGGAGACATATTTCCCTTTTACACCTGGTGTTTTAATTCGTCTCTTTTGTCCACTTTCAACCACTTCTGTCCTGATTTCTTCGAGGGGAGGGTCTATGGGCGGGTAAATGTATGGGTTTTTACAGATCTTTCGATCTAATGGACTAAATAAGCTTGCGCAATTTACATATAAACGCACTAAGAGACGACGGAGAAACACAACATCAGCTTTAGTTTCTGTTCGGTCAGCTGTAAGATTACGCTGAGCGCTGAGTGTGTGTGTGTTAGAAATCAGGAATGATTGAGAGAACATTGTGCTTGGTATGTTTTTCATCTTCAAACCAAACTTGGGTCTCCAACAGTCAAAGTTTAAGTCCTGTCTGGCTAGAGCGTTTCCCATAATGTTCACGCGTTAGGCCAGTAGACGGAGATGGAGATAAAGACGGTCTTTAGTGGCTGTTTGAACACATTCGACCACATGAGTGTTTACAGTATGAAAGAAATCCGGTCAAATGCGTTTTCAAGTACCTCTGGAAGTGGTCATAAGTGGACAAGCTCAAAGCGTTTTAGACCCTGTTTACACCTGTATTAGTGTCATCCATCTGAGATCTGATCGACCAGACGCATCTTAATACCAGGAGTAAACAGGGCCTAAATTGTCTTTACCTGCAATACAGAGTGATATCTGCACGAGGAATAAAGATCTGCTTATCGGATGAAAACATTTGCAAGTTTTGTTCCCTATAATAGATTGTAGGTAAATATCCACCTCATCCAGCACGCTTTCTGTTTTCTGTTTTATAAATAATCCTTTATGGCGTGAGAAATTGCTGCATATGTGAGTGAACTGTCTGAATGAATCTCCAACAGTTTCAGATGATTTGCAAACCCGTTTGACACTGATCAGATCAAAAGAGAGATTCGTTTGTGGTCTGGCATCGCTAGTTCTGATCATAAACAGAGAACAGACAGGATAAGATTGCTGAAATATTATCATAAGGAAATATTATTTTTAGCGACGCCCAAGTACACAACACAATTAAAGTCACTGACCAAAGCAGTGTTATTTTAGTATCACTGAGATGCTATATAATTAGTTTTTAATTGTGTTCATTTTAATTTTAGTTAAAGTTTTAGTAATTTTGCTGTGTTTTTGTCTTTTTTATTCGTCTAAAAACTGTGTTTATAGTTTTATTAATTATTATTTCAAATTTTATTTATTTTTATTTTTTGGAGGCTACATCAACTTTATTAAATGAAAATGAGAAATGTTGCCTTGGCAATGTCAGCCAAATAAGTTTATGTATTTTTTATTTATTTTTGCATGTATTTATATTTCATTTTATTTCAAGTCACACTTTTTTTTTATGGTTCTATTTTTTTCTTCCATTCATTTATTTATTCCATTTCATTTCAAGTGACAAAAGTTTTTTTTTTTTAAATGGTTTTAGTTTTAGTTAATGAGTTGACTTCTTTGAAACATGAGAAAAGTAAGAATGTACAGTGTTTCTATTTTAAAAAGCACAGGAAAATAATTTTACATGTTGATATTATGCAAGGCGAAACGTGCTTATTAAAATTATGCTCTGCCCCATTATGTCATCATTTTGAGGCGGGTCGTGCTCAAAGTAATGCCACTCACGCTTTCAAAGGCTTTTTTAATGTGGCTGTGATTGAATTAAAATACGGAAACCCTTTCGAAGTAGTACGTTCACATAGAGGCCGGTATATTATTATTATATATTCACAGCGTTGCAGGAGACGAATTTGAAGACCGGATCTGACAATGACCTTTACCGTGCAGATCAAACAGCTGGAGTTACATCATCTAACGCGGGCTGTGGACATAAACTGTAAAGTTTTCCGTGGTAACCAGCACTGCGGTTGATCACAGCACTATAAGAGAGTTAGAGCCAGGCTGAACTCAGGCTCCAGTACAGGCGCAGATCGAGCAGGGAACAAAGGAATGCGAGCATCACACACACACACACACACACACACACACACACACACACACACACACACACACACACACACACACACACACACACACACACACACGTGGCTGATCACAGACTAATTCATTCATACAGAAAAATGCAGTCGAAACATCTCTCAACTCCACAAAACACGGAAAATGGCTTGTATTCTTATACTATAATGGTTTATGGCAAGAAATTATTTCTCTAAGTCAAACCGAGAATACATTGTGGGTGAGTGTTCTGGTTTTGGGATTCCTGGAATAATAAAGAGATGGGCTATAATAAAGTTATCTGGCGTGGAGTGACACTTAAACCGGGTTTAATATGGAGCACACATCATAGGTAGGTTACCCCTGTTGTGTTATTATTTGACAGGCCTTTAATGCACATTCACCCCATCCCGACAGACACACTCGGGACAGTCAAATCTGTGCGCGTGAAACATTAACCCTAGCGATAGGATTCAAAGATATAGATTTGTACAGATTGTCAAGAAATATATGAGCATTAAACAACAGCTCGATTGTGATGTCGTGCCGTTGCGGTGTTTTTTTTTTCTTTCAGAAATGTCCCAGCTTCCGTTATTATGCAAGGACTGTAAGAGTATCAGTCACTATTACACAATGAACGCGGACAAGCGGAGCGACATTTAATTTATGCACGTATTAATATTTACTATTAAAGCGATTTTAATTTCAGACAGTATGAGTGCAAAATATTAAATCCACCAATCATCTCTATGTAACATCTTATTTGTTTAAACTGTATTAAATGAACTTGCACAACGTGTCAGTGTCTTATGTGCTGACCTGAGAGCTTGATACACCCACATGAATACTGGGTCACTTGTGCCATCCCGTCTCCAAATCTCTCAGAAATATCAAAGCCCATACTAGTAATGATTATGAGCGGCACAAATACATGGGTAATTATAACGTTGAACACTAAAATTCGTCTGCATTGATATGATGTTGAGCGAAAAATAAGTATGGCGCACATATTGCAAATAAGCCACGTTAAAGTTGCTTTACTGTATTCATCTGTTACAGTCATAAACACCGGCTACTGGCTGAAACCCCCTAAACGAGCCCTATCCGTTCATACATCCTCACTGTAAAAGAAGAAAGCAGTACCTCTAATAAGCCAGGGTCCAGTTAGACGGAGGTCCGGGATAAATAATGTAGGCCTATATGAAAACATTCAAAGCTTCAGTAGCAGTCATAAAAATCCCATCTGGAAATGATAGTTGTGTTTCTCCTGCGCGTTTTCCTGGCGGAGTGATTGCTGCCTCATGGATCTGTGTTAGTAGGTCACCACTGAAGCGCATTGGCAGCGTGCTTTGACTGGCACATCGAGCGACCAATCCAAACGCAGCATCTTCCGATTTCAGCCAATCAATCGCTCCTCTAGCGCACATATGCAATAATGACTCCATAACAATATGAACCGTGATATAAACCTTATGCGCTGGAGAATCATCATTTAACCAGAAGGTTTTATTCTCACCAATCAAAAAACTCACTATACTAGATGCTGTTTTCATTATGAAGCAGTCAGAAGTCATTCTGTAATTTGGGGACATTGGGTTTAGCAGCAGTTTAGAAATATTATCTGATGTGGTTAGTGCACATCTTTAGATCTGTGTGTTTGAACTTCTGTTTTTGTGGTAAGTTAGCACTGTGTTTTTCTATGGCATCGTTGAAGAGTGTATTTACTTATTATGAGTTAACGAAAGTTATCATGCATGAGCATTGTAATGTTTGAAGCGGATATCATAACTAATACCAGTAGAGCAGGTTCGATTTTACAACTAGGCGTTCATTCATAAATCCGTAAGATCTTACCTTCATACTGTGGAAATACAGAAAAAGGGGCGGGGCTACATAAGAGGAACACCTTTAAAAAGTCTCTTCTTATATGAAGTGCTCACAATGAAACTTTCTAAAAGCATTTTCTCAAACCGGCAACCAGATTTAGAATATCTAGTCATGAATCTCTGCGTGCCAAACATTATCAAACCATGTCTATAACTCATTTACCATTAGCCTGTTATTATTATCATAATTACTGCTAGTAGTATAACTAGTATTATTATAATTATAAATCTTGATATAGAAATAAACAATCCCTAGTTATATAGCAATTATTCTAATTATTATGTCTAATTTTAATTACGTGTAAGCAGTTGTTAAGAGAAACATCAGCACCTCTTCTGTTTGAAAGAAATGAAGCCAGCTAGTGGTATTAACAGAAAAGTTCACAGTCGAATGGATACCGTTTAAACAGACTTACATAAAGGTGTTATGCATCATTATTACATCGTTTAAAGGACACAGCCACTCTAGAGTTCAACCAGTTCCCACTTACATCACAAAACTCACTTTCCATCGTATGCTTTTTCCTAACAAATAAAACTAGTTTGATATATTTATTATAGCATGTCATTCTATAATTTATGGTTGTCTAATGGTCGATATGATATAACAGGTGTGAATGTGTTACGTAACCTAAAACTAAAGGAGTTGCACAACGTGGCGCCCGAGATGACCTACATTAAATAAGATGTGTGCGACTGCGCCATCCAGTGGAAACACACAGGTTGGAGAATGTACATTCAGAAAGATTCCTACAAAAAGTACACACATAAGCCTAAACCAAGCAAATGCTCATTATATTCATTAAAACATTTAAAATATATATTTAATTCTTCTTCTTTTTTTTGTAAGTTGCAAAAGGTTTGATGTTAATATAGCAATGTTCAAAGCATAACACATACCAAAGCACTCACTTGTGCAGAAACAACACCTTTTATTTAAGAGGTATTATAACTAAAGATTCACAGTGCAAGGTGAGTGATTTTCTCTTGATTTAAAAGTGACCAATTAGACAAATGCAATAAAAAATGACGATCTTTTTTTTTTATTACAGTCAGGAACACATTTGTAATGAGGAAAATATAGCACGAACGCATGGTCTTGCTTTGCTTAGTTTCCATTAGGGTGAAAAGCACGTGGACGCAAACCTTGCGTTACCACCTTTGTATCGCAGTTTGTGTGGAAGCAGAACTGACTGTTTGCTCGCTTGTTTTGGGCAGGTTCGTTCAACAGCACGTGTTTGCGCGGCTCCGATCGGTCCAGCCTGGCGCGCGCAATTCTGTGCCATTTCAGATGGCGAGCTTTTAGGATTATAACAGCGAGGCGTGCGCGACAGGTTGACCAGTGCGCTCCTGTAGTCTGGCAGCCCAAGCATCGTTTGAGCACAGTCATTCCCATTCGCAAAACTTCTGTTCCTCATATAAGCCGCGTTGGTGCATGCATTTGTCCCGTTACTGTACCTGCCCATTGGATAATAACCATCCAATAAACTGATGCGCGGCGGTTTCGTAGTATTATAGGCAGCGCTCAAATCGAAAGCCGAACTAAAATGATTAGTTTGAAGACATATTGATCCGCAGCACGCAGGGAACTGGCAATGCGGCAGACTACGCAATGGCAACGCAGTTGTAGGAGCGGGTAAACTGAGCGGATAGCCGTCACGGGGCAGTCCGATGGGGAACCCGAAAGCAGCGTCCACTGGGGGATTTTGGAGATGAACGGCAGAGAGTGCCGCCTTTAATTTGTCATTTTCCCGTTGAAGCTCGACGGCACGAGTCTCCAGAAGATGTTCCTCCATCCTCTTGCGCTGGCGAGACCTCTTCGCTGCTTCGTTATTACGGTTCCGCTTGAGCCAGTAATTCGTGTCTTTCTGCTCGTCAGGCGTGAACTCTCTTTTCCGTCGCGTCGCGTTGTTTGCGCGGAGGCTCGGCGAAGCGTGAAGTTGGTAGGCATCCCGTGCATTACTGATGCAACTCAGTTCATCATGCGTGGAGCAACAAGTACCCGATGACATCTCAGCAGGGGAAATCTGGTTCGTTATGCAAGGGTCAATTATTTGCAGTTTGTGTGCCAAAAAGTGGAGGATATATCAGTTATTATTTTGGTCCCGCCTTTCTTGGGAAGTGGCATGAGATAAAAACACCTACTTTACAGTCATTGGTTAACATGAACCTGCACACAACTCTCACTAGTACATATCATGAGCCATGTAAAATAAATGATTGTGCTGTTTTAATTACAATATCAAAATTGAGGAAAACCCCACAAGTAATATCATATTATGTATTACTTTATTGGATTCTCCACGTGCCTGGATGAACAAAATATATGGTTAATATATATTTGTTAATAACATCTGGGTAGAAAGAAAGTTTCTGGTTGGTATGACTTTAAAGTAATACTACTGGTTAAACAAAACCTGCTTAAAAAAAGGAGACACGGAATATTACAAACCAGTTACATACTGTATCTTCAAGAGAATCAATGGCATAAATTACAAATCTTTACAACAGGAATTCAATGTTTTATAAAAGCAACTTCTAAAAAAAACAGGACAAATGGCTTGTCTTTGCACATCCACATCTTATATAGTCCAATATCGTGATCCATGATGCACATCAATGACCTCAACAAATCCATTTGATCCTGTGGAGCTAAAATAAGTAAAATAATCAAAGTCTTGTTCTCGATGACACTGCCAACTATGACGTGGTTGCATTAATGAATGGTACCCACAAAAACAGCTGAAATGGTGTTTCAAGTTGCACAGCAACAGTAAGAACATGCATTCTTCTGCATAGCTTTGCAACAATGTGATTAAAACGCCCAAACCAACGAGATCCATTGCCGTGTCACGTCTGCTACCGAACCCAAAGCAAAGCATCTTCTTCATAGACTAAAAAACTGCATCTGAAATCTCTTATAAAAATATCTCCAACAGCATGACGTGTCCATCCATCAGTGTCTGCTGATAAACCCATGAATAACACCACGTCCATGTGTCATTCACCGGTTTCCCTTCACTTTTTAAACCTGTACAACTGATAAAAAAAGTAGAAAAATGACATTGCAGAGAATGTCTCTTCTCATCTACTGTAACAGATAGTCTATGCTTCTGAACTGATGGCGTTGCGCTCAGTCTGCGTGCTGTCGTTGTCCCCCAGGAGCTCGGTCTCGGGAACAGAGAGGTCCTCGTTGTGCAGACCGCTTTGAGACGCCCCGTCAGCGAAATCCTCCTCTGTGGCCTTCAGGTCTTCATTCATGAGGGCCCTCTCGGTGCCGGACCCGTTGGAGGGGGCCGTGGTGACGTACCCGGTGCTGGTGGAGCCGCTGCCGCTGTGGTGCGACCCGGCCTTGGCCACCATCAGCTGCTGGGGGGGGGGGATCTGCACCGGGATCTGCATGGGGTAGAAGTTCTGCAGGTACGGGTACGCCGGCATCGGCTGGTAGCCATTGACTGGGATGTAGAGTTGGGGCGGCACCATTGGGCGCATCTGGCCCTTCATGGACACAAACTGAGGTTGAGGAAACAGAGACTTTTTGGGACTAACGTAACGGGCATTGCTTATGTTGCTGACGGGGCTTGTGCTGAGGGAGCTGGTTTGGGTGGTGTTGCTCGCTCCTGAGGTCTGAGCCGAGCTGTTGTAGTTGGACAAGCTCTCCCAGGTGCGCAATCGAGCGTGAATGTCTTTGAAGCGAGGCCTTCGTGCGGGGAACTCATTCCAGCACTCTAACATCAGTGTGTAAATCCAGGCTGGACAGTCATCGGGGCAGGACAGCACTTGTCTGTTGCGGACCATCTCAATCACGTCCTGGTTGGAGTAGCCGCAGTATGGCTGAAGGCCGTAGCTAAATATCTCCCATAACACCACGCCGTAAGCCCAGATGTCCGAATCCGTGGACAACTTCCCGTATAGTATGGCTTCCGGGGACATCCAGCGGATTGGGAAGGGATTAGCGCCCATCAGCTTGTAGTAGTCGGCGGAGTAGACCTCTCTGAACAGCCCGAGGTCCAGGATCTTGACATTGAGCTTATCACACACCAGGATGTTTCGAGCAGCCAGATCCTTGTGGACCACGTGGTGGCTGGAGAGGTACTCCATCCCGGCGGCGATCTGTGTGACGATGTGTAGGAAGTCTGCCTGCTCCAGGGTGGATTTGACCGTCTTGTCGTCGTCAGAGCTGCCGACATCGGAGTGAGGGGATCGCATGACCAGGAACTCATGGAGGTCGCCTTGGCCTGAGTAGCTGAAGATCATGCTCATGGGCTGCTCTTTAGTGATCACTCCCAGCAGGCACACGATGTTGGGGTGTTGCAGGCGGGACCGGAGCATGGCCTCGTGCCGGAACTCTTCCCGGAGAGGGCCCTCGTCCTTGTCTTTCACCGTCTTTATAGCCACCACCTGAGTCTGTTCACCTGGAGCTGTGCCGTAGAGGTGACCTTTGTAGACCTTTCCGAAACGGTCCTCTCCGAGCTCTTCCATGAACCGGACCGCAGAAAGGTTGAGTTCTCGGAGCTTTGCCTAGAAGTAAAAGAAAACAAGACATTTCAAGTCTGCTTCAGCTCAACTAAAGAGGCAAAATGTCAAGATGTAATAAAAATTCTGGCACATCGTTCCTCAAAGCATTCAGATACAGGACTTTTGGTTTTAATACTGGAACCAAACTTGATCAAAATACACAACCTTACATTTTTTAAAGAGTTTTTTATTTAAAGAGTTTTTTTAAGGAATATAACAACGTTTTTTATACATCTATGAGTGTTTGTAAAATATTTAGCCCCTTTCCCATATCTCACACACTCTTTTGGGACTTAATTTTGTTAATAAACATGAATCTACACGTCTTTTGACCATTGCAGCATAAAAAATTATTATTTTTTTGAAAGTGAAAGTTTATGCAAGTAAAATAAATATATTCAGTATGAAAACATTTCAGGATAATATTGACATTTTGTTAGAAAATGAATATGTAGGTTTTTATAAAGTTTATACATTTATTTAAATCCATTGATGTAATACTGATTTAATTGATTTAATCCATTGAGTTAATACTGCTAATTCTCAGATTATGTTCGTATAAATGTCACATGATATTCAATTCAAATTTTAATTGATAAAAGGCTAACATTCAAAACTTTGCCATTTTTTGTGCATTCACTCATAAACGACAAGTTATTGATCAGATACAATATGATTTTAGTTGAAAACATATGAAGTTATTACTGACATGTGAGCTTACGTTCGGGATCGTTTGCAGATTCTGAATACATTAAGAGGGTTAAGACGTTCAACGTCTCGAATGCTGGAAGATTACCTGCTGCTTGTGCTGATTGAGTAGCGGCAGCTCCATCTCTTGGCTCGGTGAGGCGGACAGCTGTCGGCGAGCAGGGCTGTCAACAGACTCCTTCTGTTTGTTGCGGCACATGCAGATCAAGAAGAATAAGCAGGCAATAATAAGAGGGGTGGCTATACTGGGGATCAAGATGTACAGTATCTCCTTTTTCATTTGCTCCGGAGGATCTGGGAAAGATGGGAAACAAAATGTTTAATATCGCTTGAATTCATTGAATTTTCCGTCATGAGGTTGAGGTGTTCAACTCACTGCAGGGCTGGATGTCACAGACGTCCGCTTTAACATTCGGGTCCAACGTGAAACACCAAGGGCTCTCCATTTGCCCCCCGGGGTTCCTGCAGAAGTTGTGTCCTCCTCTGAGCTCAGGGTACTCGACAGGCGTCAGGTGATGACTGTGTGGATACTGTGCACTCCAGGGCTGGCACTGGTAGCCTGATTTCGTGACACTCACCGTGCCTTTGTAGTTGGCGCCACTTCCATTATAACAGCTGTGATTTGGGGGTGAATCTTTAACAAGGATTGAAAATTAGTAGGTATTTTCTCTCAGAACATTGAGCAAATGTACATCAGAGTCATTGAAATATATATTAATTTGTGAGTTATAGACTAATACAACCTTTTTGGTTACACTTTATTTGAAGGTGTCATTGTTACAATGTAATTATATCTATTTAAGTACAGAGTAATCATAAGCAACTACATACTATAGGGTTAGGGTAGGATTAGGATTTGGTTGAGGGTTAGTTGCATGTAATTATGCATAATTTACTGTTATTACTATGGTAAGTACATAAAGTAAAGTGTTACCGAAATTTTAGACGCACCACAAGAGGGCCCTCTCGCTTTAATTGCTGCTCTTTGAGGCCAGTTACATTAGATCTCATGCTATTATTGTGTTTTCCCTGGCTCTGAATGACAACCCCTTCTTGTGTTGTGTAATTGAGTGGTGATGACCTACATTGGGGCGGCAGGCCGATGCGGAGGCAGCTGGCCGCGTCAGGAGAGCCGGGGTGGGGGAGCAGGTTACACACGGGCAGCTCCAGCTGCATGAGGATCAGAGGGTTGGAGCGTGCGATGGTGTACTCCGCATTACACAGGTCGTTCTCCAGAGCCTCGCATTCGTCCCGGCAGAGCTGGCGCCGGCGCGGACCTCGGCTGCCCTCCTCGCATAACGGGAAGACGTAATAGCAGAACGATGGGATGGCAAACTCAGAGCACTGGTCTGAGAGCTGGGTCGAGGTGCCGATCATCGTGAAGGCCGCTGGAGAACAACAGGAATGATGAAGAATCATAGAAGCAGAATGCATGATATATAGGATTAAAATTGACATTGGGATGTGGCTTAGTGCGATTGTCTTTATTTAATAAAGTATATGTGTATATATGTGTATGTGTTAGCGGTTTCAGAGTGAAGCATGTCATTTACACTCAGGTGGTTCATGATTCAGTGTTTCAGAGTCTCAGAACGGCCTGGTTCATCGGCAGTGAATCCCGCTGGGAGCTGCATGTGTAAATGAACATACAGCCTTCACTCTGAAACCAGCAGCACATGTACGGTTCTGCTCGAAAGTTTACATTCCCCTTGTAGAATATGCAAGACGCTAATAATATATTTTTTTGGACTGTCCTGAATAAACTATTTTACATAACAGATGTTTACATAAAATCCACAAGACAAAATTAATAACTGAATTTTCACAAATGAACCAGTTTCTGGAATGATTCATTCTTTCCAAGTCATCTAGTGAAACTTCCTGTATTTTTTCACTTTTTCACTAAATTTCGCAATGTCAGTTTTTGATCATGATGTGTGCTAAACTGCTCACCAGTGATGCGGTTTTCACTTTCTCCCTGCATCTGCAGAGACTCCACGTAGATGCTCCTGTTTCCAATGAAGCGAGCGCACGCAATGCCTCGGTACGGCTGGCAGAAGCCCGTCTCATGCTTTCTAGAAGAAAATGACAGACAGTGATGATGACCGAGATGAAAGCTTGCCTGAACGCCACACAGCTGATATCTAGTAAGGCAACTCAACTAATAAAGCGGTACATTGTAGAATAAGACTCGGGACACCACATTACAATACCATGTGATTATGACAATTTAAAGTCCCCCTGTGGTGAAAATCAAGCTTTTATATGTTGTTTATGTGTCTATGTGGTGTTTTTAATATGCTTTAAGACAAAATGTGTAAGTTCATAAGTCGACACCATTGCTGAATATTTTCTCCTTTAAACTGCAGTGAACCAAAGACAGTCTCAAACACACGCTTTGAAATCGCTGGTGTTTCTGACGTCACAAACTACCTTGTAACCAATCAGATCAACGTGTGATCGTCAACGAGTGGGTCTCTGAGCTGAGTGAGTGAGTGGAGGCGGGGCTCATTTGCATATTCATAGAACCGCGTATACTAAATGAGGCAAGAGTGTCGAGTTACATTCAAGATATTTTAAGGCATAAAGAAATTATTTTCCAGGAAAAAACATTTAAATATGTCATTTTGGTGATCAAAGATGAGTTTTAAGGGATAAAATGATTGACTACAGGGGGACTTTAATACTAATTACAAGGTCTGCTTTTCTGTAGCTCAAACAGTAGAGCTGCACAGCCAAGGTCATGGGTTCGATTCCCAGGGAAAGCAAGAGCTGATAAGAATGTTAATGTGTACCTTGAAATGCAATGTAAGTCGCTTTGGATAAAAGCGTCTGCCAAATGCATAAATGCAAATGTCTATATCTGGTGTATGCCATAATTTTTACTTATTAATCATTTTTCAGGGATGAGAGTAATGATATTTCCATCCAGACTGACCGATCTGCAACTCTGGCTTCTAATACTGATGTTAAACTAATATCCAGCTGACCTCGGCGAAGAGACCACAGTAATGAGCATTAAGGGACTCTCGAGTGAGCCTGTGCATCTCATGACCTCTTGTTCCTGGATCCTGAAATCTAGGTGCTCACGAAGAGCCAAAGCGATACAGAAGTCTGGTCACCGTAGACTGCGGTTCGAGTGTTATGATTGGAGCACTTCTGAAGAAGGTTCAATGGTTGTTTATTACGCTACTTTTGGGCTTTGCTGTTTCTCTCATCATAATCTGAATTTGAAGTGACCAAAAGATTTGCTGCTCAGGATATCCATCTCTGCTGTTTATGCAGTTACCAACGGGATAAAAGTGGTCTATTCTGGCAAAACAGAAATGGGTTTGTGGAACTGCTTGGAATTAGATTCTGAACTTTGTGCCTAAAGGGATTTTTGTGTGTGTGTGTGTGTGTGTGTGTGTGTGTGTCTCCACAACAGACATTTGTTTTAGTCTCACAATGAACTGACAACACACAAGAGCAATGATTTCCAGAGCTGAAATCCGATCCTGTGTAAGGCTCTGGTCCAAAACCGTGTCTACCTTCTAAGGCAGCATCCAAGCTGAAGCTGAACTGGAACATGCGCAACACAAGCAGAAACTGAGCCGTTAAAACAGTTGTAGTAAAATCTAAGGGTGCAAAACTCTCTTGCTTCATTCACCATCTTAAGATTGTTTTCAAAGAGCTCGATGAAATGCGGAAGGATTCATACAATGCTACCTAAGAATTTGGCCAGTAAATTAAACCTGATAAATAATGCAGGGAACTACACTAACCTTTTCCACTGGTGGCACTTGCACTACTAACTTTTTCAGTTACTGGCGCAAAACATGATTTGGTCGCACAAATTATTTATAGTAAGCCGCTCTGGATAATAATGAAACTGTATTGCATACAGATGTGCTTTTTATTTTAAGCTACATTGAACTTAATTATCAATTCAGATTCCTCACTTGCTCAGTTTGCTAAATCTTGACGCCGAAATGCAGTGGGAAGTGCTGCTGCGTCACGGGATATGTACCTGTCTCTACACTTTGCGTGCTTTATACTGTCACTGTGAAGCTTCAATGATTCGTGTTTGAATTGTTTTGACGCAGTTACAAATTTGGACAGTCCTGCAATTGAAGGCCCACAGAATTTACAGTACACACAGTGCATTGCCTCGTCTTGGTACCTTAACCACTGGTATTCTTCGAGCCACTGGTGTCGAAATTCATATGTCCGTATCGTTTTTCCCATCAATTGTCCGCTTCATTTCAACATGTGCAGATTGTAGGCTAGGTTGAGATATATATGCGATTGCTGCGTGTGTCTTAACGAGAGTTTTTTTTTTTTTTTAAATCAACGTTAGGCTAAGCTTACACCACTCCGGAAGGGGGCGGGGGGGTCGCGGGGCCGAAGCCAACTTGATGTGTTGAATGCTCAAGAGCACGTTATAAAACGTATTCTTAAAATACACATTTCTGTTTTAATAAATGCTCATAGTAAATCATAGCATATTGCCTAAAACATAAGGTAGGGACAAAAATAATAAGTGATACATTTGCAACCCATTAAAAATTAGGGTCGCAATGGCATTTCAAAAGGTCGCATATGCAGTGTAGTTCCCTGTAATGGATTATTTCCTTCAGTTGAGACACCTCAGATGCGTGCTGTTCGCCATGATGGGTTTAAATTGCTTGAAATATGATTAGAATCACTTAAAAAAGGAAAATACAGTAAAGGTCAACACGTGCAGTGTAAGTCTGTCATATAGACTACATCAAATTATAATGAGAACATTATAATTGTGTGTTTGGGACATGGCTTTTAATGGTGAGAACTGTTTTTGTAACCAGGCTCTCAAAAATTATATAAAAATTTGGATTCAGATTTATCGGCCAATATATCGGTTATCGGCTTTACAAATATAAAGAATTATACGTTATCGATACCGACCAAAATGTTCATATCGGTGCATCCCTATTATATAGAGTGCATAGTTTTGCTTGCTTGTGAGACTCGTGCACTGCAGATCAGATCCGTTACCAACCCTGAACAACAGGAAAATACAGTTTCTCCAATATCTCACTAACTTTCTGGAGTTTAGTGATATGGCCAACAATTTTCTGAAAATGTCCTCACCTGGTCCATATGCAACATGATCAGAAACAAGCACACTTATCAGCCTCCGGGGGTTTGACATTTTAAGTAGATCCCTAGTCATTCAAAGTTTTCCGATGTTTTTAAAACTGTTATAAATCACACACTGCTGCTCTGAGAACTGTGAATGGATGTAGTGTGAAGCTTAGCTAAAATAACTGCTCTCTGAAGGAATTTCGCACTATTCACTTTTCATTTTGCTCCATCTGTGGCAGATTGCCAGCGTATCCATCAATGCCCCAAACGTCTGCTACGTCCAGCCTCAATATCACATATGGTTACAATTTCACCGCAGTTTGGATTGAGCAAGGAATTTTCTCTCAAGCTAATGTTCAGGGACTCGGGCCTAACAAGATTCAGATTTACTTCCTACTTTTTTGTGTGTCTGAAATATTGTAAGGAGAGAAAAAAATAAATGCAAAGCATTATTTCCCTAATCGCTGTTGTTTGTAACCTGTTCAAACTTTACAACAACTGGATATTAGTTTTGCAAAGAAGTTTGACGTCAACATTTTTTAGCTTTCTGACCCACCTCACATATACTCAACATTTATCAGTGTGAAAAGACAATGAGGCTGTGAAGTTGTAAGCAACACAACTGGGGATGTGTGCCTCTCGTGCTCATCTGTAACCACTTATGTAGAGAAAAACTCTACTCTGCCTCGATCAAACACATCTACATGTGGGCTTAATGCTCTTCTACTTGGATAATATTCTTCGTTAATGGCTCTTATTGTAGATTATCCTCGCTGTCCCTCAGAACAAATGCGGACTTTCGTTTGACCCCTAAAGGCCCCGATATACTTCAAGCGAAATCAAAGAACTGGTGTGACGTCATTTCAAACGAAATTTCCGGGAAAGTTCGCTCTAGCTGGTAAACACCGTCGAACTACCATTGGTCCGTGGCGATGATGTAATAAGTAGGTGTGGCTCTGAGGCTCCGCCTTCTTTGAGATGTAAATCTTCAACGGTTCATTTCTTCTCTGCTTTATAGTATAGTATTTTTCTTCTCTGCTTTATAAAAAGAGCTGCTTTATAGTAGAAATTGAAGTTGTAATTCTAACTGAAAGAGACACTGACACTGTTTTCATCTTTAATTCAGTAAAGCTGCTGATTTAAAGCGATCTACTGTATAAAGTGCTATATAAATAAACGTGACGTGACTGGAGCGCTGAATCACAGAGCTGGTGCAAACACACACACACACACACACACACACACACACTGAGATCAGAGGCTTTCTGAACTGCTGTTTTCTGAATATTGTGTTATTGAAAGGAAAGCATGCAGCTAAGCTATATTGACATATTCATCTAAATGTGGACAGCGTTGGGATGTTCGCTGACAGTGAACTGCTGCTCAGGGATTTCAAACAACGTTTCCCCCTACAGTATAAGCGAAGACCGGAAAATAACTTCTCTATGAGTATATCAGGACCTTAAGAGGTGAGTTCAGAGAAACTGTGCATTGCAGGCAGGAATCATTTTCAGCTCAACAGTTGGACAAACGTATTCCTGATAAAAACATTTGTTTAGAAACGGTCGGCGCAGGAAGAGGAGTTAACACTGAGGATTAGGCTAATGCCAAGACGTCTGCTGAAACTCACTTCACTAGCGTGTGGATCTAACCGCTGGACAGGAGCAGAGTATGTGTTGTGTTGTGAGAGAGTTATATATGCAGTAGGGTTACTGTTCGAATAATTGCTATTTATAATTGCTTTAACTATTTATAAGTTACTATTCGAATATTGCTTTTTTATGTGTATATATATATATATAAAAAAAATGATATGCCTTTCTCACTGCCTTGGCTTACACGCATGTGAAAATTTAATGCTTTTGTTTTTGAATCGTAACACAATTGTGCACTCTAAAAAATAATTCTGTGGCTTAGTAAATATTACAGAAATATTTAACTTTATTAACTTAATAAAAATCTCTGAATATCGTTTACTTGATTGTTTGAGTTAAACATACCAAAATAATTGAGTAAAAATCCAACAGTTAATTTTATCAAAAATGTACAGATATATTTAAGTTTTTTTCAATAAAATGATTTAGTATTTGACTAACCAATTATTTCTTTATAATACACTTAATATATTTGTGAAATTTCTATCAAAATATTTGAGAATGTTGAATTAAACTGATCTGTTTCAAGAAAATTGTCTTTCGCGTGATTGAAACGCCTTGCATAAACACACGACTTTATTCCTAATGATAATGAATATAATTAATTTGGATGATAAAATGTCCTCAGAACTGTCACTGTTTGTTTATTGGCAGGTCATGGAGTCAGTCGCTCGCTGTATCTTTCGGCTGTGAGTGAAACGCCGGACGGCGGTCTAAAGTTCGAAGTTCACCCGCAGAGGCGAGTCCGTCTCCGGCACGAGAACCAGCGCTGATCCGGTGGATATTGGATAACAGACCGATTGATTACACTTGAATTAGGCTACCTGAGTGTTTAAATGTTTCATTTTTACTTCTAAAATGTTTGTTAAATGAGTTTAAATGTAGGCAATATTGTATACATGTTTAAAACAGTGTAAAATATGTTATATTGCTGTACTCATCGACAATTAAGGCCAATGTCATGTATACTGGTGGTTGTATGGAATAGGCTACTATTTTACAAAGGTTTAGAGGAAATAAAAAAAGTGAATATTACTCATAAATAAAAACAGTTAATATTACTCAGAAATATTGTTTTTTAAATGTTTAAAATTATTTCTACTTAATTTTATTTGTTAATGTACCAGATGCAGTTACTCAGATTTACTTAATTTTTTTACTTGCATTTACTCAATTCATACAGTATATTTCATTGATTTCACAGCTTTAAAATTTACAAAAATTTTTTGAGTGTAAAAATGTTTCACCAAACAAATTGAGTAAATAATAGTTAAACTTTTTACAGTGTGCGCGTTATCCACGCTGTATCATCATAACAATACTGTCAAAAATGGCGAGAGCAATGTCTCGACGGAAACGAAGGTCACCACTCCTGAAAATTTGAGAAGCGATGTGTGGAAGGTGTTTGGATTTCAAAACATAAATGGAAAAATTACAAATAAAGAAGTGGCAATCTGCAGAATATGCAAAATCCGAATGAAATATCACTCCTCAACTAGCAACCTGAGGGCACACCTGACAACGCTACACCCTGACAAGCTAGGCAATCTGTCCAAGAAAACAGGCAAGAAGTACTGTGCCTCTGTCCTCATCACAGGGCTTACCAGCTGTCCGCCAAAAGGCGATAATAGACAAACTGACACGGTTTATCTGTAAAGATATGAGACCGATCAACATCACGCAGGGGTCTGGATTTAAAGATTTTATTCACGAGATTGAGCCAAACACGGTTCCTAGCCGCGCAACATCACTGACAGAGCTGTGAAACTCTGACACAACATCAGTCAAAAGTTGATCAATTAAAGTCATTCATTTTGTTCCGCTGTTTTATTGTTAATAAGAAAGCGATCACCTGTTTCTAAATGTTTATTGTAAGGTTAGATGTCCCTCTAGTGGACAGAACGTGTAACAATAACCACATGCTGTAGTGGCATTGGCGATCCATAAGCCTGTGTAATGTCGTAAATATTAATAATAGGATGAATTCCTTATTATAAAATAAGGAATGGAATTAGAATAGTATTTTAGAGGAGATTGACAGCCCTAATACGCAGTACTGGGAACTGAAGGAAGACAAACACTGCAAACTACCTCTACCTGCCGCACATCTTACTCATGCTTCCATCTCAGGACCCAGTTCAAACAGGGCCAGATCCCATTTCCACCTAACATCAACATTAACACATTAAAGGTGACATATTATGCCCCTTTTCAAGATGTAATATAAATCTATGGTGTCCACAGAATGCATCTGTGAAATTTCAGCTCAAAATACCCTCCAGATAATTTATTATAGCTTGTCAAATTTGCCCCTTTTTGGGTATGAGTAAAACGTGCCGTTTTTGTGTGTGTCCCTTTAAATGCAAATGAGCTGCTGCTGCTGCGCCCCGTTCAGAAGAGAGCCCATCCTTTTCACGAGCTTCGGATGCAATAACAAAACAAGCGAATAATCTCCACTCATCCAAAATCTCAGGAATAACCAGTAGTGGAGTGCAGACTTACAGAGACTCAGGAAGAGGTTAGACTTTTAGACGCACCTGGACGTTTCTGAATGGTTAGTGGATACATTTATGTAGTGGTTGTGGAGTTACATTGATTCATCTCATCGACTTGCATGTACCGTCATCATGTTTAACTTTTACACAACAGTTCCCTGAGATCTTTATAAGACAGCTGAGACATTTTTGGGTCAAACAGTGTTCAGTGCTCGTCTGTGCTCAACGACAGAACAGTTTACATGCTTTGATCGAACTTTTGCCATTGCGTTAGAACTGGTTACACGGTTGTCTCTTGCGAAAACCAAATGGCGGCGCCGTTGATGAAAACGTGTAGATTAAGGGGTGGTAATATTAAAATAAGATCCCCTTCCTGCGTCAGGAGGAGAGCGAAATCTGAGCGGCTTATTGTCATGCTTGCAGAGAAAGGCTCACCAAAACAAAGTTACTAGGTTGTCACTTTTCACGTTTTCTGGGTTGGTCGATGCACCGGGGACCTGATTATAGCATTTAAACATGGAAAAAGGCAGATTTTCATGATGTCCCCTTTAACATGCGTTTTTTTTGTGAGCAGAACACAAGTGGTCAGTGCTAAATACCAATGAAAATGGGGTCTAAAACGTTTTGTGATCAGATCACTGAAACCACCTGGCACATATGACTACATCGAAACACTCCTGCATCCTGAATGTGAATGTGAGAAAGCGCAACAAAACAAGCAATTCACATTTGGCGCTTCTATGAGAGTAACGTAGTCTAGATGAAGTTCAGACATAAGTGACTATATATATATATACACACACTACTGGTCAAAAGTTTTAGATCGGTAAGATTTTTTTTGTTTTTAAAATAAGTCTCTTCTGCTCACCAAGGCTGCATTTATTTGATAAAAAACAATAATAATAAAAAACCGTAATATTGTGAAATATTATGACAATTTAAAATGACTGATTTCTATTTTAATATATTTTAAAATGTAATTTATTCCTGTGATCAAAGCTGAGTTTTCAGCATCATTACTCCAGTCTTCAGTGTCACATGATCCTTCAGAAATCATTCTGATATGATGATTTTATGCTCAAAAAAACATTCATTATTATTTTAAATGTTGATAACAGTTGTGTAATTTTTTTATTTTTATTCTTTGATAAACAGAAAGTTCAAAAGAACAGCATTTATTTAAAATAGAATATTTTCTAACATTATAAATGTCTTTACTGTCACTTTTGATCAGTTTAACTCATCCTTGATGACTAAAAGTATTGATTTATTTTATTTATTTCCCCCCAAAATAAAATAATATTCTTACTGACCCCAAACTTTTGAACGGTAGTGTTTAATGTTCCAAAAGCTTTAGATTTCAGATAAATGCTGTTCTTTTGAACTTTCTATTAATCAAAGCATCATGAAATAAAAATGTAAATAACTGTTTTCAAAATTGATAATAATCAGTGATTTCTGAAGGATCATGTGACACTGAAGACTGGAGTAATGATGCTGAAAATTCAGCTTTGATCACAGGAATAAATTACACAACTACATATTCACATAGAAAACTTAAATTGTAATAATATTTCACAATATGACTGTTTTGTTTGTATTTTTAATCAAATAAATGCAGCCTTGGTGAGCAGAAGAGAATCAAAAATAAAAAAATCTTACTGACCCCAAACTTTTGACCGGTAGTGTATGTGTTCAAATACATGCTAATATCAGATGGATACGGTAATGCATCCCAGCTGACCACTTGTGATCACCCTGAAACGCATCACCCGGATGTTTAGCAGATTGTCCCAGGTGCTCATCTTCATACAATACAAATAAATGTGGACAGAAACTATAGAGCTAAAAAAAAAAAAAATTGACATAAAAAGGTCCATTTGTACACTATATTCAATTATGGTCTGTCCCTCACACAAGTCTATAGTAGGGCTTCAGAAGAACACTTCTTTTATTGTTTATCTTCCACCACAAAAGACAGACATTCAGGATTTTTAGTGGGCAAAAAAGGTCATTGCGACGTATGAAGCACTGCTCACACGAAAGCCACTGTCAAACCGGCCATCTGCTGGTCAACAAACACGAGCATGGAGAAATCTTTTGCCCTCGCACGAAATTCCAGATTGCGTTGATTCCTACTGAATATCCACAGAAATCCGCCGAACAACAGGTAAATGTGGCTGCACCTTTACAGCACTGATCTACAGTATGTCAGTTTGTGGGAACGAAGGCTGAATCCTATTAACACGAGCACGGCCCTGGAAATATCCCCACAGACATTGTACCATTTATTTAACCTGGAAAAGGAAACATGAGGATCTGCCATAAAATTTCCCCAAGCAAAGGTGGCTGCCAGCGATCTCTCCGGCTCTCGGGGAAGTTAAGTCCGATGCTGGTTCATGCCAAGATACAATCCTGTGTTTTTGTTCTTTTTGGAAAAGCGGGTCCTGCTTTTATTTCCACTAATCAACCAAAGCTTTTTGTCATGTCAAGGTAAACAGAAAGAGAGTAAGAGAAAGAGACACTTACGTGGATCCACCCTTTTGCCATATTTATGTTATACGACTACAGCCAGCAAAAGAGCTTTAAACTAAACACTAAACTGTTTTTCTATCTTCTCAAGCTTCAGTTCACACAACTGCGAAGATATCGGATCAATTTTAAGCAGAAATGTATTGACTCAGCTTTTTAAACAATGTGATCCAACTCAAAGTCCTGCCAACATCTGACTCCTTTAGAGAGGAATTGTTAAAATTCATGAAATGTAGGGCCATTTGCAAGTGTGCATTTTTGAAAGAGATATAGCTAATGGGTTGGAATAAACAATTGACCATGTGGAAATTATGTACCTTTTATTTACAGAAACAAAATGCACAGGAAAAGTGAATGCACACACAGAGACAAACGGACAGAAGCAGTACTTACAGATCTGGTCCAGTGGGTGGGGACTGTCCTGTAAAACACAGATAGGAGGAATTACGGACTAGCGTCTTAACATGATCTTCCCTTAGGGAGCAGCTGTTTTCACAAAGCCTAATTTGCCGTTTCAGCTCAAGAGAAGTTGGAGTGTTATTACGCCAAGATGACTTTTCAGAGAGGCAGGAGGCACGGTGCAAGCGAGCTCCTAAACCTGTCAAAAGCATAATGTGAAATATTGGACGTGCTCCTTGTGGAGAATTTACCGTACGCACATAAAAGGGATCTTTTTTCCCCCCCAGAAGGAAACAGTGGGAAGTAGTTTCTTAAGAAGAGTCCTAATGCAGGAACACTTGAGATTTATGCCGCTGCTTTCCTATAAATATACAGGGATGCCAGGGTGAGATTTGGCGCATGTGGTTGTAAAACAGAGCGGCTTTAGTTTGCTCTGTAAATCAATGGACTCCCCAAATAAGCGAAAATGGGTGAACAGGAAAAGAAAACACTAGAGCTACAATACAGAGGAGAACGCACTGATTGTGGCCCCGACTGTGAGGAACTAAAGAGTGTATAAAAGTCTGAGAGGAGTTTGTATTGGGATACCACACACAGGTATATTTAATTGAGCTGGGTTCATGTGACGCCATCATTCATGGCAATCATTTACAAAAATAACTATGTATTAAAACCAACAAATATCTGCAATGAATGGAAATGTGTGCCTTCTTCCTATAGAGAGCAACAGCAGGGTCCTGGAAGTAAAAACCCCATGCATTTTCTCTGTAGAGAAATTGATTTTTAATGACGGCGTATAAACCTTTCAAAAGAGACCCACAAACCTACAACGTTTACAGAATGAAATCTGCCCCTATGGAAGGCAGTGTGATTTCAGTGTAATTTTTATTATTTAATAGCCAGATTCCGGGTGGAAAAACTACACTACACATAGTCCACCAATCAGAGAAGCCCTGTATCCCCTATTCCCATGAAGCATTGCGAATGATGTCACTGAGTCTCAAAGTACAATACACACTAGTCTCTTTTGCTAAACAAAGAGATCAAAAATCAAACAGTAAACCAGTAATATTGTGTTTAAAATAAATGTTTTCTATGTGAATATTTAGTAAACTATAATTATTCCTGTAATGAAAGTGCATCATTACTCCAGTCTTCAGTGTCACATGATACTTCAGAAATCTCCATGTCTGATTATCATCATGTTGAAAACTCTCATATTTTTGAGGAATCCTGAATTTGTTTCAGGATTCTTTGATGTACAGAAAAAACGGCCTTTATATGAAATCTTTTGTAATGTTATAAATGTCTTTACACTTAAAAAAAAAATCATTTTAATGTGTCTTTGCTGAATTAACGGTTGTGTATACAATATATGTATACAAATATATTTGTACACAACTAAATATTTTGCAAAAAAACATTTTATGTTCAACAAAGGCATTGGTTTGATCTGATCACTTCATTTGCAATGCTTCATGGAACCTGTAGTTCATTCCCCCTTAAAAAACAATGAATAAAAAAAATCATGTGTGTTGTTTTGTAATGTTGGTATTCATTTCAGACCTGTTTTTGGATCACAGATTAAAGGTAAAAAGAAAGAAAAAAGCAGTCATTTACCCAGTCGCACATATAGCACTCCAGTTGCGGAAATAACTTTGATGGAGTTTGAAGCCACACACTGGTAGTATCCGGTGTCGGTGGTGTCCAGGTCTTGGATGCGGAGCTTGGATCCGGCATCGGTCTTGCGGATGGAGATCCGGCCCTGCTCCTGCACCACCGGGGCGTCGTTCTTCAGCCAGCGGATGTTGGGCCGCGGGTGGCCCGCTACTTTGCAGTGTAAAGTGGCTGTCTGGCCCTGCACTATAGTTATATTGTTTGGCGGCTCCACAAACTCCAGGAAATAACCTGAGGGAAAAGGGCAAGGAAGGCTGTTAGAGAGGTCAAAGGTGGAGACCCTGAGCATCAATGCAGGCTTAAGAAGAAATCAACCCCCAATCCTCCTTCAGACGCCCGTGACAGACACTACATTTACACCGTCAAACCATTTAACATTTAAAATGATGTGTTGGTTTCTGCCTCAGGAAAGAGCACTCTCAAGTCTCAGAGAGAAAAAAACATTGTGAATGGAAACAAATGAAGGGCCAGATTGTACTAACAGCGAACATCTTTTGCAGTTAAAAACTACTGTCAGTGAATAATTAGCAAAGAAAAGGCACGGATACAGTTATTTTTGTGCCGGGCCTTGTTGTATATATGCATTTGCTGGAGTTTCCCTTTCAGAGGCTAAATGTATGGGAGGAGAGGGTTAACTAAGGATTGCAGTGGTCAATTTACTGGTGTTTGCAGCATTATTTAATGGCGAAAACATGACTTACATCATACATTCACACATTAAAACCGAACATTTTTAGAATGGAATAAATCCGAGGCTGAACAATTAATCAAATCATGAAATATCAGTGCGATTATCAAATTCCATAGTGTGTGATAAATAGATGCAATGAACACATTCACAGTGCGTTTCAGAGTGAAGCATGGCACTGTTCATTAACACACGAGCAGCTCATGAAAACTGTGTGTTCTGTGTCTCCGAGCGGCAGAAAATACAGCTTTCAGTTTGCAGTAAAACTGCTGTGTGAATAAAAGACTCACTGAAAAATTCACTCAACCAATCTGTTCAACTCCACAACTCCACAACTCCACAACTCCACAACTCCACAACTCCACAACTCCACAACTCCACAACTCCACCCAACGCCCCAATGCCACAACTCCACCCAACTCCCCAACGCCACAACTCCATAGCTACCCAACTCCACAACTTCCCAACGCCACAACGCCACAACTCCACCCAACGCCACAACTCCACAACTCCACCCAACTCCCCAACGCCACAACTCCACAACTACCCAACTCCACAACTACCCAACTCCACAACTCACAACTCCACAACGCCAAAACTACCCAACTCCACAACGCCGCAACTCCGCAACTCACAACTCCACAACGCCACAACTCCACCCAACGCCCCAACGCCACAACTACCCAACTCCACAATGCCACAACTCACAACTCCACCCAACTCCCCAACGCCACAACTCCACAACTACCCAACTCCACAACGCCACAACTCCACAACGCCACAACTACCCAACTCCACAATGCCACAACTCCACAACTCCGCAACTCACAACTCCACAACGCCACAACTCCACCCAACGCCACAACTCCACCCAACTCCCCAACGCCACAACTCCACAACTACCCAACTCCACAACTCACAACTCCACAACGCCAAAACTACCCAACTCCACAACGCCGCAACTCCGCAACTCACAACTCCACAACGCCACAACTCCACCCAACGCCCCAACGCCACAACTACCCAACTCCACAATGCCACAACTCACAACTCCACCCAACTCCCCAACGCCACAACTCCACAACTACCCAACTCCACAACGCCACAACTCCACAACGCCACAACTACCCAACTCCACAATGCCACAACTCCACAACTCCGCAACTCACAACTCCACAACGCCACAACTCCACCCAACGCCCCAACGCCACAACTACCCAACTCCACAACTCCACAACTCACAACTCCACCCAACTCCCCAACGCCACAACTCCACAACTACCCAACTCCACAACTACCCAACTCCACAATGCCACAACTCCACAATGCCACAACTCCACAATGCCACAACTCCACAACTCCGCCCCAACGCCACAACTCCCCAACTCCACAATGCCACAACTCCACAACGCCACAACTCCACAACGCCACAGCTCCACAACGCCACAACGCCACAGCTCCACAACGCCACAACTCCACAACGCCACAACTCCACAACGCCACAACTCCACAACGCCACAACTCCACAACGCCACAACTACACAACGCCACAACTCCACAACTACCCAACTCCACAATGCCACAACTCCACAATGCCACAACTCCACAATGCCACAACTCCACAACTCCGCCCCAACGCCACAACTCCCCAACTCCACAATGCCACAACTCCACAATGCCACAACTCCACAACGCCACAACTCCACAACGCCACAGCTCCACAACGCCACAACTCCACAACGCCACAACTCCACAACGCCACAACTACACAACGCCACAACTACACAATGCCACAACTCCACAACTCGGGTTTCAGTTTGACATTGGGAAACTACAGCCAGTTTGATTGCAGTATTCCAGTTCGCTCCAACAGCTGATTGAGTTTTTTTTTTTGCAAAAACGAATCAAACAGAAGAGAGAAACATTTCAAATTTACAATCATTCCCTCAGCCGTTGTTTTAGAAAAACCCTTGCTGCAGTTTTAACTCGTTCTTTTGTTATTTGATGTCAAGGTAATACAAAGTATAGTGAAATGTACATTTTGAATAATTGAAATATGTACAAAAAAACCTTTGCTAGACTGACAATATGGTCACACTTTAGAATAAGAGTCCAGTTCTCACTATTAACTAACTATTAACTATGACTATTGCGTATTAATTGCTTATTAATAGTTAGTAAGGTAGTAGTTAAGTTTAGGTATTGGGTGGATTAATGGATGTAGTCAGAATATGTTCATGCAGAAGAAGGCATTAATATGTGCATTTTAAATAAACAGCACAATATCCTAGTAATGTACATGCTTACAAGCAACTAGTTAATAGTGAGAATTGGACACTAAAGTGTTACTGACAATGTTATTAACTGTGAAAACACATCATCACAGTCTGTGAAAAGAGTCTAATGTGTTTCTAATATGCCAGTTACTCAATATTAACATATTTATTGAAATGTTGTGTAAATGCGGCCTCTCCTTACGCCAACAATTCCTCAGAAAACACTATTGCTAGTTGTAATGTGACATTCTCAAATTAATAACAGAAGCTTGGACACCGACATCTTTTGAACTATCAAATCTGCGGCGTAAGAAAGTCCACAAACAAGAGCTTCTTTTCGACACTTCGACAAGTTAAATACCTCTTTCATTCACATAAACTACTTGTTCTATGAACTGTTATAAAACTCTGGCTAATGTGATATTGCTTCATTAGCCGCTCCAGGATTTTTGCTCTCCTACCAAGAATTTTCAATTTGCAACATCACATTTTTGTGTTTGTTTTAGTTGAAGTTTTTGTCTCATTTCCGAATGTAGAAGATAAACAGGAGCCGGCCGGTCAAGCTCTGACCCCTGCATTAGATGGCAGAATCTGAAATGAACTACTCAACTCAGGGAAAGCACATCTGGATTAAACAACGCCAGCTTCAGCTCAAAACAAACATCTTCTGTTGAGTGGTCCCATCCTGACAACTGCGGATGAAAGGAATGTCTCAGGAGGGGTTTTGTTTGTTTTGGCGAACCTATGATTTGTAGACCTAAGCAGTGTAGCAAACAAACCCTGAAACAGCCATTCATTTTGGGTAGAGCAGAGCTTCACAAATGTGCAGGACAGCAGTTCATAAAACACCCCAAAATCATTTCAAAGTAGGACTTTTACAATATATTTTGAATACCGTGGCTACAAGAATTCACAGTTACAATATGAATTGAAATATTAAGTTCGGGTGTTTTCAAATTCATTTTTCTTGTTTACTTTGTGTTTTCACAACAAAAAATTGTAATGCTCAAAATATGTGTTTAGGAAAGTGGAACGAGAGTTTGTTTCCTGCAGACTGGGGAATATAACACACACACACACACACACACTGGCGAGACGACCTTTCTTCTCCGACATGGTTTTGAGCGACAGCAGCAGAAACACACGGTCTTTCTTTTTTTTTGTTTTATGACAAGCAGCAACCAGCATTCAGGTGCAATAGCGAACACTACTATGTTGGAGTGTCAACCAATATTTACAATATTATTGTGTCATTTTATATAATATATAAAAGTTATATAATATTATATAACCAATATTGCAAATCCCCTATTTCAAAGACTCTGCAATCTTTCTCTATATCGCCATTCTTTAACCCTCTGCATTGTAAATTTCTCACATATTTCAGTAAATTTCAAGCTAGATAAATGTCTGTCGAGGAAGATTTATCTTGCCAGTGATTAGGCTAAACATTCTGTTAAATACTGAGGGAAAAAAACCTGTCAAACATGAAAGTATTCTGCATTGATTTAAGAAATAGGCTCTTATATAGAACCTCTTTGGCATTAAGCATTATTTAAAATTTATTCGAGGACCCTGTGGTTTCCCTATTGAACCCCATTAAACTTTTTTTTTTATAGTAATAAAACTTAGTTAGTTCAGTTAGAGAACAAACACTACAGTTAAAAACTGAACAAGCCGAACAAGAGGATTCAGATTTCACCTCACTCGACTGACAAGTCGAAAAATACAAACAAAACAGTCATATTGTGAAATATTATTCCAATGTAAAACAGCTGTTTTCTATGTGAATATATAGTAAAGTGTAATTTATTCCTGTGATCCAAGCTGAATTTTCAGCATCATTACTCCAGTCTTCAGTGTCACATGATCCTTCAGAAATCATTATAATATGCAGATTTTATGCTAAAAAAACATTCATTATTATTATCAATGTTGAAAACTGTTGTGTACAAATTTTTCTCAAAATTCTTTGATGAATAGAAAGTTCAGAAGAACAGCATTTATCTGAAATCTAAAGCTTTTGTAACATTAAACACGACCGTTCAAAGTTTGGGGTCAGTAAGAATTTTATTTTAATTTTTTGGGGAAATAAATAAAATAAATCAATACTTTTATTCATCAAGGATGAGTTAAACTGATCAAAAGTTACAGTAAAGACATTTATAATGTTAGAAAATATTCTATTTGAAATAATGCTGTTCTTTTGAACTTTCTATTCATCAAAGAATTTTGGGAAAATTTGTACACAACAGTTTTCAACATTGATAATAATAATGAATGTTTTTTGAGCATAAAATCTGCATATTAGAATGATTTCTGAAGGATCATGTGACACTGAAGACTGGAGTAATGATGCTGAAAATAATCAATCAATCAATCAAAACAATCATTTTAAATTGTCATAATATTTCACAATATTACTGGGGTTTTTTTTATCGTTTTTTTTATCAAATAAATGCAGCCTTGGTGAGCAGAAGATACTTCTTTTAAAAACCAAAAAAATCTTACTGACCCCAAACTTTTGAACGGTATATGGCGATTGTATTGTCAATGGACTCGTCAATGGACTCGTCAAGGAATGTAATTAGTTTTAAAATAGCAGTGTCTGGCCCCGGTGAGTCAGAGGCCTCCTCCTCTTCACAAAGACATGAGAGATGACTCGATGGTGTGGAAGTGAGAAATGCAACAGCACTGCATGATGGGACAACAGAGAAAGTGACAGCAAAAGGGCAAAGAGAAGAGGCGATGGGCCTGGGTAACCTCAGCCTGAACAGTGTGAGCTCATAGCATGTCCAGAGCCAGACGGAGCTCAAACAAACAGTCGTGTGCTCAAGAGCCAGACCTCAGCCTTATCAAGCAGACATGAAATGTGCTGCGCTCTTGAACCTGATCTGAGATCATATCTCCACAACCCACAGCCATCATAAGGGTGGTATGTAGCCTTAAATGGGTTGACACGCAGTTGCCAAGTTGTCCAACCCACGCATGAATGACTACAAGAGCAAGCATAGAGTTTTTAGGCAACGCATCCAAACGTGTGGCCTTTCAAAGTGTATAGTGTGCTCGATACATGCACACTACAGAGATTCATCTTCATCTAGTGTCTGCGCTATTTCTCTCCAGAAGTTATGACGGATACAAATGTCTTGGTACTAGACTTGCGTGTATGTCTTCATCCCCTCACAGAAGTGCTCGTAATTGCAGGCATCTATTGTTGTTGCCTTCTCCAGTATTTTGTTTTTTTGATTTTGTCAGTGTCGCCACCTTCAGGATCAACTAATTACAGCAAAAAAAATCAGCGTGCATATGGTTGTGGGCTGCATATGGAGGACAAGAGGTTAGAAAAATCACATAATGCACTGTATGAATATCCTAGCCAATGGGCTTTTCAAACTTTCAAACTATTATCAGTTATTAATCTATTAAATAGATTAAATTAGGTTAAACACATTTTTGTTTTTGTATCAACCAAAGTATACTTTGGACTTAAAGGATTAGTTCACCCCAAAATGAAAATTTCCTAATAATTTACTCACCCCAATGCAATCCAAGATTTCCACGTCTTTCTTTCCTCAGTGGGAGAGAAATTATGTTTTTTGAGGAAAACATTTCTGGATTTTTCTTCTAAAAATGGACTTCATTGGTCACCATCGTTTTTAAGTCCAAATCAATGCAGTTTCAAAAGTCTTTGAAGTGTTTAAACGGGCTGTACGCGATCACAGCTGAAGAAGAGGTTGTTATCTAGAGAAACTATAAAATATATATAATTTATAATAATAATAATAATAATCATTCGTTACATTTATATAGCGCTTTTTCTGAGACCTCAAAGCGCTTTACATAGAAGGGGGGAATCTCCTCAACCACCACCAATGTGCAGCATCCACTTGGACGATGCGACGGCAGCCATATTGCGCCAGAACGCCCACCACACACCAGCTTACTGGTGGAGAGGAGACAGAGCGATGAAGCCAATCATATGAAGCCAATCTTATAGACTTTTTACCTTCAATAGTTCGGATTGAGCTGATCAACAAACGGACAGGGAACTACGTCATCACGTTGAAAGGTCACGCCGGCGCCGGCAATACTATTTGAACTACTATTCATATTCATCAGAATGTTATTCATATACTATTCATTTTCACTGAATACTATTACTATATATATAATAGCAAACAATACTATTTGAACTATCCTCCTACGTACGGTCGCATTGTAAACAGTGGGGCGGTTCTTCTGCCGGCGCCGGCGCGACCTTTCAACGTGATGACGTAGTTCCCTGTCCGTTTGTTGATCAGCTCAATCCCAACTATTGAAGGTAAAAAGTCTATAAATGATATATATATTTTGAAAATGACCTATCGTTTCGCTAGATAACAACCTCTTCTTCAGCTGTGATCACGTACAGCCCGTTTAAACACTTCAAAGACTTTTGAAACTGCATTGATTTGGACTTAAAAACGATGGTAACCAATGAAGTCCATTGTTAGAAGAAAAATTCAGAAATGTTTTCCTCAAAAAACATAATTTCTCTCCCACTGAGGAAAGAAAGACATGGATATCTTGGATGGCATTGGGGTGTGTCAATTATTAGGAAATTTTCATTTTGGGGTGAACTAATCCTTTAAAGCAACTCTAGAAACACCATTCAATTAGGAACAACGTGAAACCATAATGATCCTGAGGCAGATAATTCAACAGTCAACAAAAGACGACAGGTATAAGCCACAACAGCACGCACAAAACACACCAGCAAAACAAGGCAGCGTTGACAAGATCTGCATCCCATCACAGAAGATTTGTAAAGCAGCTGAGGCATGAAAGGCCCGTTTGTGTCGCACACCCAAACGGAGAAAGTGAGGAGATGCTGTGAAAACACGAGCAGCCTGAGAGAAAGAGCGAGAGGTAAAGGCAAGTCGTTACAGGCACTGCTATCTATAATGGGTGTGGAAACATGAGCGAGGGTGTTGTGATCATGCTCAGATGACGTTCTGAAGACATGACATAATGAGAGAGTCTACTACTGTACATGAGTGTGTTCCACACCAGTGAAGCACAGCGCTCTCTCCAAACACCGTCTGAGGAGGCTAGACTTACACTCAGCTCAGGCCAGCATGTCACAACAAGCAGATTGTGAAAATAATATTACACAAGTCCATTATCTCTGTGTGCCAGTGCAACTGAATCACAAAAAGCACACTAAACAAAAGTACAAGCCTGCACCTATTGCGAAGATGCTGTACTTGCAATCATGAGGGTCACGGTGTGTACAGTACAAAAGTAAAGCATTCGTTTGTGTCAGACCAGGAAAAGTTGGAGTAAAACAATAGGAGTTTTGTGCTGTGATTCACAATATAATACAACAAAAAAAAAAACTACAAGTATATATTTCAAATGTCATGCAGTCGTTTATGAAAATAAAAATGAAAATACAAAATAAAATAAAAACTTTAAAACTCCTAGACGCCTCTCTCTGCATCTCAGGTTTGGCGAGTGCATCTCGCAGGCGAGGTTAAGTGGGTTTGACTATTTGTGGCCGGCCATGATTGGAACGATAAACAACACAAGCAGTGCTGGCAGGCCACCATTACCCTTCGTATAACCAGCCTCTGGCCTTCAAACAACACACTAAACGCTACATTTACACTTTCAATATTTTAAGATGAATAAAGGGGATTTTAAGGGCGAATGAAAGAAAACTTTTGCAATGCATCACAAAGACAATTTTAAAGATAAATCTTTTTTTGTCTATAGTTGTTTTCAGTGGATACTTAAATATAACACTATTTGTAGCAGACGTCGCCAAGTTATTACTGATCAAACATCCCAAACATGTTATTAAAATGATGGAGGAATATGCAGACCTGAAGCCAGCCTTGTGAAAAAGAAGTAGGCTTTAAAGACTTTTAAAAATAGTGTGGAAATAATATATTTTAATGGAAGAATACTTAAGTTTGAACAGAATGTTTTGGACACTTAATGGCAAGAGGTTAAAACAATTATTTAAAATGTACTTTAATTTGACATTATTACAAAGTGCACTTTTAAAAAGTGTGTAAACCCTTTAGAACCTGAAGCTAAAACAGGTGTTTCTCACATAATCTGATTTTTTTACTGTAAAATTCTAAAACAAAGTGCTATCTTCATGGTGTCATCTTTTTCAGAAAAAAAATTAGCTTTCACAAATTACAGTTATTGACCATTACTGTGTGTGGTGAGTTTGTAAATATAATTTAAATAGACAAAAAAAAAAAGACAAAAAAAAGAATAAATTTACTGATTTTTATTTAGAAAAAGAAGAAAAAAAACTGGAGAAAAAAAAATCACGAACGGAAGAAACTAACACTTTAAAGTTGAAAAATGAACTATAATACATATATACAAGTCTTTTTTGTGACATTGGGTTGCACAGTTTTCATATAGGACACTTTTTTTCACACACACACACACACACACATATACAAATGCATGCATACATAGGCACGCACACATACACATGCTAAGATACTTGAAAGAGTAACGGCCAATCACCTCCCACGTTTCATTAAAAATCATCCTAATCCTTCTGCTGTCTACCACTTCTTTCGCCATGTATTTGTTAGTTTCTTTTATTAAATTATGCAATCCAAAACACTCTAACCTGTTCAAATCCTTCCTTCCCGCTCTGCCAGAAAGCTGCTGTCATGTCCTGACGGAATTACGGTAATAAGCCGTATATTGCCGAAAGCGCACGTTTTCTACTGTCAGGGGCAATTTGAATGGTTTTGATAGTGCAAACGGTTGAAGAGTTACGGTAAAATGAATACAGCTTGCTGGTGTGTGTCGGCGACGACACAGCCGGTTTAAAAGTGTGTTAAAGTGCCCCTATTATGGTTAGCGAACAACTTGACACGCCCTCAAACATGTCTACTTGTGTTAATCATCAATCGGTAAGCATTAGGAAGCCTCCGGATGGATCTGAGGTTTCCGACATGTGCTGTACACTGTAGACAGGGGTTCTCAACCCTGGTCCTCGAGGGCCACTTTCCTGCAGAGTTTACCTTGATCAAACTCACCTGCCTGTAGCTCTCTCGTAATCCTGAAGAGCTTAATTAGCTGGTTCAGGTGTGTTTGATTAGGGCTGGAGCTAAACTCTGCAGGAAAGTGGCCCTCAAGGACCAGGTTTGAGAACCCCTGCTGTAGACGATCACAGCAGACTGGGCCATCTGACCAATCAGAGCAGAGTAGACCAGTCACAACAGACTGGGCCATCTGACCAATCAGAGCAGAGTAGACCAATCACAACAGACTGGGTCATCTGACCAATCAGAGCAGAGTAGACCAATCACAACAGACTGGGTCATCTGATCAATCAGAGCAGAGTAGACTAATCACAACAGACTGAGCCATCTGACCAATCAGAGCAGAGTAGACTAATCACAACAGACTGGGCCATCTGACCAATCAGAGCAGAGTAGACCAATCATAACAGACTGGGTCATCTGACCAATCAGAGCAGAGTAGACCAGTCACAACAGACTGGGCCATCTGACCAATCAGAGCAGAGTAGACCAATCACAACAGACTGGGTCATCTGACCAATCAGAGAAGAGTAGACCAATCACAACAGACTGGGCCATCTAACCAATCAGAGCAAATAACCAACAAATGTCCTGTCGAGGAACACTGTTAACAGTCACAACTGGTTATCGAATGTGGAGACATAATATTCTACTGAACAACACTTTATTATGCGCCTGCTTAGATAAAAATTTTTTTTAACGTTTTTCTTACTAACATGCTTTGCAGCCGCTGTGAATGTTTATCTTGGTACGAGTTTATACTGGTAATGCATGGTTTAGAAACGCTGCCCTTCATACTCTCCTGAAAACTATTACTGCCTCCTCTCGTCCCCAGATCCCTTAGTCCCACGGCCAACACACACACACACACTCTGCAGCGCTGCGCCAGAGCAAAGCGCTGGGTTCTCCTGAAGCCCTCAGATTTATGCACACGGAGAGCAGAAACACACACACACACACACACACTCCTGCTCCACACACACACACTCCTGCTCCACACAGCAGGCCGTATTTCAGGAGCCGAACCTTATCATGAACACCCATCATGAGTCGGTTTCCATTGATTTGAATTATTAAAGTCACATTGGTTCTCATGGTTGGATATGACACCTCAGTCTGAATAAGACCAATGGAGGATAAACGCAGAGCTTCCGCAGAGGGGAAGATGTTCAGTTCAGAACATGTACAATAAAGCCTATGGTTTACTAATGATAAAGTTGTAATAAGAGTCCACTAGAGTGGACTCTCTAGAGTCCACACCACAGCTACAGCGATAACATCACAGAGGAACGATATCATTAGCATTACTCTCACGCTGCGGCCCAGTTCACACACTTACACTACGCCCTGAAGTATGTGCTCTTTGTGTGAGGAAAAACTGCATACTTCTGAGTGTGTAGCAGAAGAGCAGACGAGCTTCAAGACATACCATCAAGCCATGAAATTGAGTATTTAATGGACACTGTGTCACAGAGTTACGGTGCATCCCGTAAACTGGCCTGTCAATCATCTTCTCAGTTAAAATCCTCAACAATACTTTTCATTTCCTACCGTATTGGAGACATATTTTTGCATAATGCATTTAAAAATGAATGGCCATACAGATCTTCCTAAAAAATTACATTGTTGTTGCAGATTAAATATAACATGGATTACATTCAATAAATATTTTTTGTCAGGTTAAATGTTGATTATTAGTCACTCAAACCGTTGCACGCGCACATCCGTAATGTTTGTAGTTTAACACTCGTGTTTGAAGGAACCGAATCCTCCAGAGAGCAATGGGTTGTGGGTAATATTAGCCGTTACAGTGAGCGCGGATCCACACTTCCAAAATCTAAATAGTAGAGCATCCGGGGACCAGGGACACACTTACTGTAATCTCACATACTGTTTAGGATGGATAGTATGGACATTTGGACGCAGGGTCAGTGTGTGTTCTCTCAGTGAACTCTAGTGCGGATTATTTAAATAAGTGTGAACGCTGCCATCTGAACCAAACAAGCGGACCGAGACGCTGAAAATTGGGTCTCACTCTGCTTACAAATGAACTCTGGTGCAGTTCAACAGAAATATGAGCTCAACACGGGTCAAAGACATCTAAACGAACCAAAAACAGGACATGATGTCACACGATAAAAAGGACAGAATGCTTAAGCACTATGAGTGGAACAGTACATGTATTCGTATTGAACCGAAACGGTACGTGCGTCACGGTTCGGTGCATAAATTTACACGGAGAATACACGGTATAAAAATAAATAAAACTCGCGTGCAAATTAATTAATGTAATGCGGAACTACTGTTAGATACGCGGGTTCTTTAGGGACACCTAATCTTTAGCTCCGCCTTAGCTCTGAAGCAGGCTGCGATGTAAAGATTGCAATGCTGGAATATGCTGTGTGTGTGTGTGTGTGTGTGTGTGTGTGTGTGTGTGTGTGTGAGAGAGAGAGAGAGAGGCGCGGGCGCGATCGAAAAGTCGCAAAGTGTTTACTTATATTGTGTGTGTGTGTGTGTGTGTGTGTGTGTGTGTGTGTGTGTGTGTGTGTGTGTGTGTGTGTGTGTGTGTGTGTGTGTGATTCCTGCCGCTGTTTTGACTCCTTTACACATTTTATAAGCTTTTCAGGAGTTCTCAGCTGCTCATGATACCATCATATATAGGCTAAGCACATCCAACGAGCGCATTTAGCCCAGAACACAGCTTTGTTTTGGATGTTCGGTAAGTTTAGTTGAAAAATATATGTCATAAAAAAAAAATGTTTTTCTATCTTTATTAAAGGTATAGCGGAGGATCTTTCCAAATTTTAGATAAGACCCGCCCTCTCCACTTTTTGAAAAGTTTGATTGATTCACTAGAATGATTGACAATTAGGAGGACCAATAGTTTAGACTACCCACCAGGAAGTAAAACATCCTCTGCTATACCTTTAAGTTCGGTGTCAAAAATGACAATGTGAATCCTAATGTATCATTATCATTTGTATTTTGTATGACCAAAAGAAACAAGCGAACCGAACTACAAATGTGAACACAACCTCAGAAAGTTTTTTTCTTTGCCAGCCAATCAGAATCCACATGACTTTAAAGAGCCTGAGCTTAAAGCAGCAGTTTATACAGTAATTAACTGAATGTTATCGCTCATTTGGACGCTGATATAGTTATCGTTCTTGGTGTAAAAAGGTCTTAAAAGCCAATCAGATCATTAGATGTTTAATATACAGCTAGGTGAGTGGGATTTTTCTCCAAAGATATTTCATAGATGGAGCTAACTATCATAACGCTCAAACAATACAGAAATTGAGCATCAGTAAATAACTACAGAATTTGCATTTGGGGGCAAACTTTTGATTCGAATTTTCCAAATTGGGTGTTTGTGTGATTGTGATAATGTCAGATGTTAATTAAACTGCACCATGATTATAGAACATGTTCATTAAAAGGCAATATAAATGCACAGTGTTAGTGTGAGTGGTTAATCTCAGGATGAGGGTTTAATGAGGCCTTGTGCTTCAGTACCTTCAGCTGTGGGCAGTCCTCCGCTCTGGGCCTCAGCGAGAGCCTCCACCTCTCCAGACTCCGACAGGTTCACATCGGACGCTGGGAAGCAGAGAGCAGACTGTGAGCAGGAGAGTCCAAGGAATAACAAGATGTGCTCTCAAATGATTACATCAAATATTCCGCCCGTTTCTTCAATATTATTCAATTATGAAACTTTAGCATCTGTTCTGATAAACACATAGAAGTAACTTGTAAAAATGGATATTTAGAATTCGTAATTCTAGAATATATACAATACAAATCCACAACAACTAAATAGGTTATTAAAAAAAATACCACCTTTTCTACGTAGTCAATAACAATTAAGTATTTTTGTGAGGCATATAAAATCAAAAGTCTAAGAAGTGTAATACAGATTAAACCGATATGAATACAAGACATGCATATTTCCAAGAAATTGGCATGTTAATTTTTTTTTTTTAAGATTTCTTATTTTCCTCTTGGATCATATTTTGCACTAACAAAAAGAAAATATGAGTAAGAAAACATCCGACTGAGAGTAAGGGTCTCTACACTGGAAAATTACACAAGCAAAAGCAGCTTCGAGCCTGCATGTTTTATCTAAAGGGGTTTAATTCATCCTTCATCTGTTCCAAGAAGAGCATCATATTTATCATAAACCCTCTGAGATCATATTCCTGCTGACGCTGTGGTTTGTGAGATGCTACATAAAGACCCTACAGTAATCACACAGCCAACATGAGCGCAGTTCAGATGGTAACCGGGCCGGTGTTTAACAAGCTCACTGTATGTGGTTAAGGGCAAATTACATCCTTGTTTAACAGTGTGAAACGACTTCCTTCTGAGACTGAAAACAACATGAGAACCATTACATATGAGAAACATAGTGCATAATTTATGCTCCGTTAACATAATGTTGCAATGCACCCTCAATTACTTCTTTGTTTAATCTGTTCCAGTAAATTACATTTTATTTAATTTTTTTTTCATAATGAGCAAATTATCCTCAAATAAAAGAAAGCTGAGAATGTGCCTTAAAGACCACATTATACATGCTGTAAACAGCTGGTCTAGCACTGCTGTATTGGAGTTGTATTTCATAATGCACTGCCAGCTGAACCATTAGTGAGTGATTAGGACTCATCCACACAGTCCTAACAAACACACCACATGGAAGACATTAGATGGGTCATATTTCACCCCAAACGTACTGCGATACAGATCCCATCCTGTTTCTGTGTTTACAGAATATACTTTGATGCATTGTGGTAGTAAAGCAATCGGATTGGGCGTGTGTAAAGGTGCCGAAAGACACGTCATCCAACTATTGATGCAAAATATACATTAACATTTTATCTAAATACACATATCTAATGCATATTTTAACATTTATCTGTGCTAAAACAAAGAACTGCAAATATTAGGAGGACCCCGATGAAGTTGATGACTCTCCTTAACAAACACTGATTCTTTAAGACTTTAATATACCATCTTGAATGATTATCTGCCATAACACACACAGATGGTGTCTTTCAGAGCCGGCGATGGCTCGGGCAGAGCCCACACCAGGGTTTAAAAACACACATCTTTCTTGTAGTTGAGAAGTTTAATTCACCTATAAATTATTTTGAACACTCCAATGCCTGAAACTTTTGCACAATCCAAAGGCATGAGTCACATAACAGAAATGGATGCTTTCTGAATGTACACATTTTTCAAGAATGCATTAGTGGATTATTAATGGAATCAACACAGCAGAACTGGTCTGGAAAGGCATTATCATAAGAGCATATTTCTAGCTCAACTGATGTGAAATTCAAAATACTCCTGCACTATCAATCAATCAATCAATCAATCAATAAATAAATCAATAAAAAATAAATAGTTTTAATATGTCATAAAAATGTAGATGGTCACATCATGTCTCCCCATAAATGAGAAACTCTAAAGGACAATCACTATTGCGATAAAGTTTTAATAATCTTTCTAATTCTATGAGGATGTCGTCACCACAGCTATAACTATAACGTCACTTATCTGATAATCGTTGGACTCACTATTAGAATGATATTTCACTGATTTTGATTTCAATGATTTGATGAATCTCAATGATTTTCCACCTGATGAACGATAAATGCTTTTACAGTACAGGCCAAAAACTTGGACACATTACTATTTTTGAAAGAAGTTTCTTCTGCTGATCAAGCCTGCGTTTATTTGATCAAAAATACAGATTTTTTTTTTTTATATTGTGATATATTATTACAATTTAAAATAATTGGTTTTCAATTTATTATACTTTAAATTATCATTTATTTCTGTGATGCAAAGCTGAATTTTCAGCATCATTACTCCAGTCTATCACATGATCCTTCTGAAAATCCACATGAAATCATTCTAATATGATGATTTATTATGAGTGTTGGAAACTAATATATTTGATGAATAAAAGGTTAAAAAGAACTGCATTTATTCAAAATAAAAATATTTTTTCTAATAATATAAATCTTCTTTACTATCACTTTTTATCAATTTAACACATCCTTGCTGAATAAAAGTATTGATTTATTTTAAAAAAATAATAATAATAATTACCGACCAGTCGTGGTCGTCTTTTGTATTGCTGTTACAAAAGATTTCTATTTTTAAAACATTTGCTTCTTTTTTATTATTTAATTCTTTTTACTTTTTATTCATTAAAGTATCCTAGAAAAAGTATCACAGGTTATGAAAAAATATTAAGCAGCAGAACTGTTTCCAACTTTGATAATGAATCATCATATTAGAATTCTGAAGGATCATGTGATAGACAGGAGTAATGATCCTGAAAATTCAGCTTTGCATCACAGAAATAAATGATAATTTAAAGTATAATAAATTGAAAACCAATTATTTTAAATTGTAATCATATAATCACAATATATATATTAAAAAAAATCTGTAATTTTGATCAAATAAATGCAGGCTTGATGAGCAAAAGAAACTTCTTTCAAAAACATTAAAAATAGTAATGTGTCCAAACTTTTGGCCTGTACTGTACATCCAATCAGAATCCGCTCGACTTCAGAGAGTTCGCTTACAATAAACTGAACGTTATTGACGGTTGGTCTGGACGCTAATATAGTTATCGTTCTTAGTGTAAACTAGTCTTAAGTCACTGAGTCAGTATAAATAATTAGGCAGATCTGTAGTAAATCTCTGAGGAAAGCGTATTATGCAGAAAGATGAGGCTTGCCTCCACAATTACAGTTGTGTTTAATAAAAAAAAAATGAAAACCATTTATTTAATTTGTAAAAAAAACTAAAAACACATGTAATTTAGCACCTCTGAGCACTGGACAGGTGTTTCCGCTCTCAAATACTGTGCAGAAGGACTTCTGGTCCTGGAACAGCCAGAGGCACTATAAAGTGAATAATTAGGCTGACTTTGGCCAGGAGTTGTGGGAGCGAATGGAGATGAATATATGAATAAGCATGTTATTGGTCTGGAAAGCAAGGCGATTTACATGCACACACTGACTGACAAACAAAGACCAAGTTGATCATTTAAGTTTAATAAATTCATTTAATTCTGATAAAATTCACAAATCCATCTATTACTGGTTTTGAGCTCGCTTAAATGTGCTCTGCTAGTCGCCTCATTCCACTCACCATTTGTTGTACACGTACTACAACAACAATCATGCTACTAAACAAAAAATATAGTGCTTTAAAAGGTGAATACGATTTTTTTTAACCTTAAAATACATTCTTCAATCTCAGTTTAATACTCAAATTATATCAACCCTGTTCCTGGAGGACCCAAGCTGTTCACTTGTAGATTCATGTTCAACCAGCTTGCATGTTAAGTTAATGTGAGCATTGATATTGCATAATAATGCAAGTTAATCTAATTTTTGTATCAGTTTTTTGAGCAAACTGAAAAGGTTATATATAATTACTTACTATACACCAAAACAAGTCGTGTATATGTGCTGAGAAAGAAGAAATCTCACAGAGAGAACACTAATGACTGCAATAATGACTTGACATTTAAATTTTACAACAAAATATAAATTAAAAACACTACATAGAGCTAAAACATGCAATATTTCCCTAAAACAAACATTCATGTCATCATGACTCCCCATGCTTTGACCCAAAATACAAATTATTCAAGATTATTCTATTTTTCTGAGACACCCAAGTCTGGATTCACGGAAAACTCATTAAGAAGTTATGACATTTCTGGGTTTAATTGTAAAATGTTTTTAAGAATCCTCTTGATTTTTTTTCTAAATTTCTTAAATTCCAAAATTCTGAAGAAAATGAATGGCTTTCATTCAACTCAATGACAAACACCTCAAAGGCCTGCAGATCACTGTAATAATCATAATAAGCATGCACAATATTGTCTTGATGGGAGTTCAGCACACCGAGTCAAGTTTTTAAATGCGTTTTCTTTAGTGACGTCTCTCTGGTCCCGGTATCTTATCAGTTCCCGGGCCGCCTCTACTCACGGGCTGAACCTGCGGCCCAGATCAGGGATCAGCACCACACTGGAGCGAGGCCAACAAAAGGCCCAGTGTCGAGACCTGGGAAAAGACGCTGATCTAATTATTTTGGCTCGGGGTGCCTGCGAGCACTCAAGCCTCTGAATCACCACCTTTCACAGCGGATTCTCCTTTCTCAGCGAGTTGCTGGCCTGGCAACTGTCTGCACGCAGGCACTCATAAAGAGGTGATGTCTGCGTACGCCGAGCCCCCGTGGGAGCGTCCGGCTCCAGGACGGGGGAAACACACCCTCGGCCAGACGGAGAATGTAGAAGCTTGTTAACACTCCATCTCGTCCTCTGGAGAACCGTTTAGGCAGGAACCGGTTGCCAGATTCATAAAATCAACGAGTGGGATAAAGAGGAGAAACTTTGGAGAAGCTGAAAAACAACACCGTTAAGAACCCGTTTAGTTTAACTGTAACAAATCGAGAAGGACATTGCCTTCTCTTCCACGGATTAGATGTTTAGTGCATGACCATATATGAGAAACTGTGCTTTTAAAAGAGGGATTCTGTTCTTTCTGGGTTTTCTGACTGGGCACATTCCTCCTGGCCTTATTCAATCGCTCAATCGTCAGATCTGATCTGCAAAAAGACACCAAGACAGTTCACTCCCAGACCTGGATCACCAGCACATCTGCTGATGCACTTATTAGCAAGAGGTGCCAAGCATGAAAAACAGCTCCTGGTTCCTGACAAGCACATAAGCAATGACCTGGTGAAAGGATCGTTACGACATTCCTCAGACGCTTGTTTTCTTACCTTGCTCTTTTGAAGAATTAAAACCCCCAAAACAAGTTTCCTTAGATCCAGTTACACAACAGCTGGTTGATATGGTTAGTGAGGTCAGCAGTGGCTCATGACTTCGAGATTCACTTCTGCCAATAGTGTTAAAGGACATCTGAGACATGGATCAAAGCCTGCATTGTTGCAAGTTGGCAACTAAAGGCAACAAATCACCAATGCCATCAATTCACCAAAGCTCAAAATGACGTCCAATCCTACAATATCATGTGACAACATCAAATCAAGCCCTGCAATTACTGACCATGTACTCATTCTCCGAAACACTGTAGGGGCGCAGAAACAGTTTTCTGTAACTACTGTAACTAACACCTTAAAACATCTCTTTTTAATAGACACTAGCCGCTTTGCCCTTCAAATGGCACAAATTGAAATTGCGAATAGAAAATACACCCATTAGAAACACATACATTTTGCAAAAACTCCCATATATCGCTAAAAGTGTTTACGCTCGCATGAGGTGATTCCTCAGGCAATTCGAAACAGGAATATTTCACAAAACTGCAATGAAAATAGTTTTTACCCCGCATTTTCAGGTCACCTGACGTACGTAAAAGCCAATCAGTGGTGTGTTTGGACAGAGGACGAGACAGAGTTCTTCATTAAACTCATAAAAGAGTTTGAAGCAGACATGAGGGAGAAACACCTCATATGAGCCGCTCTCAAGTATAAAGGGCTTTCCTTACCATTAACGCTTGGATAACACACATACGTCTCCTTCCATTAAAGATAATAATGGCTTAGTGCGGTGGCTGGATATACGTAAACCAACCAACATCCGTCGCCATGATGTTTTAAAATGACTTATCAGGAAAAAAATTACGTTTTAGCCGCATAACTTCGGTTCATGGAAACGCATAATTTCGCAATAGTTTTTTATTGACATTTAGAAAATATCACAAATCTGTAATGGAAACGTGGCCACTGACACCTTTTTTAAGAGAAACTTGATTTAATTCAGTATCACCATAATGCCATGACATAATCCACAACTTTGTACGAACAAAAACAGTTTAGATATCAGCTGTTTTCGTTTGTTTGCTTGCTTTTATAAATGGACTGCTATAGAAACATGTTCTATAATGCTGTGGTTGTGTGGTGAGGTTTTCACACGGACTTTACACATATACCCTGCGAGGCCGCTGGAAGTTGGTCAGCTTGTAACCAAAAAGTGAATTGCCAAAGACCCAAAAGCAGAACGTCCCGCTGTACTTTTTTCACTCAAGTTTTATTTTCAAATTACACACAATATGTCCCACCATGTACATGCTGGTTAACAACCTGGGAGATTCTGGGTGTAGTATGTATTTAACAAGAGTGTTCAGGATTGCAGGTTGCATATAAAACAAGTACAGACACTATATAAACATTTGAACAAACTGATCTGAGGTCTCAAAAAGCCTCACTCGTTCCCGGAGAGAGTGCCTGAAAGAGATAATCCAACAATTGTTTCAAATTACCCATCCTTTAGTAGTCATTTAACAAATCAAACAAGAAATTCCCAAAACAATACTCGGTACTCAGTTTCACAAAAAAAACACAAGAGTGCTCACAAGGGTTTCTTACATAATCAATCAATCGAATCTGTTTTTAATACAAGAACTTGAGGACCACCATCACACACAGTAAACAACTGCTGGCGAGACCATTGGAAACAGGCTTCAGAATAGATGGTATAAGAGCAAACATTTGTTTGCAGTTTCCCCCCCTCGAGGCCTGAGCAGAACCGGCCAGATCTACACCAGCCAGCTCCTCTAACAACGACAACTTTAGATCTCTAAACCAATTAATCGGGGGATAACGATTTGAAATCAATGAAGGGAGATGCTGGAATCAGAAATAGTATTTTCATGAGAACATGCTGCAATAATCGTCGTTTCTCCAACTTTGAAATATGATTTTTTTTTTACAGTGCTATATCTATATATCTTTACATTTATTCATATCCATCCATCCATATTTAAATGTATTTCCATCTATCTATATATCCATCCATCCATTCATCCATCATATCCATATCCATGTGCTGTTGTTTGCCATTAGTACAGTACATACTTTAGGAATTAAATAAGCAAGTCTGCCAACTGCTAACTGAAACTAGCCATTGTAAGATAATCGATTGAGAAGATAACACTGACTGTTAAGCCAACTGTTGATCGTGGAGACCATTGCCACCAGTATTCTTGATTATAAACGTCGCTCAGGACGCTTTTGGGAAACGCAGCCCATGTCAATGGATGTACAAGTTTTGTTCTGAAATAAAAAAAATTCCGAAGTTTGTCAAAAATGTAAAAAAGTTGTTGACCACTGTTTAGGATTTACTTTAAAATTCAGTTAGCCACGTACAACGTAGACAATGAGGCAAATCTATTTAGAGCACATTATTTTATAAATCAAAATATCGATAAATGGCACCAGCGGATCAATTCCTCTGCACAGAGAGGGCCAACGATATATTTCCCTATCGATATTTTGTTATTGAGTTATAGAATGCATCAAAATGAGTGCATTAATAATAATAATAATAATAATAATAATAATAAGTTTTATTTATATAGTACCTTTCAAGAACCCAAGGACACTTCACATAATATTGACCGTTACAAATATACAATCAAAATATAACATGAACATGCAGACAGACAGTGGTCATATTACATATGAGAGAAAACCAATGTAAGGCATGCATGGATCTGACATTTAAAGTATACAATCAATTAACAGAGCGATGTGTAATTAAATGAGTTCTGAGATCAGTTGTAAAGGTCTGGAGGGAGGAGGTGTTGTGGGAGTTTGTCCCACCGCCAACAGTAGAGAGTTTAATCTAAGGTACTGTGAGCAAGTTTTCAGAGCTTGATCTCAGTGTACGGCCAGGGACATATGGGTTTATTCATTCTGAAAGGTGACAAGGTGTTAAATCATGACAAAACTAGGACACAAGTGAATGCGATAGATAACAGAGAGCCAGTGAAACTGCTGTAGGATGGGAGTGATGCGAGCTGATCTTCTGTTCAATGTAAGGGCACGAGCAGCTGCGTTTTGAACTAGTTGAAGCTGAATTAATGGTTTTAGTGGGTAGGCCGTAGAACAAAGTGCTACAATAGTCCAGACGTGAGGTTATAAAACATGGACAACAGTTTCAGCATCTTTGAGATTTAACGAAGGTCGTATACGGGCGATATTACGGAAAAAACAGGCCTTAACAAGCTGATTGATGTGGGGTTCAAGACATCATCTGGAATCAAATAGAACCCCAAGATTGCGTATAGTAGATGAAGGATAAACTATGACTTCATCAACATGAATGGGGAATTCATGTTGGGAGAGACAAGGGATTTAGGGCCAACTAACAGGATTTCAGTTGTTTTAGTGTTCAGTTTTAAGTGTGTGATTGACTGGACTAGTGTTTGTACGGGAAACATTTGTCACTAAACAAGGGAAGTGCAGAACATGAAACTTTCACACTAAAAACTAAGTCAGGAGAGATGGGATTTCATACGAGTAGAGTATTTTTTTTTTCAGGGCAAAAGTGTAATTACATGGCAGCGTACGAGCTTTGCTCAGATCTTCCATACAAATGATGGGATAATAACAGCTCTCTCCACAGACATAAACCCCCTCTGGGCACTGTGTTTATCTGCAGGAATGCTGGTAGTCATAACAAGACTAAATATATAAAGTGTAATAGGTCATCAAATAAAATGAGGAGCATAGTGCAAATGTGATCATGTAATCAAGTCAAGTCACCTTTATTTATACAGCGCTTTTACAATACAGAGTGTTTCAAAGCAGCTTTACAGAGATAACAGGAAAATAATGCAACAAAGTTTGTTTCCAGAGGAAAATAGCGTCACAGTCCAGCTCAAGTAAGTTCAGTGATGGTTCATTTTTGTTGTAAAAAAGTGATTAATTTAGTTCATTTATATATATATAGCCGCTCTGTCTGTGATGTCATCGTCCAGCTCAGTTCAGTTCTCATATAATGGTGTCAACTAGGGCTGAACAATATATCGAAATTATCAAAATATCGCAAATGTATATATCGTGATATGCATATCACAACGGCTTGCAATAACTGGGGTCTTGGCTGAATAACTTTTGTAGCTTTAATAAGAATCAGTATATATTTAATTCATAAAGTGAAAACTAAGCAATGTTTTATTTTTACATTTGATTATTCAGTTTCTGTTGTTAAATAACCCTAATGTAGGATAACCTGAACGCCTAAACCCCACTGATGTTAATAACACTTCTTATGCCACAGTAAAACACTGATGTTCACTTTCAGGAGTTGTAGGGATGTATGTAGGTTATATAATTTTAAATATATTTTAAAGATAATTTAAGTTTATTTTACACACTTTAAGCATTACTGTATATATTATACGTTAATGTATCACGTATCACATATCGCATTTTTCTTCAATATCGTGCAGGCCTAGTGTCAATGCAGGCAGATCAATAATACTGTTGAATATTAAATGTTATGTAGCATAAATGTAATGTGTAAATCACAGCACTGCCCAATGCACTGAACTCTGTGACGTAAAGCGGCAGTCACAGCTTGCCAACGTTACAGAAAACTTCATTCAAATAATCATGTATCCAAAAAATTTACTTTGCAATGACAGGTCAAAGTTCACAACAAACAAGTTAAAGTTTGTGATTAAAATACTACTAATAAGACACTATAGTTAAAATACTTTCTTCTAACACTTATTTGACACTATATTTACACAGTTCACAAAATAAAGAAAAAGTACACCAATTTTCAAGGTCATCGTAACAACAACACAACAAAAAAATACAACAAATGTTGTAATTCACGTGTAACTGGGTTTCAGGTCTGTAAGGTCAGGTTTGGTTTTACAGGAACATAACGTAAAAATGCCTCTGTGTCAAACTAACCAAACCAGCGGCTCTAACATTCAGAGATGACCTTCTGAAAGCCTTCGATGCTCCGGCTGGAACGCTGACAAAACTCACTCTAACAAAGCGTGAGGCAGTTCCAGCGCTCCTCGCTGGCTCGTGTCAGACAACATGCTGCAGTTTACATCCGCTGACTCGAGGAGAACTTCAGCTCTCCATCTCTCCAATGCTCATATGATTACGATGTTGGCATAAATCGCCCAAAAGTGGGGCAGTGGGCAATATTCAGCAGAGAGAAAGGAGAGGAAACTTTCAGAGAGCTTCATCTGACATGTTACAGACCAGATCTGCGGACCGTCTGCCAACATAATCGTTTATTCTAGAAACCATCCTGTTATTAGAGCAAAGCAATAAATTCCATGTACATGAGGCGGCCACTGATCCGCACTATTCTCTAAGCCATCCTCAAAGAAAAACACTCTTAACAATCATGAAAGGGGTTTTCACAGCAATGCCGTTGAAGAAGCATTCTGGGTTCCACACTGAATAGTTATTTTTTTAGAGTTGAGATTTCTTAGTATGCACGAAAACCTTTTGTGCAATGGAAAGATGCCCATTTTAATAATTGGAAGAACCCTTTTCCGCTATAAAGAAACTTTTGTGCAATGGAAAGATCACACTGAGGCTGGAGGGTCTTTATGGAACCATAAATGCCAATGAAGAACCTTTACTTTTATGAGCAGTTCTTATTGATGGTCATGAGCAGATGTAACCTGTCAGAGAGGGGGTTATCAAAACTTCAACCTGAACTTAAATGTTGTACTATTCTATCAAAAAATGTAATAGCACCATCCTTTTAGGACTTCTGCACGTTAATATCTCCACATTTTTATCATTTTATGTTATATTTTTATGTTCGTGTGTGTCCATGCAACCATTTGTAAAGAATCAAAAAGTAGATAAAGACATATTTTAAGGTTGCTTGTTCTTGTAACTGCAAGTTACAGTGTAACTAAGGAATAGTAATTAACTACATGCACTTACTATAATTTATAATCAGGGTTAGGGTTAATGTTTGGTTTGGGGTTAGTTGCATGTAACTTATGCAAACCTGATTGTTATTACTATAGTAACATGTAAAATGTGTAACAGGGAAACTAAATTAAAGTGTTACCAGACATTGTAATAGTAATCAATGTAATCCTCACGTAATCCATTATGCTCTATGCATGTGTGTTTCTCAGTGTTTAAACATGAATACACATGACTTTTGTAAACTGTAAAATTGTAAATAATAATAATAATATTATATTTTATTTGTAAAGCATTTTTCATAGTTAAAAACAAACCCAAAGTGCTACAGAGTATAATAAAACAAAGATTACTGGAGAACAGTTTCAGTCTTTCCACTTCAAAATGTCACGTTTATTCAATGTGTTACTTGCCATTCTTTGTGATTCTTTGTCAAATTTACAAGCAGTTTCTGAGTGAAAATTGCCTCAAAGTGCATCGTACACCAACACTGGGAAAATGACTAAATTAAATTAACTTTTTAGAAGACTTGGATGAATCTGCTCAATCCATATGGATACATTTTTTGTCTTTTTCAACTTTTTAAAGCTAGAACATTTTTGGACTTTCAATGGATGGACAATTTTTTTTCATTTGTGATCTGAAAATAAATGAAAGTCTTATGGGTTTGGAACAATATGAAGGCGAGTAAATTCTGAAAGAATTCTCCTTTTGGGTGAACTATCCCTTTAAGATTTGTCCCGAAATAAATGGTTAGAACAGCAAACACTACTTAATTAGAACTTCTGGTCATATAGTCTATCAGAGGCGGCGCTGTAGGACAAATCCTAAACATACAGTTGCCTTATTGTAGAAGAAACACTCATTTAGAGTCCACCGGTTCATTAAAAGCAGTGAAAGATAAATGTGAGGATGTTATGTTTGGTCATGCACTGCTGGACGTGCTGGAGCAGGTCTGAGAACCACTGAGGCTTTATTGAGAGATCCTCTGGTTTTCATCTCCTCCAGCCCGTCAATAGCCTGAACTACACGCCTCTGGGGACAGACCTTCACAACTCCCACAGAACCGCTCGAACAGATGCGGAAACCAGTTTCAGGACGAGCCTTCTCCCATAAACCTTTGGCTTTTGGCAATCCCTAATGCTATTCCATTATGAAGAACGCTTTGACAAAAGGGAAGACTTGTGTGCAGGTTTTGCTTTTGCATGATCAACTACATTGGAGATAGAATTTCAAAGAGTTTCTATAATGTCCAGATAGGCAACGCAGAACACTGAAGTTCTAACAAGTTCTTTAGAAAACTGAAGCAGCAATCTAGAGAGTCTGTGATGGTTGGGATTGGGAATTGGGAATCACGTTTTAACCCCCTTTAAAGTGTTTGATGGCATGTTTAAACACAAGCGCACTAGAAAGTTTCATCCATTCCCAGTGTTTGTGCTATTTCTCTCCAGAAGTTATGAGCGCTAAACATATTTTTTTATTTGTTGCATGCATCTTTCTGTTTATTGTTTGGTTCGGTTATCAGGGCTGGAATGTCCACAGGTGTGGAAAGAATCCCACATTTGTTCTGTACACAATAAGTGTGTCCAGTTTTGCAGTTATGGGAGACAATGGTGTAAACACCGCTTTCCTTGGTATTTCTGCTGCTTCCGATGCAGTTCCTTTGCCACTTTTGCAGAGTCAAGAAGCCCTGAGACTAGGAGACCCGAGTCTAGGACACCCTGAGTCTAGGACACCCTGAGTCTAGGACACCCTGAGTCTAGGACACCCTGAGTCTAGGACACCCTGAGTCTAGGACACATGAGCCTAGGAGACATGAGCCTAGGAGACATGAGCCTAGGAGACATGAGCCTAGGAGACATGAGCCTAGGAGACATGAGCCTAGGACACCCTGAGTCTAGGAGACATGAGCCTAGGAGACATAAGCCTAGGAGACATGAGCCTAGGAGACCTGAGTCTAGGAGACCTGAGTCTAGGAGACATGAGCCTAGGACACCCTGAGTCTAGGACACCCTGAGTCTAGGACACCCTGAGTCTAGGAGACATGAGCCTAGGAGACATGAGCCTAGGAGACATGAGCCTAGGAGACCCTGAGTCTAGGACACCCTGAGTCTAGGACACCCTGAGTCTAGGACACCCTGAGTCTAGGAGACATGAGTCTAGGAGACATGAGTCTAGGAGACCTGAGTCTAGGAGACATGAGCCTAGGAGACCTGAGCCTAGGAGACATGAGCCTAGGAGACATGAGCCTAGGATACATGAGACTAGGAGACATGAGACTAGGACACCCTGAGTCTAGGAGACATGAGCCTAGGAGACATGAGCCTAGGAGACCCTGAGTCTAGGAGACATGAGCCTAGGAGACATGAGCCTAGGAGACCCTGAGTCTAGGACACCCTGAGCCTAGGAGACCTGAGTCTAGGAGACCTGAGCCTAGGAGACATGAGCCTAGGAGACATGAGCCTAGGAGACATGAGACTAGGACGACATGAGACTAGGACGACATGAGACTAGGACACCCTGAGTCTAGGAGACATGAGCCTAGGAGACCCTGAGTCTAGGAGACATGAGTCTAGGAGACATGAGCCTAGGAGACATGAGACTAGGACACCCTGAGTCTAGGAGACATGAGCCTAGGAGACATGAGCCTAGGAGACCCTAAGTCTAGGACACCCTGAGCCTATGACACCTGAGTCTAGGAGACATGAGCCTAGGAGACATGAGCCTAGGAGACATGAGCCTAGGAGACATGAGCCTAGGAGACATGATCCTAGGAGACATGAGTCTAGGAGACATGGGTCTAGGAGACATGAGACTAGGACACCCTGAGACTAGGACACCCTGAGACTAGGACACCCTGAGACTAGGACACCCTGAGACTAGGAGACATGAGCCTAGGAGACATGAGCCTAGGAGACATGAGCCTAGGAGACATGAGCCTAGGACACCCTGAGTCTAGGAGACATGAGTCTAGGAGACCTGCGCCTAGGAGACATGAGCCTAGGAGACATGAGTCTAGGAGATATGAGACTAGGAGACATGAGCCTAGGAGACATGAGCCTAGGAGACATGAGCCTAGGAGACATGAGCCTAGGAGATATGAGACTAGGAGACATGAGCCTAGGAGACCTGAGCCTAGGAGACATGAGCCTAGGAGACCTGAGCCTAGGAGACATGAGTCTAGGAGACATGAGTCTAGGAGACATGAGACTGCAGAGCTGCTAGATGCAGTGCATGCATATTTAAGATCCTAGCTGCATTTTATGCATCCTAAATACACACAATTAAAGTCCCCATGAACCGGAAGTTGCAAACGACTTCTCCAGTGTTGTGACGTATGTCCAAGTGAAAGGGAATATTGAACAGAGGGCAGGGTTGTACTTCAGCGCTCCTCCTCTCCATCTCTGCTCATGCAGACTGACGGTTTGAGGAGTGGTTATGGAAGTAGAATAATGTCAAATGTTTTTGAAATAAAAACCCTGTTGAATTGCACTACTTGAAAAAAAATAGGCATTGCATTTACCATGCTTGCATTTTAATGCATTGTATTTTTAGTGCTTACATTTTTATGGGCTGAAATTCAACATGGTTGAATATTTAAGCTGTGAATATTTCAATTAAAAACATTTCAAACACCTTTTCATTATTAAAAATTCAATAATCCATATTCACCTTTCATATTTCACTTCCAAAATATTCAAACTGTTTAAAAATACAACCAATAATATTCAACAGGCAATTTTCGGTCCATTTTATTTCGCTTTGCAAATTCGCTTCCACAAATTCAGTGGTTCAAATTCGACAGTAAATTCAACATTGACGTCCAGGAACTGCAGGAAAAGCAGTAGATTGCCGAGCACACTCTCCATCTGCTGTTAGTCGACCTCACCGGCAGATGGTGCAAAAGCGCGTGTTGAAGACCAGCAACAGTTAGAACAAGTCATTCATTCATAAAACTCATTTACAGCAATGTAAGTGTATTTGTGATTATTATGACGGCTGTTTTATGTTAAATTCAGTGTCTTCACGGTTACTTTTCCTGTGTAGCCTACATGCATCTTTCTCTACCGTGAACGAGATTATAATGTTATTCCCCGATGCGGATATACAGATCCAATGTTACATTTTTGAGGTTGACATATATTTCTCTTGGTTGTTTAGTTGCCTTAACTTTATATTGTGGATGTGCTGCATGCAGGCTATTAGGGTTTCCCTCAATACTTAAGGATTCCCCTGCTGGACATATACAACGCTTAACGTAGCTTAATGGACTACAGTGATGTAAAAGACCAAACTCGCAGGCAAGCAGATGGACTCAGAATAACGCGCAAAGCTTAATGCTGAGCGTTTCACAGTGATAGATTGGCATACAGATGGCTTGATGTTGGAAATTCGCACATTTAGGGACCGTCTCTAAAGTGTATACGACTTTGGTATACACGTTTCTAACTCCGATAGCATTTGAATAGAACGACTTACAGTCATAAAACCAACTGTAAAGTGTTCATTTAGTGTCAGGCATAATGCGCACCCTTTGGATTTTTGATATTTATTCAAATACATTTAAGTTTGCTATTGAAGTTAGAAACGTGTATGCCAATGTTGTATGCAACTTTAGAGACGGTCCCTAAATGTGCGAATGTCCAATGTCAAGCCAATTTTTACATTTAGTCATTTAGCAGAAGCTTTTATCCAAAGCGATTTACAGTTAAACTAACAATAGGAGGACAATATGCAAGTGCTGTGACAGTTTAAGCTAATGCAATACACGTATGCATACTATATGTATACATGTGTTGATTTTATGCCAGTATATCACGAAACGCTCAGCATGAAACTTTGCGCGTTAAGTTCATATTCTGAGTCCATCTTCTTGCCTGTAGCCTATATAATAGCCTACAGCCTACTTCCCTAATAAGGTGCAAGATTGGTCTTTCATATCACTGTATCAACGGAAGGGAAATCCTTGAGTATGAGGTATTGAGGGAAACCGATTATAATCCTGTTCATGGTAGAGAAAGCTGATGACATGTAGAATACACAGGGAAAGTAACAATGAAGTTATTGAATGAAACATAAACACAGCTTTTGTGTGTTTATCATCTTTTCCGCATATACTGACAGATAATCATTTTCATTTTATGAATGAATGTCTTCGTCAACAACAAGCGCTTTTGCACCATCTGATGGTGAGGTCGACTAACAGCAGATGGAGAGTATGCTCGGCAATCTACTGCTTTTCCTGCAGTTCCTAGACGTCAATGTTGAATTTACTGTCGAATTTGAACCACTGAATTTGTGGAAGCGAATTTGCAAAGCGAAATAAAATGGACCGAAAATTGCCTGTTGAATATTATTGGTTGTATTTTTTAACAGTTTGAATATTTTGGAAGTGAAATATGAAAGGTGAATATGGATTATTGAATTTTTAATAATGAAAAGGTGTTTGAAATGTTTTTAATTGAAATATTCACAGCTTAAATATTCAACCATGTTGAATTTCAGCCCATAAAAATGTAAGCACTAAAAATACAATGCATTAAAATGCAAGCATGGTTAATGCAATGCCTATTTTTTTTCAAGTAGTGCAATTCAACAGGGTTTTATTTCAAAAACATTTGACATTATTCTACTTCCATAAGTGGTCAAGCATTTCCAACCCAAGCCGTCAAACTGACCTCACCAGAGAAGGAACGCCATTCCAGACCGGAAGTAACTTTTCAGATTTTGATTAAAGATTACCACAACAAACTATTTTTTTTCTGTGTATTAACTTGCACAGATTAATTGTTCACCAGAAGACTAATAATATGCGCTAACAAAGTAAATAAGGTCAATTTTTTTTTATTTTTTATTTTTTTACTTTAAATACATTTTATTTCTTTTTTTGCATAATTTGACAAAAGGTTTGGTTGGAAATTACAAAAATATTCTGTGATGTTTTATTTATTTTTATTACTTTTATCCATTGTACTACTGGAGCAAAATTGGTTAATAAAGTGGAAATTTTGAGCAGCATTAATGTTATAATTCATAGTTATATAAAGGATTTTCCCAGTTGAAGTGAGATCCTGGACTCATGGTTCAGCTCTGCACTAGTTTTGTTGATGTTTACAGTAAAAGTCTCTATAACAGAAATGACTGATTTGCGTCAGTACCAATAGACTGATAAACTGATTTACAAAACTCACTTTTCTTATTTAAACTGCTAACTCAAACCGAACGGCCAAACAGAGGTTTAGATTTGCACAGGACTAAGGCATAAGTCTATGACGGTAAACCTCGAGTGTTTCCTTCTGGGGGGAAAATAAACCTTTAGAAACTTGAAGACTTTACAACTGGTTGACATTTGACATGATCACAATCTGACTGTCAACAGAGTTTTCAGACAAAACAACAAAGGTAATTTGGTAAATAACATAAACTGTTGTTTTTGTCAGAAAACACTTTATTTTGTGCACACAAAAGATTATTTGGTAAACAAAAAAAACTGTTTTCCAGATAAAAACGGTTCATTTGGCAGATAAAACAAAAACTGATGTAAACAAAATAAAAAATAAAAGTTCTTTCAGTTACTTTTTAATTGATTACGTATCTACACAATGTTAGTAACTTCTTCATTATTTATTGATTCTCCCAATTCTTTTTTATCTTTTCAATTTCCCTTTCTAAAAATATGGATAACCAAAGAAGAAAAAAAAACAGGAATATATTTTCTTTTCTTTTTCTTTGTATTTTTATACCAATACCAATGTTATGTGAGTTAAGTCAAAAGTAATCTAAAAAGCAAAATGTGCAATGTAATAGATTATGTTATCAATTAAAAATAGATTTATTATGTAATTTGCAATCTGTAACAGACAAACATTTTTTGGTATTTTTAGTAATCTCTCTATCTCTCTCTCTCACTCTCACATGCATATATATACGTGTGTGTGTGTGTGTGTGTGTGTGTGTGTGTGTGTGTGTGTGTGTGTGTGTGTGTGTGTGTGTGTGTGTGTGTGTGTGTGTGTGTGTGTGTGTGTGTGTGTGTGTGTGTGTGTGTGTGTGTGTGTGTGTGTGTGTGTGTGTGTGTGTGTGTGTCTTTTTTGGGTTACTATAAAACCCATATTTAATTATATACTGGAGTTTGCCTTTCTTGCCAAATAATTTTGTCATTTCAATACCTTTACCAACCATAAGTCTTCCCATTCCCAATATAACACACTCCTTATAATTTGTTTGTTTAATAGAACCTGAATTGTCCTTAGAAGCAAATATTACACGGACATCACTTTTGACCACTATTATATAATATATATATATATACTGTATATATGCGTGCACTTCTAGAGCTGCTCTCTGAATGTATGATTTGTTTTCTGTGGTTCAGTGTAAACCGCTGTGGATTTCCAGGCCTGTAATTAGATAATCAACTTAACTTCAAGTGAGAAGCAATCAGGCCAAATAAGTTCATTCCCAACCACTGCACTGAAACGCTCCTTCACTTGTCAACTCCGAGAACAGCTGCGTTGTAAAAAATAAAATAAAAATAAAACAGTAGCTAAAGGCACTTTCACACAAACACAAATATTCAGTGGCACAAATATTATCTCTAAGGAGTGAACATGTGGCCATATACATCATTTTATACTCAGTTCAGTGATAAACTGTGTCGGCCAATACGTTTTGAGCTTTGTGTTGCGTCTAGAGCCACTGCAAAGTCACTGAAGAGACTCGACTAACTCACACACACAATGACACTCAAATATAAAACAAAATGCACAAGTAAATACACACACTAAACTCTCCAGAAACCTGCAAAAAGTGAGTAATAATATGTCAGAGTATGAATGCACCGCTGAAGGGTGCATTGCACCATCTATTGCACCAGTGTGAAACTGCTTTTTGTTCCACGTCATATATTTGTGTCGCTCTTCATCAGTGGACCATTTACCTGAGATTTGTTTAATTTAATAAAATTTTGTATTAAATATTATTTCAATACTTTTGGGTTAGGGTTAGGGGTTAGGGTTATTGGTTAGGGTTAGGGGTAGGGGTTAGGAGCATTACATGTTTAAATGCTAACAAACTATCGCTTGTAATTAATAGTTTTATATTTGACCAACATTGCTGAGCTGTTTACACTCGGCCAATGCCTCATGCGATGAGTAGTTCATTTCCTTTAGTACCAATGTCTCTAATTCCCCATTTTTAAACATGTTGCCGTGTGATTCAGCAGATATAATTCCAGAACTCAATGAATTTCCATACTTCATGCACTTCATGAAGTTTATTCCACGACCGATCTTCAGTATTCGTGTATTTTAGGTTCACTCCATTGGTTACGCGCCAACACTTCACTGGTTACAAGCCATTTCTAAACAACCATTAATATTCTGGCTTGTGAAATGGCCAAATCAGCCCTCAAAGTGCCATTATTCCTCTAGAAAACACACGTAAGCACACATTACACAATAATGTACACATATTTTAATGCGATCCAGGGACGAGGACTATAATGCTCCATTTACACTGCAAAACATCAATGATCTGCTATTTGGAGTCATAAATAACAGACGGTACAAGACTAAATCAACAAGGATAAACCATTCACCCATGCACTTACACGCACGAAATATCCTTTTCTTCTCTGCGTTTCTTCCTAATCTAGTTATCAAAATAAGCCTGGCATTCGTATAGATTATGAATATTGTTGGCTCCTTGACTCTTGTTTCTCTTGTGTAAGTCACCTTGGACAAAACCATCTGCTAAATACAAACATGTAAATGTAAATTAGGAGAGTAAATGTTAAAATTAATAGATATTTTATGTTTTTGAGTAAATGGAAAGACTTGTTTAGTCAAGCTGGTATGCTAACATGCGCTTCTGCTAGCTAGAACTTGAATTTACTAATGTTAACTTTATTTGTTTAAATGGACATGTTTTAGTCTTGTTCGTCTAGAGGTACAAACCTAAATCAACTGTGTGGAAATGTTACTCAATTTAATTCATGTTCAGTGACTAATTATTTGAGTTTAATCTAGACTCTACAAATCATGCTATTAACAGCAACTAAAGACAGCTCAAACACGGCGCAATGCAAACTGAAATGCCCTTTAATCTGAGAATTTACCCTCAAGGGTATCTTATCAGATCAACAGAGCCAAGTTAAATTCACATGATGTCATTCTTAGGAAAGTACAAAAAAAATAAGCTTGGCTTGACAAAATATCCCATGATGCCTCTCAGAAGCCCTTCCACTAAAACCCTCTGAAATGTGGCAACAAGTGTCAAGTATTTTTAAATAATGCGATGAATGATAAAATGATAATGGCAAACCAGTCAAGTAAACAGCAATTTGATGCGATCATGTGACCACTTTCTTTGGCCTGAACGGTCATGAGAAATTAACCGAATAGACTCAATATGGCGTTTGTTCATCAAGTCAGAAAAACCAAAACAAACCTACAACAACAAATGCAATGCACTCACTATGGCCGTATACGCTGTGGTGTTAGCATACCCACAGATACATCAGAGAACACGAGCGTGGATGTGTGCGTCTCGACTGGGCCGGTGCCATGTGCTCCGCAGATGTGGCAAAAACAAGTGCTTTTCTTTTGTACCTCAGAATATCCGGCTCACAACCTCAACGCTCATTAATAAATTTCTGACCCTGCTTCATGAAGCCAGGAAACTCTTCTCCGGAGTCCAGAAGTGTGTATTCCTTCACGTCAGTTAGATTGAAATCCATTACCTTGCTCTGTATAACAGTGCTAGTCTGCAGCAGAGTTCATTTATTTCACAGTATTACGTACACTAACCAAAATGTACCTCTTTAAATTCAACCCAGGCTCGTTGGTAAAAACTGTGGTCTATTCCTTTGCTTCATGCACTATTCACAATGCTTTCAAAGTGTAAGTGCATTCAGTTTGATCTGAAACAGATGAACATGAAGCTGCAATGTTGTATTGCGTTGCAGCGGTTCAGATATGAAAGATCAGTTGAGTGGCATTAGAAGGTTAATGCTCGATCACAATTGAAAATAACATACAATCTACTGTATACTAAACCCTACACTAATCATAACCGATAACCGGAGAAAAGCAAACTCGACATGATAATGCATTTGCTGAAGCACGCATGCCCTTTGAGCCGCTTCCACAAGTCTTCGAGCTCTTTAACTGTGCCTTGTGTTTCGCTCCACATCTCAAGAGCAATGCTGTACCCAGAGAGCAAGTTTAGCATGTCAGAAAAGCCATGCATATGGAGCTGATTATGTGATGCAAATGTCAAAATGTATTAGTTTGCAAAACATGCACTATGAGTGTTTTGAGGTCATAACATGGTATTTTGTGCAAAGAACCACGTGAAAACAAGCCTTCAATCTTCTGGTCTAATCACAATTTGTGTGAAAAAGGATTACAAATTGGCGTTTTACTGCCACTAGTCTTCAGAAAACTGCAGTGAACTGTATTTATAGGCATGTTTTTCCAATGAGCCCATGTCGTTTAAATGACTTTAATCCACGTCAAATTCAAGGTTGACAAGTTTTCACCAAACATCTTACTGAGCGTTTAGGCCCAATACCACCTTCAGTCATATTAGAATATATTCTGTTTGCCCTGAAAGTGTAATCTGGATTTCTGGCAGAGGATATACATGTGAGTGTTTGTAGACACACCACCAGGGCCATTTCACACACACACCACAGCAGGGTTCAGAGGAGCCCAAAACACACAGCCTCTTATGAACAGACGCAATGCTAACGGACAGAGCCGCTCTTTATCCTGACCTTTCACACACACCGTGTTTGAGAGAGAGAGAGAGAGAGAGAGAGAGAGAGAGAGAGAGAGAGAGAGAGAGAGAGAGAGAGAGAGAGAGAGAGAGAGAGAGATCGATCGATCGAAACGTTGCAAAGTGTTTACTTATATTTGTGTGCATGTGTGTGTGTGTGAGGCGCGGGCGCGATCGAGTCAGAGTCTTCCCTTTAATCCTATAGATTAGCACCATTTACACAAAGTCAACACGAAATCAAAATTGGCCCTATTTGCATTAAACTATGAAAAAAAACAGCCACATTTCCCAGAGTAAGATCCATCCGGCTGTGTGAGTGTGTCCAGAGGTCCCCAGCCCCCAGGCTGGTTCTGCAGATCTCTTCATGTCCCTCAGTCTTCGCCCCCACAGCCTTTTAACGGCCCCCAGACGAAGATCAGATAAGTCCAATTTTCTCTGATTTTATCCTGACTCAATTGGAAGTCCATAGACCACATTACTGACCGTAAGTCACTGAATTACGAATAAAAAAAAACACAAATCAGGGGCGGTTCAGGGGAAGCATTTATGGTCTAGAAGCCACTAGAGGAAGTCTTTACTGTCTTTGAACAGCCGCAATTAAACTTAAAAGAGCCCGAACCAGCAAACGACAGGTCTACAACATTCATCCATTCACACTCATTCAAACGGAGTACAGCCTCTTAAATATGACTTAATTCAAAAACGATGATATAAATCATTATGCTACCTTCCCACTAACCAAAATTTTCATGTTTTTTGGACATATATGCATTGTTATGATCCATATGTGATCCTGGACCACAAAACCAGTCACAGGGGTCCATTTTTTTAAATTGAGATTTAAACATCATCTGAAAGCTGAATAAATAAGCTTTCCATTGATGTATGGTGTGCTAGGATAGGACAATATTTGAACATCTGGAATCTGAGGGTGCAAAAAAATCAAAACATTGAGAAAATCGCCTTTAAAGTTGTACATTTATGTTCGGGCTTTTGCTGCATCCACTCACACAATACATTTTTTATATATTTACGGTAGGAAATTTACAAAATATCTTCATGAGACCTACAGATTTTTGGCATAAAAGAAAAATTGACTAATTTTGACCAATGTATTGTTGGCTATTGCCACAAATATACCTGTGCGACTCGTGACTGGTTTTGTGATCCAGGGTCACATATAGGCTCAATGCAATGACAGTGTATGAGCACTATATAGTTTACACAAGTCATGCCAAGTCAATCCTTAAATTATTAAAATATAACAATATCAAACTGCTTTTCAAATTCTCACGTTCACATTTATGTATAGTGCGTTCAGGGAATTCACTTTTTTCCTTTCATAATTAATCTTTTGGTTTTCGCCAAAGTTTGAAATAAACACAGAATACTCAAAAATACAGAATAATTTCAGAATCCAGAAAAAAAAATAGAGTAAAAACAGTACAATTATTATTTAAAACAACGGTTTTGCATTGAATACATTTTAAAGTGTAATGTAAAGCGAGCTTCGCAAATTGTCTAATAGTGCTACAGTTTCCAGTGGATTTAATGCTCAAATTACACCGTTAATTCAGATGTCAAATACATGCATGCAAATTGCATGCCTTCTTTTGTGTTTAGACGTTTCTGGGTTACCAAGTGTTGTATATATGCAAATTCAAATTCACCATTGTTTTGGTCACACTGCTCACCCCTATCCAGCAACATCCAGCATTTTAATCACTGTACCATGATACCATCCCAGTCAAAACCTGCAGAAATACTGATCTAGCTGATGAATAAGAAATGTTCTTTCTCCATGTTAACTCTGAGATCTAGAGCTTTGAATGGAAAGAAAGTCGTGAGTTTGAAAACACAAAGTTCCTGCAATCTCTGACTGTGGTCATGAAAGGCCCTTCTACTGGCATCCTCATCCTCGCTGGATCTCTCCTGCTTTCCCTCTCTCTGTGTGTGTGTCTTTGTTGTTTGTCAGCCCTCACCTTTCTTCATGTCAAAGTACTGTTAACGACCCCTAACAAAGCAGCATTTACTCTCCGCCACAATGAGAGCCTTTTGGCCTGAATAACACCCCTGCTTAGGCAAATAATGTTGGTGAAGGGTATAAAACACTGCTTCTCAGAAACACGATTACACTGAACATCAAATGGTGATGCAACACCATGCCAACATTGTTTATTGTACAAAAGTAAACACAAATGTCAATATAGCGATGAACTAAATAGTAGGGCTGCAAGATTTGGGGAAAATTCCAATAAAATTTGCAATTGCAATAAAGTTTGCAAAATGCAAACAATTGTAAGTGGATCTTTCCTCATGAAAGAGACAAAATCCCACATCCAGGCATTGGTTTTAGCATTTAAAAAGCCTTTGTTTGCAAGGCTACATATTAAATAACACCGATGTGTATTGGCCCAAGCAAGCCTTTATCAGGGTGCCAAACAACCGAGAGCAAGAAGTGATGGAAGTATGAAACACTTCTGTCAAAAAAGGAATTACTATTTTCTGTAATTTCGCTGTAAAATAAAAGTATTTCAAAAAAATTATCATTTCATTTTATAGTGCACCTGTAAAAATCACAATATTTCTGTCTGTCTCGTCTCATTATCAAATGTTAAACCATCAAGATTTTATTCTGGTTAAACACAGATGCTCAGATGAGTGTTTGTGGATCAGCGTTTACTGTGACCGAGCCGCTCTGGAGACACCAGGTCACGAGCTGCACGCGTGCAAACGAACACAGTGCCGCGCTTCACTCTGAAACACACAGATTAACTGCAGCCTTTGTGATTTAATAAGATCACAAATTTGGGTTTACTTCGCTTAATTGTGCAGCCCTACCGTAGAAGTACAACAATATGCACAATTATTAATCTAAATAATAAAACCATATAATTTGACTGTCTAAAAGTTGAGTTCCATTGTCTCTTGAATTTTAATAGATTTAGGCCTCATGCCCAATTATAAATTTCAACCAAAATAACAGAGCACGAGGGGTGTAACGATATTCAAACCGAACCGGAAAGCGTGATACAGCCACGGTACGCAGCCACGGTACGCATCGCAACACTCACGGCGTGCCGAACTCATCGGTGAGGTTGACCTCGCTTTACCTTATGTCACAAAACTAACTGTTCTTCCTTGACATTTGATTAAATAGTAATTACGGTTGTAAGGGTACACGTATTCCTCCCCCGAAATTTCATGTGTCTTATGTGTACAAGACGAATACAGCGATGTACCCTAACCACCAATAATCGCAATAAGCTCCGCGTTTTGTTATATTTCGATAAGAAACAAAGTGTCATTATTCAAATGATGTCCATTTTATCACGAAATTCAAACAATAAATGCCGTTTTGAGGCTCATTAATATGGCGTGACCGACCACTACACAGGCGGCTCAGTGTAAGCAGCGAGTGAACGAGATCATCTTTTCCTGATGAACATCAGAAGGTATGCTGAAACTTACTGAAACATTATATTGTCTGTATCTCTGAATTCATTTAAACACAGAGACACAATTTGTTCAGTAAACCCATGTTTAATAAAAAAAAAAGCAATTGTATGTATAGTTTTCTCCCCGCCTGCTGTACCGAGCCGTGACGTCAAAGCCGAGGTCCGCAGCGAGATCAGTAGGGCTGTGCAATTATTTGAATGTCGATTTCGATTTTGGCTCCCAACGATCACCAAAATAGTACAAATCGAGTAAAAACGATTATTTTGCCATGTTCTGTTTTGCAAGAACACTCTTATTTTGTCTTGTGTTCTGATGCAAAACTGGCCCGATTGTGCAAGTGACAATTCCGTCATGTCCCGACTCCTTAACGTGAGAGTGTAGTTTCGACGCTTGCTTTGTCCAACCCATGTTGAGAGGCGGAGAGAAAGAAGACGCGGCGCCGCTGAACACTCACGCCGTTTGTGAAATTGTGTCTTTGCGAAAGTTTTAAAATGATAGATTTGATTTTATAATCTGTGTGGATTAATTTAGGCGACTCATACAATCTACATGCTAAAGTGAATCAATGTTTGTGGGGGAATTTCCTGCATTATAAGTGGTAGACCTGTGGGAAAATTAAAATACTTATTGAAGTATTATCTGTTATATTATTTATTTTAATAGTTCAAAAAGTACAATAAAAGTTCAAATTTAAATTTAAGAATTGTTGAAAGGTGTATTTTTAATAAATGCAACACGTTCCCAAAGTCATGTGAAATAATTGTGTTACATAATCGTGATTTCATTACTGACCAAAATAATCATGATTTTTTCCATAATCGAGCAGCCCTAGAGATCAGTGTGTCGCTACACCCTTACAGAGCCAGACTTCAGTGTCAGAAACTCCACCAGAACATCACACATCAAAGCCGAGGTCCGCAGCGAGATCAGTGTGTCGCTACACCCTTACAGAGCCAGACTTCAGTGTCAGAGACTCCACCAGAACATCACACATCAAAGCCGAGGTCCGCAGCGAGATCAGTGTGTCGCTACACCCTTACAGAGCCAGACTTCAGTGTCAGAGACTCCACCAGAACATCACACATCAAAGCCGAGGTCCACAGTGAGATCAGTGTGTCGCTACACCCTTACAGAGCCAGGCTTCAGTGTCAGAGACTCCACCAGAACATCACACATCAAAGCCGAGGTCCGCAGGGAGATCAGTGTGTCGTAACACCCTTACAGAGCCAGACTTCAGTGTCAGAGACTCCACCAGAACATCACACATCAAAGCCGAGGTCCGCAGCGAGATCAGTGTGTCGCTACACCCTTACAGAGCCAGGCTTCAGTGTCAGAGACTCCACCAGAACATCACACAAAGCCGAGGTCCACAGTGAGATCAGTGTGTCGCTACACCCTTACAGAGCCAGGCTTCAGTGTCAGAGACTCTACCAGAACATCACACATCAAAGCCGAGGTCCACAGCGAGATCAGTGTGTCGCTACACCCTTACAGAGCCAGACTTCAGTGTCAGAGACTCCACCAGAACATCACACATCAAAGCCGAGGTCCGCAGCGAGATCAGTGTGTCGTAACACCCTTACAGAGCCAGGCTTCAGTGTCAGAGACTCTACCAGAACATCACACATCAAAGCCGAGGTCCACAGCGAGATCAGTGTGTCGCTACACCCTTACAGAGCCAGACTTCAGTGTCAGAGACTCCACCAGAACATCACACATCAAAGCCGAGGTCCGCAGCGAGATCAGTGTGTCGTAACACCCTTACAGAGCCAGGCTTCAGTGTCAGAGACTCTACCAGAACATCACACATCAAAGCCGAGGTCCACAGTGAGATCAGTGTGTCGCTACACCCTTACAGAGCCAGGCTTCAGTGTCAGAGACTCTACCAGAACATCACACATCAAAGCCGAGGTCCACAGTGAGATCAGTGTGTCGCTACACCCTTACAGAGCCAGGCTTCAGTGTCAGAGACTCCACCAGAACATCACACATCAAAGCCGAGGTCCACAGCGAGATCAGTGTGTCGCTACACCCTTACAGAGCCAGACTTCAGTGTCAGAGACTCTACCAGAACATCACACATCAAAGCCGAGGTCCACAGCGAGATCAGTGTGTCGCTACACCCTTACAGAGCCAGGCTTCAGTGTCAGAGACTCTACCAGAACATCACACATCAAAGCCGAGGTCCACAGCGAGATCAGTGTGTCGTAACACCCTTACAGAGCCAGGCTTCAGTGTCAGAGACTCTACCAGAACATCACACATCAAAGCCGAGGTCCGCAGCGAGATCAGTGTGTCGTAACACCCTTACAGAGCCAGGCTTCAGTGTCAGAGACTCTACCAGAACATCACACATCAAAGCCGAGGTCCGCAGCGAGATCAGTGTGTCGTAACACCCTTACAGAGCCAGGCTTCAGTGTCAGAGACTCCACCAGAACATCAGCTGAAACACACCAGAGGCTTTTAAAATGCGGTTTCCAAATATGGACAGAAGACGCGACTTAGTACTTCTAGTTCAGACCACACACACACACACACACACACACACACACACACACACACTAACGTGATAAATCCCTCAGTGCTGATGTGTGTCATATACTGCCTCATGGGACTTTGATGATAACAGCCAGAGCTGGGATAAACAGTGCTGGGACCCTCGTGACTCTGCACGCATAATATCTTCATCATAACTTTGAGTTTCCATATACACAGAGCCCTGTGGTCGGCCAGGGCTTCTCTTCTGTGCCCTGTTGTTTTCATAAAGCGTGCCTCTCCCAGCTTAGAGGGCTTCAATAGTGCATATTTCAGCACCTCACGCAAAGTTTACGGTTTCTCTGCATAAACACAGCTCAGGCGGGTCAGTGTGATTGGGATTAAGAGTCGATCTCAACCGCTTTGACGTGCCAAACGCTCCTGCTGGGTTTCCTTACAATCCTCCAGATTAGAAGTGCAGCGAGCGGAGATATGCCTTCAGACGAGCTTCACACTGACAGACTGCACACACCTGGACCTTTTCAAAATCATATTTACTGAAAGAATTGTCAACAAGCATCAGATGATTTTAAGGTGAGACCATGTGAAAGTATGAAAGAATTCAAATTAGTCTCTCCTACATAAAAAGTAATTAGTGGACCTAACGTTAAAAAAATAAAAAAGGTGAGGAAACCTGTTTATTGGAAATTATTAAGTAAATAAACTTCATGCATAATTGAAAAAATTAAGTTATGTGGAATTGTCAAGCATTGTTATTTGGCAACGGGTTTCCTCACTTTTTTAAGTAAAGTAAACTGACCACTTTTTACAGTGTTATTATACTTTAGATGGCACCTTCTTGATTCTGTAATCCTACTATTGTATTTTTCACAAATACAGAAATTGTAAAAAAAAATAATGAGTAAGAGTTGAAATCTGACCTAGAAATCTGGTCATTTAAAATGCAATAAAAAAGCACAAAAATGTTGTGCTTATATATCAATTACTATCAAATAAAAGAAATATTACTACTGTAAAAATTCACTGTAAAATCAAATGTATTTACAATATCTGTAAAATTACAATCCTACTGTTTATGGCTGTCAAATAAAGAAATTGTTAAAAAATATGAATAGAAATCTTTTTTTATTTATTATTTAATTTTATTAACAGTTTTAAAGTTATATTAACAGACACAAAAGCATAAAACAGTCAGGACAACAAAAGACACATTAACACACAAAGAAAAAAAAAAAAAAAAGAAAAAAAAATGTCTGGATTGCCTAGTCAGCAATAATTGTCATTATTAAGACAATAATAATTATTGAGAGAATAAACATAAACATAAATATGAATAGAAATCTTACCTAGAAATCTGGTAAGTCCGTGTGCAATGGGAATCATTTAAAAAAAGCACGATAATTTAAAAATAATGATTTGCTAATGTACATATAGTACACAGCTAAAGAGCCGAACATGGACCACTGGTCTCCTCCATGCGGGTTTCTGCAGTTTCTTCAGCACTGAGCCGAGTAGTCCTGCCCTTTATGAATTCCCATTGGTCTGTATACTGTATACATTATTTATATAACAAACGATTGTCTCAAATTGAGCAAAAACTCCCCATTCAGTGTGTATAGACAAACTGCTCGTCACTAGAAACGTATTGCATCAGTGTTTGTTAGCACATCTGCGCATGTTTGCTGTAAAGTGGGATCTGGGAAACAGAGGAGTTGCTGGAGTGTGTGTTTCTGGCGTTCTTCAGACGGGACGGTTTGAGGAGAGACAGGACACGACTAGAGAACACTGAGGGGAAGAGGATTGGGAAAGACCCTTAAGTGCTCTGCTATTGCTCCATGTCTCAGAGCGCTTCAGACGAACATGTCTTAAGGTGAAAGCACAAACCCTAGGCCTCTTCACATTCAAGCGGAGGGAAGGTGTGTTTGAGTGACACGCTCAGCCTTTCTTAACCAGCGCTGTGGTTTTGATGCGATCACGACTTCTAATGTCATTTGTTCAAATGGATGGAGAATAAATCACAAGTTTCCTTTTATCAAACATCTAAATGTGGAGACTTGCCAGAAGATGCAGAGATTTCATCATAAAATTACTATTGTTTTGCATTAATAAGTCTAATAATGTTTATTTATATAAAGCACTGAACTTGAGTTGCAGATAAAACTAACTTTTAACAACAACCTAATTATTATAGTTATTAAATGTACCATTGTTCTTCTATAGTATCACACTGGACTGACTGACAGCTTCAGTGATCATAAAAGCAGCACTTCTTCTGGCTTTCTGTGATATTCTTCACCATTTGAAGAAGTTTTGGTTTTTCATGAGACTTTGTGACTTTTCCTACTTCATACTTCAGTACAAAAAGTGTCACACTTTGACAAAAAAATAAAATTTCTTGCTTTTATATTTTATAATAGGGATTTCATAATATCTAAACATAAATTTAAAAGCAAAACGTGTGAAAAAACAAAACAAAACACTAGGCTATATTAGTGAGTGGAAATGTCTAATAAGCCACTAAGTGTTCATAGTGGTAATTTTATAACTTTTTTTATTTTTTAAATAAATGTGTTAGTTTTCCTATATCTTGAAAATGTAATGTGGACAATCTTTGACAGATAAACAAATAATATTTTTTCTCATCATATTAAAAATAACATTTAAACCGGATAATATTTAGAGCTTCGAAGTGCTGGAAAAGTGTGACGCACTTGAAAGTCCATGAAAAGTGCTTGAATTTCACTCTCAAAAAGGTTGTACTTCTTGGTTATCGGCTTATTACTGTATTTATTCAATAATGTAAAAGCTTTTGATTATTTCTGCCACAATACCATGGTTACAGTCAGCATTAGATTAAACCCATGGTGAGTGTTGGTGATTTGTGGACTGAAAAGCCTTCTTTAACTTGTTCACTCATGATCTGATCTGATATCTGTGGTTTATAACAGAGAATTCTGCACTGAATTGAAATGCTTCCCACTAGATCTCGCAGGACAACCCTGAGGAAATCATCTGTCTTTTCTGGAAGCTAAGTTGATTAATTGTTCGGATACTGAAAATAAAGAAAAGAAAGATAAACATGGCGGCTGGGTTGTGGAGAAGGTTATCAAATTTTAATTATATTCTGAAAACAGGCATATGTATATATCTGGAATAACAGGCACCAGCAATGTGCATTAATCAGGTAAAAACTGAGCCGATGTTCAATGTTGACTTGCAGATAAATGAACCGTAACTTCCGGTGGACTGAATCTCCTAACATTGATCATGTGCACACATTCAAATACAACTCAAGCCTCTGGTTTTTCACCGCAGGACATGTAGACGCCATTTCACTTGCATTAAATCACAGTATTAATCATTAATGTCCGACATGCCATTCTAAAGGCCATGCGATTGACGAGGTGTTTGTAGGATTAACACTTATCCGCAATCAAGCTTTCAGAAAGGATCAAACCTAATGTGGCCTAATGTCTCAAATAGGGCTAACTAACGATTATCTTGATTATTGATTAATCTGTTGATTATTTATTTGGTTAAACCAAAATCAAATGGAAAAAAAAGGAGAAAAATAATTTTCGATAAATAGATTTGAATCAAATATTCACTAAATTGTTATTCCACATCCTGTCCAGTGTTGTCCTCCTAACAACGTGCAATCTGAAGGCAGTAAAGAGAGTGCATCTAAAGCCTCTGTGTAATTAAACATTATAAGTGGTTCAAATTAAACCTGGTTGCTTATGATTTGAAAGCATTAGTTATAAATCAACAAATTCAAAATAATAACTATGTACCGCATGGCGGTACAAAATATGACCGCCGCTCAGGCCTGCACTGGCTTTCCACAAAAATAAATGACGTGGAGCAATTTGGCTGTATTGCGTGTTTATGTATACCTAAAAAAAGTAGTAGTATGTGCATGTCTGTCTGTGTGTGTGTGTATGTGTGTGTGTTTGTGTATGTGTGTGTCTGTGTGTGTGTGTGTCTGTGCGTGTATGTATGCGTGCGTACATGTGTGTGCGCGTGTGTGTTTGTGTGTGTGTGTCTGTGCATGTGGATTTGTGTGTGTGTATGGGTGTGTCTGTGCGTGTGGATGTCAGTGTGTGTGCATGCTTGCATTTGTTTGTATTCCTGCATGTGTGTGTGTGACAGTATCATCCTAAACCAGCAACCCTTCGCTCAACACCACCATCTACAGGCCGATGAGTGTACAGTCACTAAATGTGCACATAAATAAATTTATTTTATACCCCCCCATGGATGAAATTCTACGAAACTTAGCAGAGGATACCCCCAGAGGATGTCAAGTTAATCATACACATGAAATATGGTGCAGTTCTGAACATCTCAACTGAAGATAGGGGCGATTAAAGCAGAATAATATTGCATTTTCATTTTTTATGGGAGGGGCGCAAATCACAAATGAGTGATTATGGGCTAGGTTGATGTGGGCCCTTAAGACCAACATACCATAAAATTTCTTCATCCTCGGTGCCACGGTTCAGGTAGTTATTTAGGAAAAACTGCATTTTTTGGGTTTGGGGGGCCCAGCGCGGGGGGGGGAGTGGCCCCCCTACGCTAGCGGCGGCCATAATAATAATAATAAGAAAAACAAATGTATGAGGAGGAACACACACGCACGCTTGTCAGGGCAAGCCTTTATGCTAAATGGAAATATTCTCGAGGCATTTCCATTAAGTGTAAGTTCTCCCCGAGGCAGCCTTCAGTCTACGACACCGAAGTCTTGAGCTTATCATCTCTGTGACTGCCACTGGTGTGTCTGTGTAACTTCACATGTCGTAGGAAACAAGGACAGATGAGCATGGAGACGTACGAGACGGTGTGGTGAGGCACAGCTGATGACTCCACCCGCTAGACACACTCTACATACCTGCAGAATAAACAGATCCTGGCCCACACAACCGAGGCCTTTTCAGCTAGTGTATTACACAGAGAGTAACAGTGATGCAGGGAACACCATACACACACACACACACACCTCTGTGCAACAAGATAACAAACTTCAATGCAAAATACACCCAGCATTTTTCCCCATTCACTGGCTGAAAAGTGCTAGACGGCACTAAACTAGGGCTGCATGAAAGACAGATATAAACTGATCATCACGAGTATTTTGCTCAAAAAATAGGATCGCGATTATTAATCACGATTATTCTCATTCTGGCCCGAAACTTTAGGATGCAATCGAAAACCGAAAATAAATAATAAGTTTGATAAATAGATGTTTTATTTATTTAATAATTAACAGTCAAATACTTCAAATTTTGTAAAAAACATTTAACAGTTCCAGCTGAAAAGTGTCGGTAGCTGAAATGTCGGTGCATCCTTAATATAAAAGAGGAAGTGTAATAAAGACAATTTCACACATCGCATCTTCTTCACTAACAGCCTACACTTCTCCTTACAGGCCCGAGTCACACAGTACAGTACAGACTTCATTTAACCAACTATGATAGCTTCATCACACAAGTTGCATTGATTACAATTGTATTGATAAAAGTAAGTTGAAGACAACTTACAATTAATTCAGCTTCAGGCAATGCATGGTTTTGGTGAGTTCTTGTTGTTTTCATATTTGATATCTTATGAGAAGTGAATCAGTGAGATCAATGAGTGAAGCCACAGATTCAGATCGCTCCACAAATGCAAATTCACGCGATACTCGTCGTCTTATGGCTAAACACTGTAAACACAGCGGCTATGTAGTTCTCAACTGCTTTACATTATGAAAACTAGAAAAAACTTAAGAAGCTTCTCAAAATTTAAAACCTGAAAATGTGAAATTCCTAATATTCATTCCAATAATTCCCAATTATGTTTACTTTCTATTGTCGCAGAGCTTGCACAAACCGCATTTTTTCACCAACCATGATCGCAAACAATACGGTCACATATATAACAATATACATTTGTGTCTGTGTTGTCGGGTTATCAGCGTTTTCTTGCAGAGCAGAGAAGAGTGCACGGTTGCCAGATTGAGAAGATTAAGTAAAACACACTGGACTGTAAATATATCCTTTCAAGAGAAAATCTAATTTTGGGGATATTATTCTTTTAACAGCAATTCTTTAAATCGACTTTTAAATCTTCAAATAATCAGCGGGCAAATATTGCAATGCTTAATGAATCGAGGGAAGCAGAAATCGTAACAACGATTAAATTACGATTAATCGTAAACCCTGCTAAACCACGCCCACAACAAAGAAAAGACCAATGTCGTCAGAGACCCTCCTCCAGGGAACCAGTGATGTCATCACCAGTACCAGTTAGGGCTGTCACTTTATATGCATTCGAACATGACGTGAAATATCCGTAATCGAACTATAAATAAACTATCCGGTTTTTAAAGTGCCATGTGTAGCGCATTTTTTACAGTCTATGATTAGACCGTTTGTTTTTTATTTTATTGTTTGCCATCTCATCCAGTAGAGGGCGCTCTAGACGTATTGTAGCGTAGACCCATGACCAGATCAAGCGAATAATAGCCAACAGCCACCCTGTTTTGAAAAGGGAAGATAGCGCAGAATGGCCAGCCTAAGCGGACAATTACGACCCCAACTAATCTAAAAAGTAGTGTCTGGAAATAATTTGGGTTCTACACCGTAGATGGTAAAGTAACCGTTAAAGATAAGGTAGTTTGCCGAATTTGCAAAAAACGGTTTACTTACGCATCCTCGACATCCAATCTTCGCGCTCACGGTCGGCACCTTTTTTTCCATGTAGCCTAATTTTGTGATTGGCTATGCATAGTGGCAGTTCATAGATTAAGTTGCTAACCTGCTGTTTCAAACATTAAGTCCCAAAAAAAATGTATTATTTTTTTGTAGATATTCGAATATATTGCTTGATATTTGATATCCGTTCAAATTTGATTTCTCAAAAGTGACAGCCCTAGTACCAGTACCTTTCTTGCTTCACCATCGCCACCGTGTGAGAAGGCAAACAGATCGCTTTTAAAAGTGATTACATACAATATTGCATTACTCCTTGAAAAGTAACTAATTAAATGACTTTAGGGAGTAATGCGTTACGGTACTTCTGCTGTTTCTCCCCTGGCTGAGGCTTGCAGGTTTTTGTTAAAGTTATCTGATGTAATGCACGCTACTATCGTCACTCCAACACTGGGCAGACGGCAGAACTCGGCCTCACTTTTTGAAAAGTTCTAATCATGAAACTATACAGTAGGAATATAACCACTATACATGAGTATAAGAGTTTGTAAATCCCTGTGTGTGCATCTTCCACAGCACCGTATGCATGAGGGAAACAGGATATTACACATGCACTCATGTTCTCCTGTGGGCTTTCAGAGTCACTGGGTTTGCCGAGCTCAACTTCTACACGCTTTGACCGAAGACTCCCGGCGGTCATACACATCAAATTGTTTACAGGCTGGCAAGTTGGACAAAGACCACAGCTAGCTTGTGTTAGCTCACAGAAGAGGCAGCCAATCACTGGACTCGATATATAACACTGGCTTATGCCTCACACCTGCATTACATTAAACTAATCGCCACAGATGTGGATGGGATTGGAATGGGCGAGATTTTCACAAATTCAGATGTATGATAGGAATCACTTAAATGATGGTTTCCAAGGTGTTGCTATGCAGTTTTAATGTAATGCTAGGCAGTTACTGGCTCAAATCAAAAGCCAAATTGAATAAATAATTAATAACGACAGCAGTTTTTCTTAATAAACCGCCTGTCTTAAACATCATAATGCCAAAAATAAAACCGATTTCATGGTTCAGTAACAGAACTAAAAGGTCTTTCATGAGGAGGATACACATTTAGTCAAACTGTCAGAGAGCATGTGTACAGACCAGAGCCCTCAGGACAAGACTTCAACATCTGCTCTGATCTGGCTCTCGTTACACGCACAGCTTCTCTGGATGTTCAGAGTTTAATGGGAACAAGGCAGCACTTGTGTTGGGAGGAATACACTAGATTCTACAGTGTCTTCTGCAAAACTCCCAGCCTGCTTTAGGACCAGTTAAACATTGGCGTGCGAATATAGCATTGAACACTGAATGCGAAACCTGGCGAAACACACAGAATCCAGCATGATCGCCTCCAAGAATTTGATGGATTCCTCTAAACAACTGAATGTTTGATATGTAATGCACATTTAATGCCATTATTTATTTCCAAAAAGAAAATCCCAGAACGTCAATGTTCTTGTATTGTTGACGTCAGGATTTTAAATCAGAAAAAGGAAAGCATTTTAACTTCATACATTATACTCACTAGTAAGGTCTTTTCTGCATTGTTCCCAATAAGCACATTTGACATAGAAGAATTACATTGCCCTGAAAAATTATTTCAGTTTATTTCCAATGACTGATCAAAAAGAGAATTATCCAGTTATCCTTTCTATTACAAAACTAATCAGATTTCAGTATAATAATAGGGATGCTAACGATTAATCGACGATTGATTAATTGTGAACAACAATTTATTGGATAAAACGTATAGATGGTTGATTAAGCAAGGTCATCATTAGTGTGTAGTTCTGAGGTGCGTGCAGCTCATGCACAAAACATATGATCTGATCTCATACACTGATGTGTCTGTGCAGCGCCACTTCAAATCCAACACACCTAATGTCTTCAAGCCATGCAATCCATTTGGTAGGCTAGTCATTTATTTCAAAACATAATTAACTAAGGGTCCAATAGCGGTGCGCTCCTAGACCTGTCAATCTGAGCGATCAATCCCATTGGTCTCGACACACTGTCCCCCAGTTTCCATTGGCTGAACTTTAAAACGACATTGGGAAAAAAAACTGTGTAATGTCCGCAATCGACTCTAGGAAGTTCTATAGCTTTAGCCGAGCTCCATGTCAATGGTCTACACATTGTCTTATGTTGTCTTGTTGTCTTTGGGCTCGTTCGAGAGCACCCGCTCTAAATAAAGATACACAATCTACGGTTTACTAATGTTTCTCGAAGTCACAAACGAAATGAGGCGGCAGCACTATTTCATATAAATACTTGGTATAGTTTGGTCTCTAACTGAAACAAATATGTTAGTTGTATTCTGCTAGTTGAGACCTTTTCAACGATATATGACAGGCCTATCTTTACGATGCTTTTAAAGATATTTTTACAGACATTTTCATGTAAAGCAGCCATTTCTTTCACACAATTAAAATGGAGCACTTCTAATAGGCAGAAAAAAAGTAAAAGCACTTGATAAGTGATGGTTATAGAGAACAAATGCCTCTTGAGAAGCACAATAGAGGAGTATTGGGCATCTACAAGGCTAAGGACAGAAAGTGAGGAGGATTGTATTTGGACATAAGCTCTTCAGTCATTCAATTAGTCCCACTTTCAGACCAATTTCTTTGAGTAACTCAATCCACGACAGCTGACCACACTGTTCAGTGAGTTTGCCCACAGCCACTGCACTACAATGAAGAGGTAGACACTCAGATAATGGCACAGAAGCCTCTGTGAACAGAATACACTGAGGACATTGGTGGAAAATGTTAATCTGTGGTAGAAATGAATAAATACTGACTACTGCACAAACGGTAAGATTTTGAAAGGAAGTCTCTTCTGCTCACCAAGGCCGCATTTATTTAATCAAAAATACAGTAAAAACAGTATTATTGTGAAATATTATTACAATTTAAAATTGAAATGTATAGTAAAACAATTTATTCCTGTGATCAAAGTTGAATTTTCAGGATCATTACTCCAGTCTCCAGTCACATGATCCTTCAGAAATCATTCTAATATGATGATTTGATGATCAAGAAACATTTCTGATTAATATCAGTGTTGAAAATAGTTTTGAAAACATATTGACAACATTTAACAAACATTATTACGCATTTAAAGCCTAAAAACTTAAAATATTTACGAATCTTTTATATCGTAAAGATAATTTTATAATTGCTTTTTAACCTTTTTATAGATAAATTGTAGATCCTTTAACCATATACACCAAACATAACCATAGGGTATAAAAAGAATATATAAAACCTAATGGACAGAAATTTAACAAACAAAAAAATTTGATTAAAAAGATATTTTGAGCCGCTAGCCCTTCATATGCAAATACATTTCATTTTATTGCTGTCAATACATCAATATTGTTTCAGTGTGTATGAAAACGTAAGAAAATGTGGCAGAACCTCACATTACGTTTAGATACACACGAATATATGATGAGATCATTTTGGATAAAAACTAGCAATTGTGTAAAACCAGACCAGATGGACTTTTTCAAAGGCAAAAATGAACTTTTCTGCGATTGGTCGGTGACCCGTCTGAGGCCGAAACCAGATTTTATAAAAACCCACGTCACCCTCTCTTTAGCAGCGAGGAGCTCATAGATCTGCACAGTCAACTACTCCAAAATCCCACCATAATAAAGGGTTTTATTTAAGGAAATGTGAAAAGTGCATGAGCAGACAAAATATCTGGTAGTGGAAAAATGATGTAGGAATAAAAACATTGTGTGAGGTGTAGCGAGAAACTTGAAATGTGTTATTTTAGGAAGAAGGGGCACAGAGAGTGCAGAAAGTCAGGATGGCTGTGGGCTGCTGTATGAAAACGCACTCGGAAACGGAGAACAGCGAGAGCCAGGGACTCCCTTTGGGCCTGTGCTCTCTGAAAGACAAGCCCAATTTATCATGTGTGAAGTGCAGCTCTCCGTTAACACCCCGAACGATTAAACGAGCAGACATGAGATGTCCTGGGGAGCAGAAAAATAACAGAGTCTGGAAAAATCATTGAAGGATCCGCGAACCTCTCGTGCCTGTTCCACCGACACACCTCAGACGTTACAGCTCCTCTAAGTGTCTTGAACAGAACCATGCCGGTTAAGAGGGCCAAGACAAAAAACTCTGAACGTTGAGTTCTGTTGTAAGACTAAACAGGGTTTAGCGCTGACAGTCTCATCTGCCGTTTGACCATAAACACTCACAATCCATAAGAAATGTTAAATAATCAAATCAAAGGGGCCGCAGCTGTTTAGCAGTGCGAGAGAATGATGGGATCTCAGACACTGCCTGACGTTCGCTTCAAGATTGCATGTATTGCACAAAATGTTTCTCTACAACCTTATTTCAAATGTTAAAGTCCCCCTGTTGTGAAAATAAAGCTTTTAATGTTGTTTATATGTCTATTTTGTGTATTTATTATGCTTTAAGACAAACCATGTGTAAGTTCAGTCTCACAAACACGGTTTGAAATCGCTGGTGTTTCTGACGTCACAAACTACCTTGTAACCAATCAGATCAACGTGTGATCGTCAACCAGTGGATCTCTGAGCTGAGTGAGTGAGTGGAGGCGGGGCTCATTTGCATATTTGCATAGAACCGTGTATACTAAATGAGGCAAGGGTGTCGACTCGAGTTGCAGTCAAGATATTTTAAGGCATGTCAAAAAAAAAAAAAAATCAAGGAAAAAACATTTAAATGTGTCATTTTGGTGATCAAAGGTGAGTTCTAAGGGATAAAATGAGTGACTACAGGGGGACTATGAGACATATCTGACCAATTTGTCCCCGTCAAACAGGTCATGGGTTTGATTCCCAGGGAGTGCATGAACTGATACAACTTATACCATGGTCTGGGTGAATACTCGATTCTGATTGGCTGCAGGGTGTCTTTTTAAAAAGTGCTAGAGGACACCTAGTAAAGGAGTTCTGGTGAAACTGACTGTTTACCGTTCAAAATTAATACATAAATGCGCTGGCTACATCATCAGCTGTGAGTAACCATAGCAACAGGCAGTAAACTGAAGGCTTCTACGAGCTGAGCGGACTATAAATATCTCCGGTTGCTAAATAAACCGTCAGGCGTAACCAGGGAAACCAAGTTATTGCTTGTAAAAACTTTAGATTTCGATTGTAAAATTAATTAAACCTCCGCTGCGCGTCGGACGGTTCACGCCTCGCCGTCGTCCATTAATACCTGACAATGGACACCTCGTCGGGCATTAACCTTTACATGTATCTTGAATGCAATATAAAAGTTGCATTGGATAAAATTGTTTATCAATGCATAAATGTATGTAATGCACGAACGTACACTACAGAACCGAACTACAAGTGTGAATCCCCCAGATTTCATTAATCTGTGGTGTTCTGGACACAGGTGTGTACGGCACGCACTGAGTGCTAAAAGAGCTCAACCAGGTGAAACATGGGCACAGGAAATGAGGAGGGAGGAATAATGAGGCACTTTGGTTTCTGAGTCAGCCTGACTGTACACTAATGCTTTTACAGAGCGCCTCAGATGTATATCTGCACACAGACAGGCCTGTAATTAGCGAGTCTGACGCAAACAGACTCAGACTCCACTTTTATTGCTGCCGTCCTATTCTCATGACTGATAACTACAAATGGGTTTACTCGAGCGGGCAGACACATGAAGAGCTAGAAGCCTCTTCTTACCTTACTTGGAGAGGAGCTCTCTCAGTTTGATGTGGTTTGTCATCCCCGCTAGTACATCCAGCCGTATCACAGTCCTGATCAGATGAGGGCTTTCCCCTTAAATTAATCTTTCATTTTACCAGCTGCTCCACTTTATCAAATCCCTGATAAGATCAAAGGCATCAGAACATTCACAGAATCAGAAAGATTACGGTAGTGTACTCATGAGAACCAATGGCATTTGGTGTCAAAGACATGAGATCTGGCGTGATGAATCTGAAGGAGCCATTTCTTTTCTTCAGAAGAGCCACAAAACAAAATTCTTTCTATGTTTTTTCTTCTTTGTGGAGCTTGACTGTATAAATTAAAATCCACTTATGATGAGTGGAAACAACAGCTCAGACATTAAGGTTTTATTGAAGAATTATAATAATGTGTGATTAAAGGATGCCATTTTTCATTTTGAGTGAAATCTCCCTTTAAACTTCTACCATGAGTCACTCCAGTTGGAGTGGGATAGAGCCTTGGCCAAACTCAAATACAGGCCCTTTCGTGAACCTGCATCATCTGGTCTTTATTAATATAGTAAACCCTCTAACTGAGCTCAAAGAGCGCGGTGTGAGGCGGCTCATGTGTGCAGAGTCAGGCCAGGCAAAAACCATCCATTTCCAACTGCTGACCACCGATCTTTAGGTTTAAACTCTTCAGGAAATGATGGGAAGTTGTGTGCATTTGTGTGTTTGTCCTGATTTCAATCAGAGAGAAGGGAACTGTAAACATCGTGACATCGAACGCACAAGAGAGAAAGTGAGAGAGAGCTCATAACATAAGCCATGAATGATTGCACAGGCTGAGAAATGAAACGCAGATGTCATTGTGTACATGTTCAATAAATAGAGGCACATCTCGTTTCTCTGCCTGGGCTCCATTAAGGCACAAACTTTTGAGGCCATTTCATTGATAAAGTGACCAACATTCCTTAACTCTCTAGACGGTTCTCATTAGGGTTTCTTGTACTTCTAATGCTCATCCATAGGAAAGGGTTTTGAACTTTAACTTCTAACAGTTTCTAACTACTTCTAATTTTGTTTATACCTCGTCCTGCACCATTTGTATCAGAGCAGAGTAGACCAATCACAACAGACTGGACCATCTGACCAATCAGAGCAGAGTAGACCAATCACAACAGACTGGGCCATCTGACCAATCAGAGCAGAGTAGACCAATCACAACAGACTGGGTCATCTGACTAATCAGAGCAGAGTAGACCAATCACAACAAAGCAGAGTAGACCAATCACAACAGACTGGGCCATCTGACCAATCAGAGCAGAGTAGACCAATCACAACAAAGCAGAGTAGACCAAATCACAACAGACTGGGCCATCTGACCAATCAGAGCAGAGTAGACCAATCACAACAGACTGGGTCATCTGACTAATCAGAGCAAAGTAGACCAATCACAACAGACTGGGCCATCTGACCAATCAGAGCAGAGTTTAGGCTCTCATAAAGGAGGGTTTGAGAGAACCGAATCCCTTATCAAACCGTTTCAGAAACTGTGAGAAAAGAGCTGATGCTGCAATGTATATTATGAGAAAAATAAACTTGTAGGAGACTCCAAAACAAGATAAGGAACCTTTAAAATAGCATAATAGGGGCTCTTTAAATTGGTGGGTGTAAAAATGTCAAAAATGTCCTCGGTGTAATGGTTTCCTCTTAAAAGCCACATCTCATTGCATGTTCAGGGTGTGTGTGATTCATTTTTGAACATTATTTCAAATGGAAAAAAGTTTGTCTTAATCTTTCATCAAAATGTAATAACTCACTAACCTCTGAAATTACAAGTAAATGTTGTATCTTACAGCCGCCACAGTCTCACTGCACCCCGAGAGCCTCCTCGACGACCAAAACCTCGTATGATTATTATTTCCAAAGTTCCTTCTCAGAATATTGAAAACAAATATATCCCACGGCCCAAACATTAGGAAACTATGGCTTTTGTAAAAAAAACTAAAAAAAAACAGTCTTGAGCTTTCATATGAAACGCTGTTTTGGCATGTAGTTATTTGACATTATTAACGACAATTCTATTGAGACTTTGAACAGTTAAAGGCTTTTTTGCAAGTTTCTAGACCGATCACATCAAAACAATGCGAGACTAAACTACACAGGTTTGGAACGAAGCCCATGTGTTTAACTTATGATAAAAAGAAAGCTAAAATGAGCCTAGAGTGCAAGAAGAAAATGTACATCCCAATCCAAGAGAGCCAGTCGATGCTAGACCGTTACATACTTGTGGAAGTATGCTGTATTAAACATGAGGCAACGTCCTGTGACTGTTTATGAGGCAAATTAAAAGCAGATTTCAGAGCGTTTGCTAGAGTATCATTAGAGGACCAGCATCTCAGCAGCTCGACATGAAACAGCAATCCGCTGAAAATACACTTCCATCTCTATCAGAGCAGGAATTCATCAAAATCAAAGGCACAATATTACATCCAGACAACTACAGAGAAAGAACAACAGCGAGTAAAGACTGAAACAATCACCACACGTGAAACCACACACCCCTCCACGACTCACACATTAAACTGATTAAATCACTTGCATGAATCTGCAAAAACACATCTAACGTCTTGTATTAAGTGCCGGTAATGACAGTGGGAATGGTTACTTTGATTTAAATTATTTATAGTTAAATAGTTAGTGACTTCACAATGTCTACCAATGCACAGTATTGAAATGTTTCAAAGCGAGGAACAAACTTTTTATCATTTTCAATTGTTTCATGTGACCGTCTATAAGTTTTTTTCTATACATTCTGTCATCATGTACTCACAACGTTAATACAAACCTGTATGACTATGAAACAATGTTGGTAATCAAACCATTGACTTCCATTGTATGGAAAAATTAATTATTGTATGTCCCTCCTCAGAGCAAACACAGTCACACAGGTTTGGAACGACATGAGGGTGAGTGAATAATGACACAATTTCCTTCTTTTGTTTGGTGGGGTTGAAACATCCCTTTAAGAACTTGGAAATTTTCCATGCGTTTCTTTTTTCTAGCTTCTAAAACCGGATAGGTCCTCTGTACAGACCCCATGGCCAGCTACAGCTCGCTCCCACCAAACACCAGCACTTCTACATGTGCCGATCTTCACGCAGGAGGAACTGGATGACATTTTCTGAATGATACCAATCAACACTTCTGACTTGTGGCACAGCCTGAATCATAAGCACATCATGTTGATTAATTTGGCCAGAGATTAACTGGTCCTGGTTTTTCCTCCATTTCTGTCACTGATGGAGTTTGGGTTTGTCACTGTCGCTTGTTTAGTTGAGGACACTTAATATTCAACAGTATTATTGATCTGACTGTTGGATGAGAACTGAGCTGAGCTGAGCTGAGCTGAACTGAACTGAAGAGCTGAGCTGAGCTGAGCTGAACTGAGCTGAACTGAGCTGAACTGAACTGAACTGAACTGAACTGAACTGAACTGAACTGAACTGAGCTGAACTGAGCTGAGCTGAGCTGAACTGAGCTGAGCTGAACTGAGCTGAACTGAGCTGAACTGAACTGAACTGAGCTGAGCTGAACTGAACTGAGCTGAACTGAGCTGAACTGAGCTGAGCTGAGCTGAACTGAACTGAGCTGAACTGAGCTGAACTGAACTGAGCTGAACTGAGCTGAACTGAGCTGAGCTGAGCTGAACTGAGCTGAACTGAACTGAACTGAGCTGAACTGAGCTGAACTGAGCTGAACTGAGCTGAACTGAACTGAACTGAGCTGAACTGAGCTGAACTGAGCTGAGCTGAACTGAGCTGAACTGAGCTGAACTGAGCTGAACTGAGCTGAACTGAGCTGAACTGAGCTGAACTGAGCTGAACTGAACTGAACTGAACTGAGCTGAGCTGAACTGAGCTGAACTGAGCTGAACTGAGCTGAACTGAGCTGAACTGAACTGAACTGAGCTGAACTGAGCTGAACTGAGCTGAACTGAGCTGTTTTCTCCAGAGCTGCTTTATAGATGAACTGAACCCATTTCATAATTGATCATCTTTACACAGTTATTGAACTGAACTGAATCAACACTGAACTGAACAATGACACTATGTCTTTTTAGAGCTGCTTCACAGCTGAACTGAACTCCATTTGAATCACTGAATCATTATTTTCCTGTTATCTCAGTAAAGCTGCTTTGAAACAATCTGTATTGCATAAAATGCTAGATAAATAAAGGTGACTTGACTATTCAACTTTTTTATTTATTATGCTGATAACATAATGTGTGTGTGTGTGTGTGTGTGTGTGTGTGTGTGTGTGTGTGTGTGTGTGTGTGTGTGTGTGTGTGTGTGTGTGTGTGTGTGTGTAAGTAAGCAAGTAACTAAGTAACTAAGTAACTAAGAAACTAAGTAAGCAAGTAACTAAGTAACTAAGTAAGTAACTAAGTAAGCAAGTAAGCAAGTAAGCAAGTAACTAAGTAAGTAAGCAAGTAACTAAGTAAGTAAGCAAGCAAGTAACTAAGTAACTAAGTAAGTAAGCAAGTAAGCAAGTAAGTAAGCAAGTAAGCAAGTAAGCAAGTAACTAAGTAACTAAGTAACTAAGTAAGCAAGTAACTAAGTAAGTAACTAAGTAACTAAGTAAGCAAGTAACTAAGTAAGCAAGTAACTAAGTAACTAAGCAAATAACTAAGTAAGCAAGTAACTAAGTAAGTAAGCAAGTAACTAAGTAACTAAGTAAGCAAGTAACTAAGTAAGCAAGTAACTAAGTAAGCAAGTAACTAAGTAACTAAGTAAGCAAGTAACTAAGTAAGCAAGTAACTAAGTAAGCAAGTAACTAAGTAAGCAAGTAACTAAGTAACTAAGCAAGTAACTAAGTAACTAAGCAAATAACTAAGTAAGTAAGCAAGTAACTAAGTAAGTAAGTAAGTAAGTAACTAAGTAAGTAAGCAAGTAAGCAAGTAAGTAACTAAGTAAGTAAGCAAGTAAGCAAGTAAGCAAGTAAGCAAGTAAGCAAGTAACTAAGTAACTAAGTAACTAAGTAAGTAAGCAAGTAACTAAGTAACTAAGTAACTAAGTAACTAAGTAACTGACTAACTGACTAACTGACTAACTGACTTAAAACCATTTTTTTTGGTTTTAACTAGTTTTGCAGGAAGGTTTCTTCAAGCGTCTCAGAGACGTTCCCGCAGATCTTCTGGATTTAGTCTGTCTCAGTGTTTTCTCTTTCTTCATGTAATCACAGACGGACTCGATGATGGTGAGATCAGATCATACCGGCTGTTTTCAGACTCCTTGTGCATACACAGATCTCACTGGATTATTACAATTAATGGCAAAAAGAATGTTTGGAAATGTAAACTGATATTTCCTACTGACACACTACAGCAAAAGATATAAATAACTGACTTAAAACCATTTTTTGGGGGGGGGGGGGGGGGGTATTAACATGCCTAAGACTTTTGCACAGTACTGTATATATATATATACACACAAAATATTTGCCCATCTCCTGTCAGTGCTGAATATGATCATGAACGTATTTTTGAATAAATTCCTTCCTGTGAGTGTGAAGCCGACAGAACATGCCTGTGGGTTATTAGTTTTTGGCTTATCTCATATGAAAGGCTCTGAGGATCAGTCACCTGGAGGAATGCAGTGAGCCGCGCTGAACACCTGCCGAAGCAGACGTGAACGTGTGTGTGTGTGTGTGTGTGTGTGTGTGTGTGTGTGTGTGTGTGTGTGTGTGATGGACACGCTGAGATCTACCGCTGGCTGACGGCCACCACACTCCTCAGCTCTCCAGCAGATCCATGATTCATGAATGTGTACGGATTACAAACTTAAACCTTATCTGGACCTTTTTCTGTGGGAGAGCTAGAGGGAAGGACAGTTTATACATTTCTGATATGGATACAAGATCTACAGGATTTACAAATGTCTTATTTAAATGCCATTCATAAAATGTAATGTTTTTGCACTATGAATCTGTCACATCGTGCGCTGAACACATTTATAATATTAATATTCCATGCATGTTTGTTTATGCATTTATTACATAAGTCCTTGTTCTGTCCTTACACAACAATCAAAACATATTTGCTGTTTATTAACCAGCATATATTATATTATATGTGCAGCAAGATTATGGTTAAAACGAGATGAGACGGCAAAGTTATTCAGACCTCAAACTTTAAACGATGTATTTTGAACAAAATCTGCCCGAAACTAAAGAGTTTGGAGTTTGTTTTGGGGTTTGCAAGCACAAGCTTTCCAGAAAACTTTGCACCAGCTGTTAAATACATTCAAATGTTGACACTGAAATCTGTTCAGGTTCATTACTTCAATCAGTCCAAAGTCACACATGAGCAAAAACACATGAATACACGACACGAGTGCAGAAAAAGTACAAACAAAAAAGTAGGGCTAGGACCGGTATTGACACAAATTATATGATCCAATTTGATTTCGATTCAGATTTCGATCAGATTCGATTCGATATTCGAGCTAACAAAAATATGTTCTAAGAATGTTTTGCTAATGTTCCCATGGAGTTATGATACATAATTCTCTCTGAACGTTACAAAGTTTTCTTTTAAATGTTTGAAACACATTTGTCTTGGTTATGCGAACATTATACGGGAACATTCCATTTTATCACTGCAAACATTATGAAAGCATTACAGCTGAACGTCCCATGAACACTCGAAACAAGTAGAAACATTTAAAAAATGTTAGACAAACATCCAACTAAAATGTTTCAGAAAAAGCACCATGAACGATGTACAGATGTTTTAGAGAGTATTAAACAGTATTAGAGACCAGATAACAGTGAAAGAACATTCTATTAACATTGTTTTTGTTCATAACTTTGAGAGAACATTAGGGAAGTACTGAGGAGGTTCCCTGTTAGCTGGGATACAGGGTTGGTTTTATATACGCTTTCCATAAATGTATATATTCTACAGAGATCTGAGGTTAGCAGTAACAACAGCTTTTTTGTGTCTTGATTTCAACAACATCTAGTTCACTGGATGTTTGTTCAATGTCATATCTTGAAAGTATTTTTTATTCTACAGTCCTCCTTTCATCCACCCACAACCCTCCCCATGAGCACACAGCTTTCTGACCCTCTTTGGGAAAAATTGCCACACACACACACACACACACACACACACACACACACACACACACACACACACACACACCACACACACACACACACACACACACACACACACACACACACACACACAAGTACTGTTGATTAACATCTTACAAGGCACTAGATTAAAGGCATTTTGGTCCACATCAGCGAGAGGATCGGCCATTTCCTCGAGAGGTATTTATGAAGCGCACAGCTGGTTTTCACTCTGCTTTCCCCAGCAGGATTCACACCTAATGAAATATGTTTGTTCCCTTCAAATTTGGACTAAATAAAACACGCTGATGTTTTACAGGTACAGTTTAACTCCTCAGACTAAAATGTCCGAAACACCAATAGTTGTTCCGGCCAAGACTCGCACAGTTGCGGAGTAAAGTGGCTTAGAAATGTCTTTAAAAATAATAATATTCTGCCCTCGTTGAGGCCTTGATATACTCTCTGAGAAGTTCTTTAAACATTATGATTTCCGTGTCAAAAGAGGTGGAGCTCTAGAGCCGATCATCATGGAGCAACCGCAGTCCGAAGGAGTTTAACAGTTTTCCGAAAGGTTTGTGCTGGCGAGCCGCTTCAAACCACTGAAACAATCTCCAAAACACCCTGGTTTTGGCCAGCTTTTGTTTAAAATGACATCACACCCGTCGGTTCTTCAGTGGAATGATAGTGGTATCATGATTTTCCCGCATGGGATTCAGTTCTCCAGTAGTTGTGGATAAATCTGAGCAAGTAATCCAGGCCTTTTCTCAAAAGCTTATAATATCTTTTATGGCAGAAAAGCATCCATTTCTCTAATGAAAAACACAGCTCAAGGCAGCCATTTGAATATGTATTTAAACATGAATAAGCACTTTCCTTTTTGTCAGATATTCTATTTATATCCGTCATGCAAAGTGGAAAAAAGCGAACTCTGAAATCACCACAGCCGGAGATGCCGGCCAGTTTTCCACCAGAAGACAGCCACATTAATGCCCTTCTCCGAGGAGAGATCAGTGCTGAAGTACTCAAGTTTATTCCTGATCTAGCGCTGGGTGGCCTTCGGAAAAATGTCACCTTGTTGGTTTTAATGTGGCGTTTGGACGAATCGGGGTCTTTAAGCTGCCAATGGAAATCATAGGTTTGGGAGTCGGGACAAATTCCACTGAGTCAAGACATCCAGCAACTGGCACTGGGAGAGAGTAACTCCAGAACATGTTTGGCACGCGGCACTGAAGCCGTTCATCACAGGACTGAACGTATGCCTGGTGTAAAATATGAGCAGATATATAGTCCACTGATGGCCACAAACTTTAAACCTAGCTTTAAAAAAATTCCCATGTTGTTACGAGTGCCTATCCACTTTACTCTGGAGTCTGGACACATAAGTATGTTCTGGGAATGTGTGCGACACTTCCCATTCGTTATAGGGAAATAACTACAAGAATAACCAAAGTGCTGTAAAACCATGTGCTCTACAAACCAGTGCGCTTATGATTTTGATAATTAATAAAAATATGATAATAAATACTAGATCGCAACAGGCAGCAACAAAATGGTCTGTTTTGGTATGGCTAAATTAACTGGCCGTGGATGACTCCAGAAGCCTCGCACATTCAAGGTACACTCGATCTTGCGTTAAAAATACGGTGGATTTGTCGGCAGAGCTATATCCAAGAAAGAGGTCAAGGTTTCCACAATGAGAATTGTTTTTATAACCTAAAGACTGCTATATATTGCAATTATCTGCAGTTGCACTGACTTTACACTGTCACATTTCTTCCTATAAAATAAAATACGTCAGTTATTCCCCCTTGTGATTTCCTAAAGCTTTCAAAAACAAGTGTCTAAACCTACAGAGGTTGTCGGACATTAACTCTTAACATTATTGGTCATTTTCATTCAATATTTCGTCCCGAGTCGACATTTCATTCGGAGACGTTACGCAGTTTTGATTTATATGTTGTTTATATTTGACATGTTATTATGTTTTATATTTGATGATCGTGTTATTTTACACCTGCTTACGTATGCGATCGCTCGTTTCTGCTTCTTCTTTTACATGTGTTTTGATCTGGAGATTCTGCACTTGTTCAGGAGATGTGTGATAGCGCCCCCTACCGTATAAAAGTGAAAACGTGGAAAATCTCGTAAATGGCAGCAATGGTAACTTTCACAGACTCACTCTTGCAAACTATTCTAACTCAGAGTTTGACGGAAATGTTTTTTAATAAAGCCTGAGAGAGTCGGAAGCTTGATGATGATGTTGAAGTCATATGATCATTGGTCACAGAGCTAATTTTCTGCAATAATCCAAAAGGGATCCAGAAATCGTGTTGTTTTTGTTGTTGAGGGAACCAGGGTGATGCTAACGTATGGATTGGCCAACAGAAACACATCATCACTGCAGCGCTCAATAGTGAATAATGTGAATGAGCAAGATCAACAACTACAAACTGCTGATAGACACACATTAAATAAGAATATAAGAAAGTAGCACTGAAAAGAAAAACATAGCCTACATGATTTAATGTGGTTAAATAAGTATGAATCAAGTGCGATTCTTTTAAAATTTCTTTCAGGCTTATTCTTACAAGCACGGGCATTAAGTAGAGCAAGCAGTGAGTTTAATACAGCAGAGGAAGGAGGAAGAATGGTGTAATAAGTTAAAGATTACACAGGAAAAGCCATTAACTTGAATGTCACTGACCTGTTGTTTTCACGCTGCTAAGAGGACCAGTGAGAGAGAGAGAGAGAGAGAGAGAGAGAGAGAGAGAGAGCGATCGAAATGTCGCAAAGTGTTTACTTATATTTGTGTGTGTGTGAGGCGCGGGCGCGATCGAACAGTGGAAACATAAAAACATATGTCTCCGTCATTTTGTTTATACAGGACATCATTCAAACTGCAAAAGTTAATGTTAATTAAAATTTTAAGGAAAAAAAACATTAATCTGAAATGTAGCAAATTCATTTTCAATTCATTCAGGTACAATTACCAAACATATCTCAAGGTCTTTTTGTTTTTTTATTAATTTAATTAATAAACTAATTATATACAAATATTGTCAGTGCACTACAAATAAACTTCTAACTTTCTATGCCTTTACTTTATTAATAAAACTTATTTTAAAAAATACAAGGCTTAAGTAATTTATTTTCCTTTGGTGGTCCAGCCTGAGACATGCACAAGCCTTCTGCATTTCTGTTTCGCTTTTCCCTCCATTGTACCGAACTCGTACCAAACCGTGATGTCTGAACCGAACCGTGACTTCTGTGTACCGTTCCACCCCTACCTAATTCAGCACAACAACAACAAAAATGACTGTTATCTCATCATGTTTCAATACTCAAACAACTACAAAACAACTTTGCAATGCATGTCTACACATTCAATATCCTTCAATTAAACATCAAACACTTCTGCAGAGCCACTTCACACAACCAGCGGCAGAGCCACACGATTAAATGTCCTATTCTTACCAAGCTGAATACAGTACAGTAAAAACAGTAATACCTTGAAATGATACAAATAACTGTTTTCTATGTGAATATAGTAAAGCGTAATTTATTCCTGTGATCAAAGCTGAATTTTCAGCATCATTACTCCAGTGTCACATGATCCTTCAGAAATCAGTCTAATATGATGATTTGACGCTCGAGAAGCATTTCTGGTGTTGAAAACAGTTGTGCTGCTTCATATTTCTGTGGAAACGGCGATACATTATAGCCTATTTTCCAGGATTCTTTGATGAATATAATAGTAAAAAAGAACCTTTATTTGAAAGGGAAATCTTTTATAACATTAATATCTCTTTCCTGCAACTTTGATTAATTCAATGCGTCCGACTCCTTGACGAACAGAAGTGTTAAACCTCACTAAGCCCAGACTTCGGGTTACGACAGCATTGCCGTCACGCTGCTGTTTTCCCAGCACTAAACTCCGTCCGCATGGATCGGCTCCCTGATGACGCGCCGCTGAGATCTCTTCTTCTTGTGGTCTTCAACAGTGCTGTTTTCTTCTAAACACCTCTCCTTCTTCTGGAAGGACACTGCGGCCCACTGGGTTCAGCTTCTGCTGCTGTGTTTTGATTAGAGATGCTTGGATTAGAGATGCGAGGGTTCAATAATGTTACAAAAACATATTTCCATTCCTCAAGCACGACCACCGACCGCAGAGCTCTTAACTGCTGTGAGGACTACGGCTTGGCAGGCGACGACATATTTCCTTTTTCTGATGTCTCTTTCTATAGACAGCAGCAGAAGCTGGAGCTGATGCAGGACTGAATCTACACCACTGAGTTTAGTGCGGGAGTGATGCTGGGAAAACAGCACTGTTGAAGACCACAAGAAGAGGAGATCTCAGCGGCGCGTCATCATGCCCGATCCATGATGACTGAGTTTAGTGCGGGAGTGATGCCGGGAAAACAGCAGCGCTGACTGACGGAATGACGGCAATGCTGTCGTAACCCCGAAGAGCTGTTGTGTTGATCAAACGTTTGGACTTGGTGAGGTTTAACACTTCGGACGCATTGAATTAATCAAAGTTACAGGAAAGAGATAATGTTACAAAAGATTTCCCTTTCTTTTTTAACATTATATTCATGATTCAGCACAGCAAACTCATTCAGTGCAGTTTAACACATTTGTTGTCATCATATAGACCCCTTTTGCTCCGACGTCACAGTTACGTCACGGCGCTAGCTGGAGGCAAAGCAAAGGGAAAACTGGAGGTGGCCAATACAAACCAGCACAGATTTGGCTACATAATAATGAGCTTAAACCTCAACCGGAGGTAGCGTTAATCCTGTCAGATCGATCCATTGAGTGAGCGTGTACGGGTCAGCCAATCTGGGATCGATGTCCGATAAAATTTACTTTTGCAAATAACAATCGCAGTCCTGGACAGTGAGTGACCTTACACATTAAGATAACATCTGATTTTCTCCAGTCATTGTTAAAAAACAAGCTAACAAAACTTGCAAACTAGCGTTAGTGATGCGGCCAGAGGGATCGTTCTGCCTCCACCTAAGCTCCGCCCACAAAAAAACATCACCATGTTTACCAACTGAAAAGGGGTCTTGCAATTGCCATAAAATGGATGAAACTCATGTTTCACACCAGTCTTGCTCTGTCTGTTTGTGCTAGTCAGCATAGGGGTCACTTACTGAAATATGTTAACCAACAAAGTGCAGGGTATAAATCTTAACCAAAGTATATCAGCCATTTCTCCCATGCATTTTATTTAGAAATTATTTATTTTGTAATATTCCATTTGTTTTTTCTTCATCTGTTCCTTTCTTTAATCAAATGAAGCAGCAACATTGATATTAATAATAATCAAAAATGTTTCTTGAGCATCAAATCATCATATTAGAATGATTTCTGAAGGATCATGTGACACTGAAGACTGGAGTAATGATGCTGAAAATACAGCTTTGATCACAGGAATAAATTACAGTTAACAATATATTCACATAGAAAACAGCTATTTTAAATTGAAATAATATTTCACAATAATACTGTATTTGTTGTTGCATTTCTAATGAAATAAACACAGCCTTGGTGATCTTGGGGACTTAAAAATCTTACCAACCCCAAACTGTCCTCAATATCACTTTGTTAGGCTTTAGGTATAATACATTTCTAATAATATAGCCTATTTTATTTCTGAAAGTCTAGTAAACAGCGCAGAACCAAAACTACATCCTAAATATTACAGACTGGCATGTGGCTTTAATAAAGGCTACGGCGGATCTGCAGAATGATCGTGATGTCCAACATGAGCATTTCTTCATGCTAATTGACGAGGCCTTTCCCATGGTTAAATCGGCTGTTTCCAAAAGAATTAAAGGATCAGCTGCCTTACTGCGCTTTTTTTATGATGGGCGCTTTGAAGATTTCCCTCTTGCCCTGGTCAACTCTGGATTAACAGACTGAACTCTGGGTAACTCTACAACCACGTCCAGCTCATTTCACAGCTCAACAGCAGCGCCGCCGACGGGGGTTTGACCGAGAGCCATAAAACACCACAATCAAACCTCTTTCTCTTTGTCTCAAAAATCAAGGCAAGTCTGCTTTCTCTGAGTCGAGCCGTTCCTGATGGACTTGATGCTGATATTCTTCAGGTGTCGTGAACCTCATCAAGGTATAAGCAGGATGGCTCAGGTCATATTTCACCCCACTATCAAACTAAATAAAATATGTAGGGTCTTTCCTGGTCAACTTTACACGACAACGTTTTCAACTAAAAACAGAGTTGTGGCCGTTCATTTACAACGGCGTTTTGGGGCCTGAAAATGCAAACTTTTGAAAACGAGTTTCAAAGTGCAACCTTATAAAAGTGATCTGTGTAAACAAAAAACGTGAAATTGTGAAAAAGTCATGCGCATGTGTCAGACGTGTTCAGTCTGCAGTGTTTGCCAGCGCCACCTACTGGCCTGGCATGAGTAATACAGCGCTTTTAGTCGTTTTCATGGATCCGTGACAACATTGTCGTCTGTACACGATAAAACACCGTCAAAACAAAATATCTGTGAAAAGGTCCAGGTTTTCTCTCTTTTTTCTAGTCCAAACTGTTAGAAAACAGCACAAAAAGCTTTTCAGTCTGTAAATTAAATTAGACATTAAGTTAATTAAACATTTTCAATGAGATCAGGGTGATGGCGTTGCATGATGGGGGTATTACCTGTGCACTTTCACCAGGCAGTTGTTGTATATCGCGTACTCTTTGTTGATTTTGTTTGTCCCATCAATGGTATAAAAGCCGAAGTGCGTCCAGACTTTGGAGTTAAACGTGGCAGGGGCATTTAGGCCTATTATTTTACTCACACTGCTATTTCATATGTGTTGAGCGCCGCCTCGAGGAGCCATGAAGAAGAGATGCTGGGAGCAGGGAAATATATTTACTGCGCCTTATTTTATTAATTAAAATATAGATTACGCCAGCGTATGGATTCTCGTATCGCACGAAAAAGGACAACGATATATCGCCCTATCGATATTTTTTCCCACCCCTAGTGAGCGATATCATGATGTTTGACCGCGGACGATTAAAATGTCTCCACGATCTGCTTTTGAAGAAACATGGTAGTATCGTGCAACAGCGCACATGCCATCAGTTGAAGTTCTGGCCCCTCCGTCTCAACATACTGTACATTCACGTCACATGTTAACGCAGAGGCAAATATACACAATATTTACATAAACACAGTCGGTTATGCTTTATGGTCTTAAAGTGACAGCAGCCTAATAAACCTAATAAACCTACCGCCGCTTATCATTAATGCTGATCAAACAACAAAAGACAGAGAAAATCACTTAGCCTACTTCACTGATTAACTTTAGTAGCTTTCATAAGAATCAGATATATCATTTATGTTTTATTTTTACGTTTATTCAATTTCTTGTACACTACGGTTACACCTACTGTGAAACATAAATCACTGTTTATTCCATTTATTCTATTGTATTTGTAATGTGCATCTTTGTTGTGCAACAAATGTGCAACAAATATAAAATATTTTAGCCCAACGCTTGGTCTAAATGGTCTGTCACTCTTTTGCCTTTAATATTTTGTTTAAAATAGGGAAGTTAGTTTGGCTGTACTGCTCAGTCACTTGCAAAATAGTAAAAACCAACATGAAAAAATCGTAAATCATGATTTTCCTGAAAAAAAAAAAACGTGATATGATATTTTTGCCACATCGCCCACATCTTTTCTCCTCTCTTTATATTTTAGGAGAGATCCTGATGTTAGGAGGGGGCCTGAGGCATCAAACCGTGTGAAACCCGCTGGAAACCCCTGATGCGGAGTTCAGCCTTACGCCGGCCCCTTCTGTTTCTAATGATTAACAGATTCATTCTGCATTAACATCCAAAGACTCAAAAGTGTAAACATGCAAATGGCTCAAAGGAGCAGGCATTAAGAGCTGAAAGCAACTCGACTATTTAAAATCACAAGCCCACTTCTTCTCAGGCTACACTGTTTGAAGCCGATTCAGAGTCTGTGGGTTCAGGGACTCTTATTAGCAAGTGAATCGATTACCATGTCAATGGGCTTGTTGAACATCTCCAACACCTTTTTGATGGTTGAAAGTGTGAGCCAGAAGAGGTGAACCTCCTGTGGACAGCAGAGATGCAGCTGAGAGCGAGCAGCGTGAGGCCCCGACACAACAAACACTCACGCATCTGAACACGGACGGGGGCGCTTTGATCGTTCATATCGTCACTAAATGTAAACTGTATTGTTGCACAGCTCTATAAAGTTTAAAAATATATTTTTTATTTGCTTTTATTATAACTGCATACATGCAGATTTTACTATATTTAGCTAAAATTACCAAATATATTTTGAGACAAAAGTCTCGTTTATGATTTTCATTTAGAAGTTTTCAAGGCAATTAAAATCAACAATGCATTAAAATTATGGTATTTATTTTGGGGTATTATAAAAAGTGCCTCTGAATCCTGTAGCTTGTCAGAAAAACATGGTTTGGTTCAAATGGTCAATACTAGGCCTATAAATTAAGCTATCTTTTTTTAACTGCAATTATTTGAGATATAAACTTGCACTTAAAAAAAAAAAAAAAAAAAAAGGTAGTATTGTTAGATAAGTCGCAAGCACTTTTTAATTTTTAAAAACACTGTAAACCTGAATAAGTTGGCAAAACTAAAAATTTTAGGTAATCAGGTACATGTAAGACATTTAAAAGTTAAAGTAAGCAGAACTTTGTGCTCACACATTTTAATTGCTCTTAACTTGAAATATTTGAGTAAGCTAATTCATACACATAAATTAAAATTATCATGTAATCTCAACTTATTTTTAGTAGTGAAAACTTGGCTAGCTTTAACTAGCTAATTCAATAAATGCTACCTTGCTAATTGGTAACACAATGCTTAACATAACATAGCATAGCACTTGCTGAATGAGTACAGCAATATAAAATACTTAACATCTCTGTTCTCAAACTAAGATCATGCTCCACTCGACCCCATAACAAAACATGAAACACAACTCCAACCTAATATTAATCTTGGGCAATCTTATATAACAATTAATTTAATATTTTACTCTCCCTTTTGAGTGTCATGGCAAAGCATGCTGGGAAATAGAAATCCCAGCCTAGTTTCAGTTAAATTTAGGTTTGTCTAAATTAAAAGAAACAAGGTCATAAAACTCAAAACAATGAAACAATTCAGATAACAAGTCAGTTTTGTGAACTCAAAAAAGAAAGAAAGTTCTAAATACTCATAAAAGTTAATTTGAACTAATTTGTTTAATTTGAGTTGGCTCTACTCAAACCAAATAATTATTTTTAAGTGTTAGGGTTTACACTTTTTTTATTTAGTTTTTTATTCCGTGCCAGAAACAATCTTCCATAACATCGTCCTCAATATCGTCTAAAGAAAAACTGGTCTTTTTCTGCCTTCCACACGCTCTAGTCTCAAGCATCTGTAGACCTGGTGCTTCCCCCCCCCCCCCCCATTCAACTTCCCTGCGTCTCGTGTTTTTAAACACAAAACTGTGTTCTGTGTGAACGAGTGTGTTCAAGTGTGAGGTGGAAACTGTGGCCGTTCACTTGCAGTCTTCAACAAATAGTTTGTGGCAATAGTTGCCAGGCTGATGAAGAAGAATCAGTCACGTGTTGTTGACGCACAGACACCTAATCAATGAGCCCAACACTTCCACTCGCCCGGCCCACAGGCTCAAGGGCCGGGACAAAGCCTCGGCGCGGGGTGATAAAGGGGTCCCATCCCCCCTAAACCTCCAGACAAATGGCCAAAAGAGCGCAAATTCAAAACAGGAAATTTCAACATCTGTCACACTCCTCCCTGCAGGGAGGGAAATGAATTAACACGTAATCACTCTCGAAATATGCATCTGATTACCTACAGCCAATTCCAGCACACAAACCCATGCAAATGCATTACATCTGATTTAAAAAGGGGAATAATAAAGTTCTTATTCGTTAACACAGGCACAGCAAATTACAGATCAAAGTGAAGCAAAGGTGCATCCAGTTACAGATGTTTAGATTAAATGCACTTAAAGGGATAGGCCTAGTTCAAACTACATTTTTAATTCTGTCATCATTTAGTCACTCGAAACCTTCCCAAATATCTTTATTCTGTTGAACACAAAAGAAGATATTTTGAGGAATATGGGTAAGCAAACAGATGTGAGGTCCATTGACTTCCATAGTAGGCTAGGGAAAAAAATACTCAGAAGTCAATGAGGACCAGAAACTGCTTGGTTACCCATATTTCTCAAAATATATATCAAAATATGTGTGTTCAATAGATCAAAGACATTTAAAAATAAGTTTTTTGGAAGGTTTGGATCAACAAGAAATGATATGATGACGGAATTTTTTTTTTAAATTGGGTGAACTATCCATTTAATCTGCTTCCCTTACAGTATATTCAATAATTTTGCAGCAATATAAACACAATATTTAGGTGACAATATAATAAATCCTCATCCATTTTCAGTAACAGGAACGCGTATTAAACTACACGACCAGCAAAAACATTTAATTAACTTATGCACAGACTCTTCAAATGATAAAATTCAGCAGACATTGCTTGCAATAGAATGTAATTAATGCGAGCATACAAATAGAAATCACGTTTATGAAAACTCAGATAGGGCAGAAAAAAAGTGATGATAATAAAAGTATGAATTCTAACCTGCATGTGTAAAAGTTGCGAGGAAGATGTATATCGCCAGCAGACGAGTTTGAGTTGTAATCCTCAGTGTGTACATCCTTACAGGGAGCATTCCTCTGGAGCAGCGGGATTCCGGGATAAAGCCTCTCTCTCTCCACAAGTGAGGATGAAAGTTGAGTTTGCGCGTGCGAACAAAGCGCGTTTCCCCGAGCGCTCAAGTGTGCAGTGAATGAAACTGTTTATGACGGTTCGTTTGCAAAACAATAACGCGTTTCATCCCGCTCAGTCCAAAGGTGTTCGTCGAGCGCCGCGGATCCTGTTCAAGTGTCCCAAAAGTCTCCTAACACCACAGTGAGCGAGTAACTCCAACTCCTCGTGACGTAGGATGGATCCGTCCCAAGGGAAAGAAGCGAATTTACGAATCCTACTACGGCAACGGCTCAGCTCATGAATATTCATTAGTAAACGATACCCTCGATTGATTTAGCTGAATAGCGAACTTTGATTGGCTTGTGAATATTAACGAGGTCACGTGTCCCGACGCTCCACGAAGGTTTCCAGGGAACGTCAGCAGGAGTTTCTAGCCATAGTAGGATTAGTGATTTGGGAATGAGATTGGATGGAAGTTCGATCACCTTGGAAAAATACGACACCTGCCGGTGAAACCGTGGGATCAGCCAGTGTTTTTCAAAAGCTTTCCATTTCAAATAAATGTTCATCAAAGAATCTTGGGGGGAAATTACCACGGTTTGCACAAAAATATGAAGCAGCACAACTGTTTTCAACATTGATAGTAGGGTGACCAGACGTCCCGAAAAATTCGGGACAGTCCCGAAATCTAAACTGTTGTCCCGAATCCCGAATCTGGCCCTAATTGTCCCGAAAATTATACTAAAGCAAAATCTTCAGTAGTTATTGTCTGATAAACATTAAAAAATGTCTGCGGAGGTTGAGGCCGGCGACACACTGGCTGCGTGGTGTGTCCGTTTTTATTTCGGCTCCCCTGTTAACAGGTTAACTCGTCCGTTAAGCTTGCACACTGCCTGCGTGACACGCGCGTCTCAGGCGCGCCTCGAGCCGCGCGGAAAACGCGTGCATGCTAGACATAGAACAGACGCCTATTTTTCACGCGACACGCAAGGCAAAATAGAATAGGAAAAGACGTTTGTATGTCATTTTGACATGAAAACATATTAATAAATGACATTTTGATGTTTGAAAGTTTAAGTTTTTACATAAATGCAGATATAAATGTAATAATAAAATATTTTCAAATATTGCACCTGTCAATACAGAACGAAATATTCTGTAGCCTATTTTGCCTATTATTAGAGCGCAAGTTGCTGCAGCCGCGAGGACAGTGATGCACGCGTAAAGGAGTGATTGATTGTTCGCGGCACTGTGTACAAAAAAAATACACAATTATCTCGTTATTTTCGTTAAAGCTTATTAGCGATATGGCTATACTGAAAGGTCTCATTTACGCACTGTTACTTACAACAGTCATTGTTTTTTTTCTTTTCACAATGACATTTGAGTTCATGATTTTAATGTTTTTTTTTTTTTTTTTGTGACAGACTAAAGAATAATGACAGACTGTTGATCTTTGAATAAAAATATGTTTGGTTCAGGTTTGAAATTCATTATCTTTTATTATAGGCTACGCAGTCTAATATCATAGAAGCCCCCCATCCCGTCACCCCAGACCCCAGACCCATAGACCCTTAGACCCCCCCCCCCGTCCCGAATTTCAGCCAATCTCATCTGGTCACCCTAATTGATGGTAATAGAAGAAGAAATGTTTCTTGAGCAGCAAATCAGCATATTAACTCTGTAAAGCCTGACGTATGAAATAATAGGTTCGTAAAATCTAAAGGAATGAAAAATCAGTGTAATGTTATTCAGAGGCTCAAACTGAGCAAAACTGGCCAAAAGTAAGATGACATTCTGATGCTTGTAATGTAAATGACATAAAGCCATATAAATATCAGTCATCACTCGATATCTCCCAATAATGTCTGAATAAGATGATGTTTATTTAAATGTTTAGTTTAATAAATCAAAGCTCTGTAGTTTTAAAACATATAATGCAATGCAATACAATGATGATTGAGAGATGAACAAATAAACCTTCCTCTCAAAAGCCTGATGATCATATTTGACACTCATGATTTTTCTATAAAATGATGTATGAATAATCAAGTGAGTCGCTTCAGTCCAGTAAGTGTTCTTCTTGAAATATTACTTACAATATAAAAGTTATTCTTATGTTCACTTTATAAAAATCAGCAGAAAGATCGACACGTGAAGCACGAGCTGAAGGAGGACGTGTGTACTGTTATACTGAAAGGACTTTTATTTGCTGAAAAAGTATATGAACTATCAGTCAGACGACAGAAGGACTGGAGCAGATCGAGTAAAACAGGCTTTCATCATGTTGATCATTAACACATCTGCAAATCAAATATGATTGAGCAGCTTTATAGGCTTCAGACTGACTGAATGATGAAGACTGCGCTGACCATCACAGGCCGTGTCGGGAACCGCATTAGTAACGCGAGTTACGTAATCAGATTACTTTTCTAAAGTAAAACATTACTTTAATATTTACAGCAAAATATCAGTTACTTTTTCAAAAAGTAACGCAAGTTACTGCAAACCTGCAATAATTAAATGTTAAATAACACAAATATAGGCTACTGTATGCATTTTCTCACTTTATTAAACAATGTCTTTGCTTCCGACTTTCAATGATCCAATTCAACCGTACGACAAAAATGACCAGATAAACATCACATTTGTGTTTCATTTTTATTTTATTGCTGGAATAAGAGTGTTGAACTTTCTTCTCTTGTATCATTTCACTTTTGGTGTGAAAGAGCCTTTACATTTGACAAAAGTAGAAATTGTTTTTTGTTATTAAAAAACAAGCACGCGAGTCCAGCCCAGGTGAGGAACAGTAACGCATCACATTCACATTACTTTCCATAAAATGTAACTAAGTAATGCAATTAGTTACTTTTTTAGGGAGTAACGTAATATTGTAACGCATTACTTTTAAAAGTAACTTTCCCCAATACTTACCACAGGATTAAATTATATTCTAAAATATATTAAAATAGAAAAGTTATTTTAAATGGTAATGATTTTTCACAGTATTAGTGTTTCTTGATCAAATAAATGCAGCCTTGGTGAGCATAAGTTTTGAATGGTCGCATATTTATTATTTCTGTATACATTTATTTTTGGACATGAAAAAGATTATAAAAACCAATGCAAAATGAATAATTTGTATAAAGGCTCAAACGTTTTTTATTCCTGAATTTTGCTTGAAAACAAAGTCATATTTTGACAATGACAATCACTGAATCAAAACTATAATTTGATTTTTGATAAGTGTGTGTGAGCTTCTGACCCACTAGACTCACTCTGAACTGTTACCAGAAAGTCCACAAAAAAGTTTTTTCTCGAAGTTAGAGAAAAAACACAATTCGTATGCAGTGCATGAACATTTTTAAATGGTAAAGAAGCAACTCTTTGGTCAAAGGTAACAAACAAAATGTAAATACTAGTGTATATAAAAAAAACTTACATACATACATACATTTATATATATATAGTACAGGTCAAAAGTTTGGAAACATTACGTTTTTTTATATATTTTTGAAAGAAGTCTCTTCTGCTCATCAAGCCTGCATTTATTTGATCAAAATACAGAAGAAGAAAAAAACTGTAATATTGTGAATATTATTACAATTTAAAATAATTGGTTTTCAATTTATTATACTTTAAATTATCATTTATTTCTGTGATGCAAAGCTGAATTTTCAGGATCATTACTCCAGTCTATCACATGATCCTTTAGAAATCATTCTAATATTCTGATTTATTATGAGTGTTGGACACAGTTCTGCTGACTAATATATTTGATGAATAAAAGGTTAAAAAGAACTGCATTTATTCAAAATAAAAATATATTTTCTAATAATATAAATCTTCTTTACTATCACTTTTTATCAATTTAACACATCCTTGCTGAATAAAAGTATTGATTTATTTCAAAAAAAGAAAGAAAAAATGACTGACCCCAAATGACTGACCAGTAGTGTATATTGCTGTTACAAAAGATTTCTATTTTTAAAACATTTGCTTTTTTTTTTTTTTTTTTATCAAAGTATCCTAAAAAAGTATCACAGGTTATGAAAAAATATTTAGCAGCAGAACTGTTTCCAACTTTGATAATGAATCATCATTTTAGAATGATTTCTAAAGGATCATGTGATAGACTGGAGTAATGATCCTGAAAATTCAGCTTTGCATCACAGAAATAAATGATAATTTAAAGTATAATAAATTGAAAACCAATTATTTTAAATTGTAATAATATATCACAATATTTAAAAAAAAAATCTGTATTTTTGATCAAATAAATGCAGGCTTGATGAGCAGAAGAAACTTCTTTCAAAAACATTAAAAATAGTAATGTGTCCAAACTTTTGGCCTGTACTGTGTGTGTATGTATATATATATATAATAAGGTTTTTTTATAAAAAAAATAAAAATTGTAGTATATTTATTGTTGATAAGTTTAGATCTCCCATCATTCCTCAAGGCATTGAACGGATCATGGACAGGTTTGATGGAGAAACAGCGACTGCAAACAGCGTGAAGAATCAGCTCTGCATTTATTTCAACGTGAAATGAAGACTAAAATAATCCACATTATCTGTACACCGAGCACTGAACAACATAAATATAATACAAACAGGTTTGCTCAGTGTGTTGCTGAGGTCCTCAGGGTCAAAGGTCATCGAGCCATGACTCTCACTTCCATGTCTCTGCTGGTGTGTGTGTGATGCTGTGCTCATTTCAGCAGGTTCACAGCTGCTTCTCGAATGCATTTCGCTGCGTTCTGGATTTCCTCCTGCGTCTGCTCGACGGTGACGACGACTCTAATGCTGAGGGACACAGCAGATGTTCAGGTCAAGACATTCAGAGTTAAAGAGGTTTAAGTGATGAGATCATTCTCAGCTGACCTTGGCGGTGGCAGGAATCGCTCTTCTTTGTCCAGGTATCGAGCCAAAGTGAGCGCGACCCGTCTGTCCAAACTCTACAGAAATCACCAGAACATTTTATCACTCCGCATCAAATATACTTTCTGAAAGTCAACATGAATTCAAAATTATCTTTTTCAAAACTTAGTTTATTAAATGTCTGTGATCTAATTGTGCACATTATATATAAATATAATGAGAAACTTGTTACATTTGATCCATCACTGTATCTCTGCCTCTGAAATAATGTTCCTGTTTTGGTTATATAACCACGGGTTGGTTAATATTATAAAAATGGACAATTCTATTGGTTGAGCCACGTTCAAACACCCATATTTCATTACACAAGTACTATATGACTTGATGGAAGAATACATTTAATTATTTATTGAACATAAAAGATGCCTTTTATGATCTCTAATAATGCTTTTATTGGATAAAAAAAATACAGTAAGAACAGTAATATTATGAAAGAACTATCATTGCAAAATAATAATAATATTACCATTTAAAATAACTGTTTTCTATGTGAATATATGTTAAAATGTAATTTATTCCTGTCACTTTTGATCAATTTAATGCATCTTTGCTGAATAAAAGTATTAATAACTGTCTTTCGTCTGTGATCTTACGCACCACAAACTTTTCAGTGTTCATTTTGGCATCTAAAGCTACGAAATGCTTCACATTACAAAAGCAGAATGGGTTGCGAAGCGCATTTATACGAGCTGTTATGAGGCTACAGAGATACTGTTCTCTGGACTGAATAGTTTCAGCGATATGCTGATGTTTGAAGTATGAACTGAAGGATCTGTCGGTCAGAAATCTTGGAGTAACGTTTGATGACCAGCTGACCTTCACAGACCACATTTCAAAGACAGCTCGATCATGCAGGTTTGCACTGCATAACATCAGGAAGATCAGGCCTTTCCTAACTGAGCATGCAACACAACTTCTCATCCAGGCCCTGGTCATCTCTAGGCTTGACTACTGCAATGCTCTTCTGGCTGGACTTCCAGCATGTGCAACCAAACCCCTACAGATGATCCAGAATGCTGCAGCTCGTCTTGTCTTCAACGAGCCCAACAGGGCCCACGTCACTCCTCTGTTCATCTCTCTGCACTGGCTACCTCTCGCTGCTCGCATCAAGTTCAAGGCATTGACGCTTGCTTACAGATCCATCACAGGCTCAGCTCCCTCCTACTTTCACTCACTCCTACGAGTCTACATCCCTACCAGACACCTACGATCGGTCAACGAGCGACGTCTCGTGGTTCCATCACAGAAAGCCACTTTCCAGAACATTCTCATTCACAGTTCCATGCTGGTGGAACGCTCTCCCCACCCTCATCCGGAATGCAGAATCCCTGACAACATTCAAAAGACAGCTGAAAACCCATCTCTTCCGTGAGCACTTAACCTCATAAAAAAAAAATATTTTTTAATAAAATTAAAAAAAAAATTCCCTTTGAAACATCACTTATCAGGCTTATGCTACTCTGAATAATACCTGAACTTCGTATTTTGAGCACTTCTTGTGTTGTTGTTGTTTTTTGCCTCTTTATGATGACTCGCTTAAATTAGTCCTAATTTGTAAGTCGCTTTGGATAAAAGCGTCTGCTAAATGACTAAATGTAAAAATGACTAAATGTTTGAGACTCGTTTGTCTGTGATTGGCTGGTTGAACGTACGTAATCGATGATTGATCGGAGCAGCTTCAGGTCGTTTGCTCTGGATCCTGTGCTGTTCTCCAGCTGTAGATGTAGAGCCGGAGCAATAGACTCTCCCACCACCTTCAGTCCCGGAGTCCTGCAATACACCCCGATGACATCATCACTCCTGACCGCACAGTCCAGAACCAGCCAACAACAAAGAGGCATTCGCTCAGGAGGACATGTGGCATGTCGCCGGGCAGATTATTATTACCGCTCACAATAACGCTGATTTTATTTTCATAGGCGATGTTTGGTTTTTTAAAACATATAATGCAATACAATGATGATGATTGAGAAATGAACAAATAAACCTTCCTCAAAAGCCTGATGATCATATTTGACACTCATGATTTTCCTATAAAGTGATGTTCCAGTTCTACATTCAGGTTACTGAACATCTGTGGCTCATTTAGGTTCATTTTGATGGAAAGACAGAAGAAGGATTGACTTGCCCTTGCAGAGCGTCGTGGATGTGTTTGCACTTCTCCCGCAGAACCCTGAAAATGCCTGTGAGAGAACATGAAAAACACTGCACTCAGTGGGAGGGTTTGATAAACACGCTTCAATGCACTTTAACTAGACTCAATGGCATTTGTTTGCATTGGTAAATGTGTCAGAGAAGAGAGCAAGCACACGGTGCCACAGCATTAGTGTTGTTAAGACCTGAAGAATAACATTCAGTTTAATGGCACAGACATTTGAAGAAAGCTAGATCCCCCCCTTGAGTGCTGAGGTTTGGGACAAAAACAAAGATGAGATGGGAGAAAAGTAACAAGTCACTGCTTTTGCACTCTCTCACAAATGTTCAGCGTTCACCCGAGAATCGTGAAACCTTTTGAGCTCTTTGCGAGCAGACAAATCGGGAAAATGCAAAACATTTGTGAGAGAGCGCAAAAGCATTGGCAAATAATTTTTAACATAACTTCGTAGTTATGGTTGTTATTTACTCTCTTTAAAGGAACACAAGGTCACATGAGACACGGCCATCTTCTAACCGTATACATACTGGGAACTATATTCTCGAGCACATCACTCCGCCTAAGTAGCAGTGCTTCGCCTTATGAGAATATAGTTCCCAGTATGTATACGGTTAGAAGAGGGCTGTGTCCCATGTGACCTTGTTTTTCGTACACGCTGTGACTATACAAATCACAACATGTCAATAGGAAAATATTGGCGTTATTTTGTCACTTATTGGGAGCAGTATGCTAGCTGGAGCCATTTACCTCCAGTCTTTGTGCTAAGCTAGGCTAGTGGTGGGTGCGTCAGACAGAGTTACGGCACGCACGGAGATGAGAAGGGCATGTGTGGACTTATCTAACTCTGGGGGATACGGGGAATAAGCTTAAGTCCCAAAAAGTCGGGGTGTTCCTTTAAATTAAATAGTGTGATATCACATATTTTTGTCTTTATATCTGCCATCAGCCACCCTGCTTTTTAAAATATCGGTATCAGCCATTAAAAATCAGTCGATCACAACTAACGATCACAGTGACGCAGGAACGCACATTAAGTAGGCCTATATTAAACAGGACCCTGCGCTTGACACTCTCTTTGCAACTATTTGTGTAAAGTATGTTTCCGGCTAAAAATATGTTACAGAGAGCAAAAGATCGAGGCTCAACTAACAGTTAGTTTCTCCTGGCATGAGTGCGGCTGGAGCTCAATCCACACACACACACACTAAGGTGAGGTGCTGGACTCACTCAACTCCCACTGAGAGAGCCGTCTGAAGCTCGTGTCCCCCGGGGAGAAGCCGAAGCTTGTGTTGAACATGGTCTCTCAACATTCATTCAACTCAAACACCACTGATGGGCTCAGAGACACACAACTGCCCGAACACTCACTGATCAACACTATAAACATCCTCAATATTTAACCAAGTTGTTAAAGGCCCCGATATACTGACGATGAAGTTGTTTTTTGTTCTTCGCTTTGGGGTAAAAAGAAGTTGACCAGTGATAAACTCCTAGCGAACATCCAGACGAGCAGCGTTTAAATGACTGTCTCAATATAGCGGCATGCTTTCCTGTCAATAACAAAATAAACACACGGCTAAAATGACAGCGGTGAGAAAACATCAGTTCAGAAAGCCTCTGATCTCAGTGATGTGGGTGTTTGCACCAGCTCTGTGATTCAGCGCTCCAGTCACGTCACATTTATTTATAAAGCACTTTATACAGTAGATCGCTTTAAAGCGGTGGTATAATGCCCTTTTCACAAGATGTAAAATAAGTCTCTGATGTCCCCAGAGTGTGTATGTGAAGTTTTAGCTCAAAATACCCCATAGATATTTATATATAGCATGTTAAAGTTGTCAGTTTTTGAGGGTGAGCAAAAACGCACCGTTTGGGTATGTTCCTTTAAATGCAAATGAGCTGCTGCTCCCGGCACAGGGGGCGGAGCTTCAACAGCTTGCACTCACACAGACATGCACTGAAAATGTCTAAAACTTTTAGCCTTTTATGTTCAAACCGGATTCAGACAAAGATGGAGAGACTCAAAAAGAGGTGACATGTAGAAGCAACAGGACATTTCTGAATGGGTAGTTAATGAATTTATGTAGCTTATAGTTATCTTCTAGTCATTGATTAGCATATTCTGTCTTGATAATCTATAAATCGTGTTCCGGGGGCGGGGTTTATGTAAATTATAGGGTTGGTGATGTCACTAACCCGGGATGAATGTGGTGTAGTCTCTACCAGCCGTTTGTTGTAGTGCTTAAAAAACGATTTCTTTAAAAGAAAATATCTCCCTTTGCTTTGAACTTTGAGCGTTGTAACTTTGCAGATGTTGTTTATGATCAAACAGCAACATTACACACTAACTAAAGTTAGAAAAGTGAAATCATAATCAACCACCCCTTTAAATCAGCAGCTTTACAGTATCAAAGATGAAAAAACTGTTTCAGTGTCACTTTTTAGTTGGTAGTTCGACCTTGACGGACTGAACAGGAGATTTACACGTCAAAGAAGGCGGAGCCTCAGAGCCACACCCTCCTATTACATCATCGCCACGGACCAATGGCAGTTCGAAGGCTTTCGCCTGCCGGAGCGAACTTTCCTGGAAAGTTCACTATTGAAAATGGTTTCAAACTCCAAACGAACTTCATTTTTTCCTGATCTTGTTTGACGTCACACCAGTTCATTCCTCGATTTCACTTGAAGTATATCTTGGCCTTGAGAGTGTTTCTATATGGTTCCTTCAAAAGGATCCCCAATGCAAGTCTAAAAGAGCTGGGGATAATCTGGTGTTTCGATATGGCATGGTTCCCTCGTCAATGTAAGTCTATGGGATTTTCAACCCTTTTAAAGTCCGCCAAGCAAAAGTCTGATCATACTTAAGAGTTTTATTCAAGTGCCTTAAACTAAATGTGAGTAATTGTGTTGGCCAAGCAAACACAGCTAAAAATGATGTCTGAGCGTCGCTGCATATGGTTTACATCAGCTGATTATCAGAGCGTCTCTTTAAAGTCCAGCCAAATCAGTCAACTAAAACACAGTTAAAAGTTAAAGAAAGAAAGAAATGCTTAGTCATGTTATATAAAGGACGATGAAAAACCGTAATTCAGGTGTGTGTGTATATATAGAATAGAATAATAAGAAGTCTCTTCTGCTCACTAAGGATTCATTTATTTGATCCAAAATACAGCAAAAACAGAAATATTGTGACATATTTTTACAATTTATTTTCTACGTGAATATTTGAAATAGTGTAATTTATTCCTGTGGTCAAAGCTGAATTTTCAGCATCATTTCTCCAGTCTTTAGTGTCACATGATCCTTCAGAAATCATTCTATTTTGATTATTTGCTGCTCAAGAAACATTAATTATTATTATCAATGTTGAAAACAGTTGTGTACAATTTATTTTCAGGATTCTTTGATGAATAAAGTTCAAAAGAACATTTACCTGAAATAGAAAGCTTTTGCAACATAATAAATGTCTATACTGTCACTTTTGATCAATTTAATGCATCCTTGCTGAATAAAATTATTAATTGCTTTCATTTCTTTCCCCCCAAAAAAACAAAAAAAAACACTCTTACTGACCCCAAACTTTTGAACGGTAGTGACAATATTACAAAAGCTTTCTAATTCAGGTAAATTATGTCCTTTTGAACTTTCTATTCATCAAATAATCCAGTTTTTTTTTTTTTTACACAACTGTTTTCAACATTGATAATAATAATACATTTTTCTTGAGCATCAAATCATCATATTAGAATGATTTCTGAAGGATCATGTGACACTGAAGACTGGAGTAATGATGCTGAAAATTCAGCTTTACCAACACAGAAATAAATTGCATTTTAAAATATATTAAAATAGAAAACAGTTATTTTAAATTGTAAGAATATTTCACAATATTACTGTTTTTGCTTTATTTTTGATCAAATAGAGAGACTTCTTTTAAAACATTAAAAAAAAAATCTTACCATTCTAATACTTTTGGCCACCACTGTATATAGAGGTATATCTAGAAGTATGCTCCCATCTAGCAAAACAATGATATACTAAATGGCTAGAGAAGATGCAATGCCTGCTTTAGTGTCAGTAAATGTTACCTGGATCTTCCTCCATGATGTTCAGGCCTTCGATGGCGGCAGACGCCAGCATGGGTGGAAGAGACGCTGAGAAACAGTAACCCTGACCTGACAGACGCTGACGACACAACAAACATTCAGAATCAATTCACAACAGAAAATATTCATATTGCATTTAGAGTATAATAATAGTGGGAAAATTTTTATATTTGATATAAATAAAATCTTTGTGATTTTCACAACCAACCGAAGCTATACAACATTTCATCGCATTTAAACACAACTTTGATTTGGACAGAGACGACAGTGGCACCTGGAGGTTATTATTAATCATTAATATGCTTATAACTTTACGATTATAAATATGCTGTTAACCACCCCTGCAGAATCCAACAATACCACATTTATCAAGGTCGCCAATATTATTGGTCCATTTGAATAAGATTGAAACTGCTGGATATTTGCAACACTCTGAAACTTAAGTGTCTTTGGAACCAAAACTTGATAAATATGCTGTTAATGATTCAGCTTTTTCCCCCACTGAACTCTTTCCTATCCCTTTAGGGAACAAAATCAATACTGCCACATCTGTTTACTTGTCTGCCATTTTTAACATTATAATTCAGGGTTCGTACAGATTCTATAAAATGAAATTCCAGGACCTTCAAGGACTTTAAGCACTACTTTTGGGGATTTTAAGGACTAAAATCAGCACTTATCAAACAATCTCTTTATTTATTTTATTTGTTGTTGTTTTTTAACTCAAATTACATACATACATACATACATACATATATATATAGTATCTGATGTTTCACTTCATCGAGATCAATCCATTGACCAGCGCTGTCAGGCATGGGAAAGGATACTATGACAAAGATATCGCCTTTCTTATTCAAACTGTTTTTATTTCCATGAATGTATGATTGACCTGAAGAATGAAAGTTGTATTATATACTTATCATAAACTTAATATCATGCGAAATAGCTCTATATCTCAGACGGGCTGCAGCATGAATTTTATGTGAAAAGATTGTGTTTTTTTTTCTTTTTCAAAAAAAATTAAACACTAATTTCAAATATTGTATTTATAAGTACCTCTTCAAAAATATTGCCGTTTTCAAGGGTTTTCCTACCCTGGTAATCCAGAGTTCTCGCGAGAGCACAAGTTGAATTTGCTCAGCGAGTTACTCTGGTGTCGAGTAATGGAGCTCATTAAATATGCCCCTCGATCTGAGCTGCACCAATCACATCAGGTTATCTGGTATAGGCGGGCCAGAGGCGAGATGACGACAGCGCTGTGACGTCGAAGTCATTAGTAAACATTGCAAGATGGCTATGGATGAACACCAGTTGTTTGAAACGGCTTTGGCCGCTACAATGAACGAGTTAGACTTGGCTTTTTTCCCAAAAGAGGAACAGAAGACGCCGCTCGAATCCTTCCTTTGTAAGAAGGACGTTTTTGCTGTTTTGCCAACCGGAAGAGTCTAATCTACCAGTTAGCTCCGCTGGTAGCTAAGCGTTTGGGGTTTATTGTTGTGATTGGTCGTAGTGTTATCCAATTGCGCGCTGTGAGATTTTCAAATGCATGCTTGGTGCCGCCCCTCGAGCTGGCCGATTTTCATTGGCCGACACCAGACCATTAATCTTTTAGATTTAGGTCTGGTTTTCCAGGACTTACATTTCAAAAAGTCAAATTCAAGCACTTCAAATCACCTTGTACGAACCCTGATAATTGTTTGTATATTTAATAAACATTGTCAAATCTTCACCAAAGTGGACTATACATCGAGTGCTTGCTGTTCACATCGAGCCACAGGTCATCACTCTGAGTTATTGGGTTTTGAGTCTCGAGGGGCAATTTTTCAAAGTAACTGGGCAGTAAAAGTGTACGAAAACCTGCAAACAGCCCAGACTGCTGATGCTCCATATGCACTTCAGCAGAGCGTGTGTATTCACTTCCTCCACATCATTAAAGGCAAGAACGAATCTGATATGATCCATGTGATTCGCAAACCATGTTATATGAGCGTCAAATAGGCAGAGAAAAGAATAAATGACTGTATGAGAGTAAAATCAAACCTCATAAATACAGAGGATGGCAAAATGCATCATATGGTAACTCAAGTGGAATGATGTCATAGCAAAAGATTGATTTCTGTCAATCATCCACTATAGATACTTTAAAGAAACGTAGTTAGAAACTCGCATCTCGGTCACATATCAAAGAGATTCGGTCACATGAGGGTAATTCCACACGTACGTCCAGATTTAAAAAAGCATATGTATATAATTACAGTTTTATCTTCAGAATATAAGAACCATATGTACAGAAATATACATCAAACGAAGCCTCTTTTGATCATTCAAGCAATAACCAGAGTCAGAAGCAGCCACATCTATTAAGATTCGCAGCACCAAACAGCTAAGAGTGTGTATTGCCTAATAAAACCCCTTTGCTTACTGAACACAAAGACAAAACCAACGTCAAATATTGAAAATACAGATTGGAAGAATATTCAGGATTATTTCCGGCTGCCGGTATTTGCTGTAAACACATTTCCCATGAGCCACTGAGTCAAAATGAGTGTGTGTGGGAAAATGGACAGCAAGCCAGAGATGATGTAAACAGACATTAGACTGAAGCCAGGTATTATGCCTTCAGCCTTTCATTCAAAGTCGGATGTGGAATATTCATACGTAATATCGTCGGCTTCAGACCATGAAGGTGTTACAATCTGTGGAAATCTACTGTACGTGTACGTGGAGGATCTTGAGGTGCGTCACAATTGGCGTACAGTACAGGTCAAAAGTTTGGACACATTACTATTTTTAATGTTTTTGAAAGAAGTTTCTTCTGCTCATCAAGCCTGCATTTATTTGATCAAAAATACAGATTTTTTTTTTTAATATTGTGATATATTATATATCATTTATTTCTGTGATGCAAAGCTGAATTGATAAAAGTGATAGTAAAGAAGATTTATATTATTAGAAAATATTTTTTTATTTTGAATAAGTGCAATTCTTTTTAACCTTTTATTCATCAAATATATTAAGCAGCAGAACTGTTTCCAACTTTGATAATGAATCATATTAGAATGATTTCTAAAGGATCATGTGATAGACTGGAGTAATGATCCTGAAAATTCAGCTTTGCATCACAGAAATAAATGATAATTTAAAGTATAATAAATTGAAAACCAATTATTTTAAATTGTAATAATATATCACAATATAAAAAAAAAAAATCTGTATTTTTGATCAAATAAATGCAGGATTGATGATCTGAAGAAACTTCTTTCAAAAACATTAAAAATAGTAATGTTTCCAAACATTTGGCCTGTACTGTGTGCACTATTCCATGTCGTTTTGCAGTATAAATGTCCTGATTAGTGAGTTCACACTGAACATTACAAATATAATGTGTGCACTTTAAACACCCGGATGATCATTAAATGAAAAAATGAATGCGAGACACGGCAGGCAAAAACATAGTTTTTTTTTCACTGGTCAATTTTGAGATTTTTGGATATTTGTCTTCAATAACGTGTCTTCTTTCAGACTTGTGGTGAAAAAAAGTCAGAAATACACATTTAGGTCTTTATTTTACTACACTTTGTCTGTTTGCATCTGTAGATTTCTCAGAAATTCAACAAAAGTTTGCGTTCTTAATCCTCCCGCTGCTCCGCGATCTCTGTCTGCTCCCTGTCATCACACACACCGCTGGATAGCTCTCTCTCTCCTGTACAATCCTGTCGGATCCAAATATGCTCATTTCCTTTTTATCAGCAACCAATCGTGAAAGTAAAAGGGCTGAATGCACAATCTCATTGGCTGATGATAAATCTTTAAAGCCCGTTTTCTCAAAATGACTTTTCTCTCATTCTCCAAGTCCGAAATCTCCACTTCAGTAGCACCTATATACACCAAACCCTCCAGTCTTGTACCCAGTTATATTATGAAGACATTTACAGAGGGATTTGTAAATATATTATTCCTAGCTTGATTTATATGACATTTTATTCCAAAAAACATGGCAAAAATAATTTTATTAAGGCTATTGACAGTATATTCTGATTTACAGGATAACAAAAGTAGATATCCATAAATCCCTCGCTATTTTTTCCCCATCTAATATGTGAACACAATGAAAAAATTATTTTTAACCTGGCTTTATCCAATACTCAATTTTTTTTTTTATATATGCAAATTAGTGCATATTTAATTAGATATTGCCTAATTTGCATATTTAAACATTAAATTACAGAAAACTTCTAATACTTTTTTTATCATCTTAATGTAGGTAATCAACTGGGAAAGTTTCATGGTGATATCTGCTAGGTACAAATTTGACCCTATTCACCTGTAGTGTCTCGCCTTAAGTGTGGAATGTTGGACACTGACACAGAGGGGGAGGGGCTAACAGGCTATGATTGACAGATGACAAAATAACCTTATAAGATTAATACAGTACACGGTTAAGTACATATTGTATATAGTGCCTCGTTTGGGACACAGCCTTGAAGATTAGGACTTTCTGAGTTAAATGTAACAGACATTATGCTGAATATTCCTGTAATAAAGCCAATTTAGAAAGTAGGTTGGATGGTTCAGATCAGTTATTGGTTTGTAATCATACCTGATGATCAATAACGAATGATCGTCCACAGCAGAAACCTCCGATGGATGCCAGCGCATTCTCCATGTTGGCACTTATGAGGTCAATATCATCAATCTGAAATTAAAACACGCATCATTATTCCACAACTGAGCACCTGACCTGTAGAAGTTCACGGTTTATTGAAGCCATTACGTACATTGACCCCAAAATGCTCTGTGACTCCTCTTCCATGTTCTCCAAGCACCCCAAAAGACATGCTCTCCTCCAGAAAGATCCGTACTTTATATTTGTACTTCAGTTTTACCTGGAAAAGAAGATGCAGCCATTAAAAACACCAGCTCGTGTGGAAAAACACAACCAGTGCAATGAAGTAGCAGCAGAAGTTTAATATTTATGGTCAGGTGTTTGTTCAAATCCCATAAAAGTTATAAACAACAGTATTAGAAGAGGTATACAGAGCATTCAGAAAGTCATCAGATCCTTTTCTTTTAATACTTCTCATGTTGCAGCCTTATGATGAAATGCTTTATTTTAATGCATTTTTAATAATCTGCACCTCACTTGATATATTTCAGTTTTCTCTTTCTATCACAAATCTGTTAATGTGTCATTATGGAGTAAGGAGTGCAGATTGATGTGAAAAATTCATAAAGGTGAAATGAAACAAAACGTGTGTGGGGGGGAAAAGCTGAATTATTCTCTGAATGCACGTCAGGCTGAATGATCTCACCAGTTCAGGCAGTGGACAGATATCTGCAGTGTTGATATACAGACCCTCAACTAAAATGAACCGTCTGATTACTCTCGCCTTGCGTGGATTCTGAAATACAACACATCAAAACAACATAACTATGAATGAACAAGCATGTCTACATGTACAGCAAAGCAACACACAAACATCTGCCGCACTCAAAACATTATGTACTCTTTCATTATGTGTTCTGAGTAAATGTAGACCGTTGCTAAGGTCGCTAAGTGGTTGTTAGGGTGGAGAGATGAATATATGTACTACTATATATATATATAGTAGTACATACAATAAATCTTATTGCGCTTGATACATCGGTGCATGTTCTACTAAAGAAATCATTTAGTAATTGCTAACACAATACTAAATCATAAATCAGTACAATAACATTACGATGTCCAGCAAGCATTGTACATTGGGTTTCATTTGTTGTTTAATGAGGTCTAATATATGTTGTTAGTGGTGAGAAGTTTCACGTGAATAAATACATAGATCCGACAACATCAAGCATGTATTTAAATGGTCCAGTGGCAGAACTTTAGCCAAGCGTGTCAGAGGTTCTGGGCTCTAATCCGCACTCATATAGGTTTCTTTTCCTCATCAAAACCGATTATGTATATCAGTGGTTGTATATCAGGCAGGGACACGTTTGTGTGCATTTTGTTTTGTAATATTTCACCGGAACGAATAGAGAGTCTCCACATCGGATTGAAGTGCGGGTCCGAGTGAAGACTGGTCGCGAGCCACAAGAGAACACAGTCTCCGCACCACTGATCGCAGCGGCAACGAACACTTTGATCACTTGATTTCAAAAACAACACATTTCAGTGCTAGATGCTCTGCTAGTTAACTGGAGATATTTTATTTATTTGTATTGGTACATTCGTGCCGCGAGATGTTTCAAAAGAGGTGGGGACAATATCGACCTTAGCAAAAAGAGGTGGGGACATGTCCCACCCGTCCCACCCGCAAATTACGCCTATGCTTAAAAGTCTAGTCTAAATATGGCATAGCAACATGTGCTTTAAAATAAACAAATGTAAAAATCGAGAATCGAATCGAACCGTGACCTTAGAATCGAAAATGTAATCGAATCGAGGATTTGGAGAGTCGTGACGCCCCTAACCGATAACGTAACTTTTCACGATCCAGTCAAATCCCAATTGTTAAAATCGGTTACACATCAATTCAATGTGTCCTTGTTACAGTGTATTTATGTACTGTGTAATACTAATAATTATTTTTGCTATAGTTTTAGGGTTAGTTGGTTGTAATTATGCATCATTTACTGTTATTACTATAGATCTTATTGTAGCTCCGCCCCTTTTCAGCGCTGCGCACGTTGTCTTTTGACTTCCGGTCTGTATTTTCACAGCGATTCTGCGTGTTTATTAATGAATGGCTCGTTTTAAAATCTTCCCGGTCTACTGACATTTGTTAAGAAATCTGCTTTAAACATTACAATCCTCATGATAACTTTCGTTAACTTTATATTATGTAAATCCACTTCAAAAGCTAGTTACTCCTGGACAGCAGCACCATAGATATATACAGAGCGACCGCAAAACGGAAGTTAAAAGACAATCTTCTAAAGATGGCGGCGCCCTCGTTTCTCTGGCGCATAAGGTCTATAGGAAGTAAATGTAAAATAAAGGGGTACTTTAAAGTTTCAGTAATTTCTGAGAAACACTGTTAAACATTTAAATCAACACCTAAACAATTTTGAGAATATTTGCTTGATGTCTCCTCTGTGTGTGTGTGTGTGTGTGTGTGTGTGTTGGAAAAATGTGTTTCTCAGAAATCACTTACTGCACCTTTAAAATCAAGTCTACATTATTTGATACAGTTTTACCAGGAAATTTGCTTTAATTTTGTGCTTTATTTATTGAATTTCTTTTCATGTCACCTGGTCGAATCCCTCCTCACCTTCTGATCTTCAATCTCTTGCTCCTTCAGAAGGCGCTCTAGATCCTCCATATCGTTGTGTCTGAAGTATTTGATGAAGCTGCGTGAAGCCTGGAGGCCTTTCTGAATGGAGAAACACGCCGCCTCGTCGCTGAGACAACCAGACACACACACACACACAGATCAGGATCCGCTTTATCATCTCTAAAGATGTTCCTGGCTCAGCTGTGGATGTGAACTTACACAAAGATGATGTCTCCTCTCTTGGAGTACGCCGGAATGGCACTGGCGATGGTGGCGAAGCCGTAAGAGTAGATGATGGCCTCCTCGGTCCTCATGAACTTTGCCAAGCGCTCTTCCAACTCCAGATGAACATCTGCAGAACATGTACATGCTTTAAACTGAACACAGTGTCATCAGACAGAGCTGAGGTGATGCGTCCACCCACCGAACGTCCCGTAGAATCCTCTCGGTCCACATGTTCCCACGCCGTATTTTTTTAGTGACGTCAGCGCCTTCAACTGAAAACAGATTAATGACACTGTAAGACACAGTTGATGCAATGCTTTTGTTGAAGTACGGTAAGATGTTCATCACAAACAGAGGGAATATCAAAATCTTTATACTGGCCACTTTATTTACTAGCCTGGCTAACGTCAGACCTCTTCTCATTGAGACATGGTCTGGGAACCACATGTTAATTTTCTCGTATTTGAGGCCTGGTTTACGAATGCCCAGAGCCGTTTATTGGGCGCTATGAATGTCTATAAAATGCGCCTGTACTGTGCTCATAGCCAATCGTTTCAATTATACCAGATGACGTATGTAGAGCGACAGAAATTAGACGAGGAAGAAGACGAAATAAACTTGCGTTCTAAACTACTTAGAACACTATCTAAGGCTGCATCGAAAGGTAACTTCGCGTCTGATGCCATGTTGGATCCATAGATATAAACAAACTGCTTCGGTGTGTCGCATAGACGTCGTCATCGTCTTGCTGCTCCCTCCCCGTTCTGTGATTGGTTCCCTTTTTGAGGGGAAAATCTGGTCCATGGTGTCCAGGCTGCCTAGCAGCGTGAATAAATAAATAAGCAAGGCTATTTATTTACATGAATTCTTCTAGTTAAAAAAAAAAAAAAAAGGCCCCATTTACTAGTATTCATTTTGTTAAAGAAAAGTATGAAGAAAAATGTTAGTCGACAACCTTTTTTTTTTCCATGACTATAAAACGAGACGACACCAACGTCATTAAATGATAACTGTTATTACATTCAAAATGTTGTTAACAAATAAAAACTTTACCAAAATCTCTCATTGTTTTGGTCCAAAAAAAAAAAGAGGACAAAAGCAAATATAATAGCAAGGATGCATTAAATTGATGAAAAATTACGTTAAAGACATTTATAATATTATAGAACAAATAAATGCTGTTCTCACAACTGGTTTCAAAATTGATAATAATCAAAAATGTTTCATCATATTAGAGTGATTTCTGAAGGATCATGTGACACTGAAGACTGGAGTAATGATGCTGAAAACTCAGCTTTGATCACAGGAATAAATTATACTTTACTATATATTCACATAGAAAACAGCCGTTTTAAATGGTAATATTTTTGACAATATTACTGTTTCTACTGTATTTTTGGTCAAATAAATGCAGCCTTAGAGAGCCGTAAGGTATTTACAGTAAGAGCGTGTAAACTACGCCTTCCCAATCAAGATGTATTCAGCATTAATGATCAAACTGCACATTGTAATCAGGAACGGCTACGCTGCCTGTAAGAGTGAAGAATGGAAAAGCACTTGGACTAGCGTCTGCGCCGCTACAAACCTTCACACGCTCGTTGTCCAGCAGACCCAAGAAGTTAAATGAGGCGAAGTTAACGCACTCTTTCCCATTTACGATGATTTTGTGGCTTGGAGGGCTGTAAAAGAAAAACACTGCCTCACTCAGTGTAATTTACACAGTAATTATTGTTCCATATGGGGCAGAAATGTTGATTTGAACATTGTTTCATGTAATAAATGTCTGCGCTCGCTGACGTACCCTGTGACCACATCGTAATGAAGCGAAGGATGATCTTTGGATACGGGAGGAACCAGCGGCTCAGGCTGCCACTCCTCTATCAACTCCTCTTTCTCCTGAAACACACCAGTAAAGGACACAAACAAATGCTTATGCATTCAAGACACATTTCCTGTCGTGAAGTAACTGGGTCAAATTACCATTACCAGTATTACAACACTGTCATTTCATTTTAGACATTTCTAAATTGTCTTAAGTGCAAACGGTGGCTCAGGAAGGTCAAAAAACACTTGAGGAGAAGCGCTAAGATAATATAACATCAGAAATCAGACATTCACATTCGGACGGATTAGATTTATTAGAGGACCGTTGAGTTTTTACTGAGGTTGTGTGAGAAAAACATCACCGGATTAAAATCACAAAGTACGTCTGTGAAAATTTATTTTTTCTAACTTCCCCCTAAAAAACGAGCAAATTTTATTTATATAGCACTTTTCCAAACAAGTCAATGCAGTTCAAAGTGCTTTACAGGCACAAAAAAAAAAAAAAAAATACAAGTACAAGTAAAATACAAGAATAAAATTAAAATGTATGGAAATGTATTAAAATGAAGAAAAGAAAAGAAAAAAAACATTAAATTACAAACGAAATATTATAGGAAGCAAATCTTTTAGTTCTACTGTGTGGTGCTGTTAAAAAGTATGATCTGAGAGTCGGGTGGTTGATTGCAATTTCAATTTTTTCATTTTAAATAGTGTGTAATGTTGCTGTTGGTGCATGAACAGTATCTGCAAAGTTGCTGCGCTGAAAGTTCATTGTAAGCAGAGATATCGTCTTTTAAAAAACAGGAAGTTTAATGCCTACAAAAACGACTCGACTGGGACTACAACGAGATACTTCCCGGGTTTTATACGTAACTAACCCATAAATTTACATCAACCCTCCCTCCGGAATATGCAAAAAAGTGGGCATGGCCATATTTCTGCGGCTTTGTCGAAGAGGAAGAGAGCTGTAGACATGCCGTCGAAAGTGTGCTATTTTCGGTCAGGTCTTCTGTGTTCGGGCTTCCTACGGACGCTGTAGTTCGTCAACAATGGCTACAATTTATGTTTGGTTATGTTCCTGAAAATTACAATCGTAATTTAGCTCTTTGTGCTGCGCATTTTACGGAAGACAGCTTCCAGAATCTGCACGAGTTCAATGCCGTGAAGACATGTTATATTGCACCCCATAAACACAATCATGCAAAGAAAAAAAAGCAGTCAACCACCCCTTTAAAAGACAGTCTGGAGCAAGTCCATGCAGTGCCTTATAAACTAATAAAAGATTTTTTAAATCAATATGAAACCTAACAGGTAACCAATGTAATGATTTTAGTATAGGTGTGATGTGTTCTCTCTTCTTGGTCTTTGTCAATACTCGAGCAGCAGAGTTTTGTATTAATTGTAGTTTATTAATTGTAGTCTTTGGTAGACCAGAGAGGAGGGCATTACAATAGTCAAGCCTGCTAGTTATAAATGTATGCATTCTTTTTTCTGTATTGCTCAGAGAGAGAAATGGTCTTATTTTAACAACGTTCTTTAAATGATAAAATGCTATTTTAGTAATATTACTTGCATGCTTTAAAATTAAAATCAGAGTCAAAGACCACCCCTATATTTAGTTTGCTTAATGGCAACTAATTGAATAAAAATCCATTATAGTTAACAAACAGCAACTGTATTAACAGCAACTCACATTAATACTTAAACATAAATGTGCAGCATTTTATTAATGGTTATTGAAAAAAAGTCTGATAGATCATGGCAGTTTGTTGCTTTACATGGATATAAAACTTGCAAAATATCAGATATCAGATCATATTTCATATTCTTTAGTAAAACAAAAGTTTGGGGTCAGTAAGACTTTTTAAAAGAAATATAAATATGCATTAAATTGACAGTAAAGGTATAAATAACCTTCTATTCATCCAAAAATCCTCAAACATTTCCACAGAAACATGAAGCAGCAAAACTGTTTTCACTGATAATAATCAGAAATGTTTCACCATATCAGAATGATTTCTGAAGGATCATGTGACACTGGAGACTGGAGTAATGATGCTGAAAATACAGCTTTGATCACAGAAATATATTAAATATTAGTATATATTCACATAGAAAACAGCTGTTTTAAATTGTAATAATATTTCACAATATTACTGTTTTTACTGTATTTTTAAACAAATAATTGCAGTCTTGGTGAGCAGAAGAGACTTTCAAAATCAAAAACATTTATAAAAAAATCATACTGGCCACAATCTTTTGAACGATGGTGAACAATAAAAGTTTGATTGAATCCAAAATAGCCCCAGTAATACATAAATCATCCTTCAGCGAACATCGAGCCAGTGTCTGAATGAAGGATCGCTCACCTTTTCTGTGAGGTCGGATCTCTCCTGAAGTTTATATGTTTTGGAAAACAGCAGTCTGATAATCCACAAGATCAGAATACCTTCTAAAATCAAATGATACGCCGGTGCCTAGAGGAGAAATCAACATTATTATGAAGCGAACTGTATCACTTCCTCATCTGATTGAACACATTCATAAGCCATGTATAATGGTGATATATGAACACTTGTGATGCACATCATATATTAATGTTTTCATTGTTCATCAGATGAATTTACACCATAATTAAAATCCAATGCTTTCCAGATGAAGCACCTCTTATCAGACATCCTAAAGATGAATGCTTTATTCTACTTATTAAAGGGATAGTTCACTTTGAAATTAATTTTTGGTATGTTTTAGCTTACCTCAAGGGCATCCAAGATGTAGGTGTCTTTTTTTCCGCAGTAGTTTCAATTTTGATATTTTTAGGTCAAACCGTTCTTGTCTGTCAGTCATATAATGCAGGTCTATGGTCATTATCTCAAAACACAAGCACAGAGTCCAAATTAAAACAATTCCCCGTCGTCCAAATTAAACAATTCCCCATCGTAAGTACACATTGATGGCCTAAGACACGAAACGAGCGGTTTGTGTGAGAAAACGAACAGTATTTATATCGTTTTTACCTCTTGAACACAGCCATGTCGAAGTGATCTGATCTGACGTGTACGCAGACTGGCGCATAGATATATACACACTAGATGTCGCCTTAAAGACATTCGTTCCAATGAACTGCCGTAGACAAGGCGACATCTAGTGTATATATCGTTTTAATTTGGACTCTGTGCTTGTGTTTTGAGATAATGACCATAGACCTGCATTATATGACTGACAGACAAGAACGGTTTGACCTAAAAATATCACAATTGAAACTACTGCGGAAAAAAAGACACCTACATCTTGGATGCCCTTGAGGTAAGCTAAAACATACCAAAAATTAATTTCAAAGTGAACTATCCCTTTAATATGAGTCTTATTAACATCAGTGTCTTGTCTTATAACAGCAGCAGTTTAATGTTTTATATAACTTGCAGTAAGTTGCGCAATGCAGTGATTATAACACAGTTACTGAATGTACTTTTTTGGGGGGGGGGGGGGGGGTATTGCTTTAGTTCTCATATAAAACTCTCACAAACAATCAATATAAAGCATTCACAGAAAAAATATCATATAGATTTGGTCACAGTTAATCACTCACTTTGACAACAGAGAAAAAGGACATAAACGGAGTTCCAGATTCAGAATAAACACACAATCCTTTAAAACATTTACCACGATTTACACCAAAATGCAGTTGTTGTTAATACTTCAATAACTTGGAATCAACCATAACATGACAGAACTATTCTGAAAGCTTCTTATTTATATTAAAAAAAATTATGAGAGCCCATATTAATGTCATGCTTTTAGTGTATTACCAGTAAGGGTAATAACTTAGTGACTGTGGTGAACTCAGGTGTAGATGAGTGAGTCTCACCTGTCTGTGTTAAACACTTCCTGGAGTTACAACACTGAAGAACATTATGTGTGTGAAATATACACAAACACAATCATATGGGCCGGTGCTGTTCAACCGAACACACGCTACATGTCTGTCGATATTTAAGAAAATTACAAAATAAATAATAAAAGCAGAAAGTTAGTAGTTACCTCGTAGAAAGCTTGCACCATCTCCACCAACACCCACTGTTGTCCCGACGCCATTTTGACTGAGTCATGTGACTGAGTGCGCGTCCCTGATTCATGTGAGGCGCCATCGCGTGGAGATCACGTGCCGGTGCAGGATTTCAGAATCAAACCACTCTGTTGATGTTTTATAACATCATTGGAGCCACAAGGTTATTATAAACGCTCTTTGTTCTGTCTGTTTCCTACAGCACGAATCGCACGATCTTCTTTATTTGGGAAAAAGTGTTGAAAATGCAAAACAAATAACAAAATAACTAAATGTCCTATAAAATACTACCCAGTGAAGCATGTTTTGGAAAGAATTACGCTGAACATTTCTACCTGTCAACAGTTTTGCAAATGTGCATGCATGATAGACATTTGTTTATTTGATGCACTTTTTTATTTTCAGAATTATTTTTATGTGAAGTACAATACATTAAGCAATTATTTATTTGATTAGGAAAACACATTGGATAAAATGTGTAGGCTACTCTTTGCAAACCAAATTTGTTAGCCTATATTTTATAAATAATTTTAAATGATGCATAAACAATGTGAAATAAACAATAAAATAATGTGTTTTTTTTAAAGGTGCACTGAAAGTATGTTTTTCTGGCAGCTAATGTTGTCAATAATGTGACTATATAATATCCCTTGTTGTTGTTGTGGCATTCATATTTTTGTGGAAACCATAACACTTTTTTTTTTTTTTAGGATTCTTGAATGAATAAAAAGTCACTTTTCATCAATTTAATGCATTGCTGCTAAAAATAAAAAAATAAAAATCACAAAAAATTCAGGTTCAGTTCACCTTCAATATTGTAGGCTACACAAACAGCACAAATGGCCCAAAATATCTTTTGAAATATAGAAATCTTCACAGTCTCTGTGTATTTCTAGGCTCTGTGTGTTTGTTTGTTTGTTTGTTTGGGTGAACCTTAAACCACCATTTTATTTCACAAATCAAATGAGACTTTCTGATGTCTTCCAGTGTGAGTCTGACACCTAGTGGGCTTTTCGTGATCTGAGCTTGTACAGTATTTCATCCTCATCGTCCGGAGACATGTGAAGTGTGAGTTAAGTGGATAGTATGACAGAGATCAACTTTTTATTGATATTTATTAGTAGTCTGGTGTAATGTTGTGTTATTTTTTATTTTTATACGCAAATGCCTGATGTTCATATTCCACACCCATCTTTGACCTTGTTCTGCTGCAAACACTAATGTGGTTTATATGATGGGTATGTTGCTGTTGGGTCAGTGTGTCACGTGTTCATCGTCTAACATCAGGTCACTACAGAGACAACACTCAAGAGAGCATCACACCCTCCTTCAACAGAGATGAGGCGGAAATATGCTGCATAACTGCTGAAAGTAGGAACATCTACTTTGAAATTAGTTTATTACTAGAATGTTCTTCACACAAATGCACCACAAGGTTTAAGAAATGTTTCTTGAGCATCAAATCATCATATCAGAATGATTTCTGAAGGATCATGTGACACTGAAGACTGGAGTAATGATGCTGAAAACTCAGCTTTGATCACAGGAATACATTACACTTTACAATATATTTACACGTACATAGAAAACAGTTATTTTAAATTGTGATAATATTTCACAACATTACTGTATTTTGATTAAATAAATGCAGCACTTCTTGTCCCAGTTCATGAGAATCAGGAGCGTGACGTTTGCCTTAATCATTATGGCTGTTTTGCTGTTGCCTGTGTTTTAAGTTTACAGTCTAAATACTAAGAAGAAAAAGAAAAGAAAGAAAAGAAAAGCAGATAAATACATACTTTCTCATGATTGATCCCTTTTATTCAGATTCATGCGTTGTTTTTTTATGAACACTTAATGTGGATAAGTTTCACAAAAAAGCAACTTTTTGAACAAAAAGCTGAGAAAATCATGTTTTAAGACTAAATCGTGCATACGCTTGTTTCTGCTTCTTCTTCACGTGTGCTTTGATCTGGAGATTCTGTACTCTTTCAGAAGATGACACACACACACACACACACACACACACACACACACACACACACACACACACACACACACACACACACACACACACACACACACACACACACTCCCCTCCTTCTCTCCACTCTCACAGGCATAAGTCTCCAAACTCACCGTATCACCTGTCCTCTTGATCCTCACTAATCTCCTTTGAGACATTTCTTCTTCAGATGTCCCGCACTCACTCATATCATCAACACCTCTCTTCACACTGGCATCTTTCACACAGCATTTAAGCTCGGGTAACCCCACTGCTTAAGAAACACACTCTAACCCAGCACAGATAGAAAATTTCAGATCGGTATCCCATCTTTCATTCATTGCTAAAACACTTGAACAAGTCGTGTTCAACCAAATCTCTGCCTTTCACACAGAACAACCACCAGTCTGGTTTCAGAGAGATCACTTAACTGAGACGGCCGTGCTCTCGGTTACTGAAGCTCTGAGATGGCAAGAGCAGCTTCCACATCTTCAGTACTCATCCTTCAGGATCTGTCTGCTGCTTTTGACACTGTTACCTAGCAGATCCTCCGGTCAATCCTAAAGATGAAGGGCATAAGTCTCAACATCTGGCTACTGGAGTGCCTCAGGGCTCAGTGCTGGGACCACTTCTCTTCTCCATCTACATGTCATCACTAGGATCTGTCACTCAGAAACATGGCTTTTCCTATCACTGCTACGCTAATGACACACAACTCTCATTCCAGCCGGATGATCCGACGGGAGCTGCTCGAATCTCAGCCTGCCCGACAGAAATTTCTGGCTGGATGAAGGACTAAACCTTCAACTAAACCTTGCGAAGACAGAGCAGCTTGTAATCCCGGCCAACCCAACAGTTCACCACAACTTCTCCATTCAGTTAGGTTCATCATCCACAACTTCTCCATTCAGTTAGGTTCATCATCCACAACTTCTCCATTCAGTTAGGTTCATCATCCATAACTCCATCCAGGACATTGGCGAATTCAAGGCACTGATGTTTTCCTACAGAACAACCACTGGCTCTGCACCCCTATATCTTAATTCATTATGTCAGATCTATGTGCCCCCCAGAAACTTGCGTTCTGCTAGTGAACGGCACCTTGTGGTGCCATCATCCCGAAAAGGCACGAAATCACTCTCACAGACCTTTCCCAGACTGTTCCCGGCTGGAGGAATGACCTGCCTATCTCATCCCGAGTCTTTCGCCATCTTCAAGAAACGGCTGAAGACGCATCTTTTTTGTCAACACTTGGTCCATTAACACTAACACTTTCTATTCTTTATCTATTTATATATAATAATAAAAAACCTTGCTATGTGTGCTGCGCTGGACTAACCGGGACTGGTCTCAGCACTTACATGTTGTTGTCCTATTGTTAGTTTAATTGATTCTATTGCTCTCCTCATTTGTGAGTCGCTTTGGATAAAAGCATCTGCTACATGATTAAATGTAAATGTAGCGCCCCCTACTGTACAACAGTGAAAACATGGGAAATTTCATCAATGGTGGGGAAAGAGTTAATGAGCGGATAGATGGTTTGGATAAATTGTTTAACTTTTGTCCACATTTAATATTAATAACACTATGCACCATGTTAAATGCAGACATTTTTTATAATACACATGATCACATTTACATTTCTCACTCCGTAAAAATGAGCAAAAAAAATTGGTGCAAGAAACATTGCATGTAAAAAATATTTATTTCAACAGGACACATCGGGTAATCAGTTGACACACAATGTAAAATAACATGGGTACCAAAAAAAAAAAAAAAAGAAAGAAAAGAAGTTTGACGTCTGATATTGATAAAGCTGAGCTTGTGTCCCTGATGCTGAAATCCATCCATGGTAAAAAAAAACAAAGGCAGAGAGTAGATTTATTGTCATGTATTGCATGTTGGTTGACAACACTTTGGCCACACTTTAAATAACATCGCAATAAAATAAAAACTAGATGGGCTTCTCAATGTCTTTATCATCCATCGGTATAATTTCAGTCCATCACACCTTCATGAGACATGAACACCACCAATATCTGCAAATCATTTGATAAACCATCTGAAATTCAGTGTACATTTAAAACAAATGCTTGTCTTTCCTCAACAAGGGCCCAAATGACTGAGAATACGAGCCAAAATGGCTGATGGCTGGAGCATTTGGCAAATATGTTAGATGTATTTTAAAGGTGTGGAAAGACCCGGGTCAGTTTAAAATCAAGCAGGAATCCAGTGAGTTTACGTGAAAACATCAGGCGGTTTGATGACTCTGGGGTTTTCCTCTACAAGCGCATCATCCACACTGAAGTCATTGCACTGACATGAGCTTTCTGAGCCAGCAAATAAGAAAACACAACAGGAGCAGAACAGGGACAATAATTTAAGGGAGAGTTATGGCAAACAGAGTGCAGATATATATACTGTATATATACACAAACATAAAGCACTTGATAAACGACAACAGTTAACAGGGACCGACACATTTAGCATTCAATGTCAAAACCTACATGGGAATTTACTTGCTTTTATCTCAAATACAAGAAAACTTGTGACTTTCTCAAAGCCAATATTTCAAGATTCTACATTTCATCTGGCAAATATATTCACAATGACACAGCAGGCCTTAAATTGCACAAAATACCAAACACTGAAAGGATTTGACCCTTTATGAGAAGTCATTAACCTAACAACACTGGGTCAGAAGCAATGGGATACCCAAATGCACAGTTTTAACTGTTAATGTGACGATACTCTAAGATAATTACGTTTTTTACAGAGTTTGCTTTTGTCATGACATTGGCAATACTGGCTTAATTAGGTTTCAGAAAACTTTAGCCAGTTTTATACGTACGGTTCACAACCGGCTGGACTGATTGGCTGAAATCATCTGGAAATTTAAAATCTGGAAATCTCGCTAAAACATGTCCAGGTCAAGTTTACATTCACCTCAAAATTAAAAGAATACATGACATTATTTTCATCATTTAAGCACACTTGAGCACAATTTATCCCATTATGGTAATGCGAAGTGAAAGGTGTGGAGGCGACTGGATTGTGTTATGAATGTGCACATTCACAGAGTCCTAAAAATGTACTTAAACGTTTTATGCAGAATATAATTTTGTCCTACTTTCTATTTGGGGACTTAAATTTAATAAGGACTTTTTCTTGATGGGTTTCATGAGATTCAAGACAACATTGGATCTGAAAACTGATAAACGCTGCATTCGGACGACACTTTCCAAGGCAGGACGTCCCAGTCCACTGATAGCATCACTCCTGTCTCCTGAGACGATCGGTTTATGAAGGCAGCATAGATGTATCCTTCATTACATTTGATATCCCACAATCCTGTGCTTTTTCCATTCTGTGACAGTTGAGCTAAAAAAAATAAAGATGGCGTCTAAAAAAAAGTTGCGTTTGGTGGTCAGTTTGTGTGTAAATGTACGTCTTTGACCAATGTTTTCCACTTCTGATGTCATTTCCAGTGAGAAATTACCATTATAGTTATTAAATATCTTTGTTTTCCCCAAAGCTCTCTATTTTTCTCTAGATCATTAAACGGTGACTTTGCAATATGAAGGCCTTTCAGTATATAAGGTACCAATGTGATATTTCTATAATACTTCGGTTGGATCAGGTGGACGATCTCTACAAGCAGCCGGTGATCACATCAAACATCTGTGTTTGCTCACGAAAATATTGCGTTCCCCCAAAAACTCACAAAAGCAGCTCAAATTTAGCTCAAATCTCATTTCATTCCCATCACCAGCTTTGGATCCAATGCAAAGTTACTTGGGAAAACGCAAAAGCATTGAAATAAAGTTTTTTTCCCCTCCCATTTGACATTTTTCCCATCACTCAGGGTTTCTTACACACAGATCCAATATCTTATTGTGCATCTCAAAGGTTTAATGATGATCTACTGTACCGTCTTCACACGGGCCGCTACGGCCGCTGATGTTTCCTGAGCGAGGTCAGCTTCACCTCATAGGTCTCGTTACCTTATCTACTGAAATGCCCCTGTAACTGTAGCTACACCAATAAAGAGCACTAGAACTAAAATAGCTTTTTATACATTTTATCTGAACAATATCTATAGCTCTATACATCAAGTTCGGGACGGTAACATGGACACAGCAGAAACGCCACTCATGTCTTCCAACATCAGTTATTATGAGAACAGAAAAAAAACAATGCAAACTGGAACATTGTAAACAGCAAAGTAACAATCACATTTCCTTACGAATGGCGTTTGTTGAGCTCGTGTTGAAGCACAAGCACTTCTTGACTCTGCGTGGCACTGGTCAGTTTGGCGGCGCACGACTGTCATACGAGCATCGCTGTCGGCTCCGCGCTGAGGGTTAATCCACACACAAACAGCAGTCTTTACACGAGCAAACAGAGCAGAACCGACCCAAACCAGCTGTTCTTACTGGTTCCAGACCCACAGATGTGTGTGATGAGAAAGCAGGGGTTTACAGCAGAGCGAGCGCAGAGGAAAGCAGGACTGGCACCGGTAGGCATGCGAGCGTCTGTGATGAGGCGTGACACTGAGGCGTGTGGCGTCGCTCTTCACCACTGGCCCTGTGTTTGCTGGGTGATGAGGTGAGGAGTCCCCGAGGACACATGGAGAGATGCTGGAGCAGGAATCACTCATCACTGACCCTGAGGAAGAAGATGTCACACACACATCTGCATCAGAGCATTACAGTGCACCGGGTTTATCTAGACAGAGCTGATGTGGTGTTCTGAGCTCTGACACTCCTTCTGTGGTGTTGTGTGAGTGTGTGGTTACGAGTCTGTGTGCGGTTACACTCTTCCGTCCGCGTGTGTGTGTTGTGTTCGCTCGTGTTTCTCATCGGCCACATGCTTTCATGTTCTCTGTGGACACACAGTCGGCTCTTCCTGAGCTCTTCGTGTCATGTTTTGTTTGAGCACTGGGGTTATAACTTTTTGACTATTTTTCAATTAAAAGATTTCCTGTCTCATAAATCGATGAACTTTTGCTTAAAAAAAATAAAAAAAGGTCACCCCAGATCAAAATTGGAACAACCATACAACAAACGTTACCGCTTATAAGTAGCACTCACTAAAACTTTCTAGAACAATCCAAATCTTGGCATATATATATGTAGGAGAGAGAGAGAGAGCGGGAGCTTTATGAGCAAACAACTACTTTTTAATATTTGTTTCAGTAGCAATATATAATATCGCACAATATAAGTGATGCTACCTTACAGAAGAACAAGGACCAATAATCTAGTGAGATTTCAGCAATCACATAGAAGAAGAGGAAGTGTGCCTTTAGTGCAGAAAATCTCACAACTATTGGACTACAGTTTCTTGGAGCAGAAATCAAAGGAAGAAAGGAGCGAATATTAGAAATTTCCATAAGTCACAAAATTAAAAGTTAAAATTTCCATAAAGCTCCCTCTCTCTCTCGCTCTGTCCCTCTCTCCTATACATATATAATCCAAGATTTGGATTGTTCTAGAACATTACAGAAAGTTCTAAACAGTCCTAGAAAGGTTTAGGAAGTGCTGCTTATAAGCAGTAACGTGTCTTATAATGGTTGTTCTATGTTTTATCTTTATCTTATAACCTTTATTTTTAAACTTAGAGGAATATGGGTGTTTTTCATCGGTTTGTTAAAGCTGCAGTCCGTAACTTTTTTTGTTTTCAAAATTAACAAAAAATGTATATAATGAGCGATCCATTTTCCAAACCGTGCTTTCACTACAGAATCACTACAGCACACCTATAATAAGTGTTTGTATCGGGATTATTTTAGACTGGTTCGGGTCGTACCGCTGAGGAGTGTCCAGGACCTGCGTGATCAGACATAAACACAGAGAAGGAGCTCCGGCCACAATGCTCTTCCACAAGACACATGCAGTTCTGTTTATTAACCACTAGAGCGCCAGAAGTTACGGACTGCAGCTTTAAGCAAAAGTGCATTGATTTGTGACATCATGGGCTGTTTTTGGTTCATTTTTCAGTTTAACAACAGAGTTCATTTGTAAGTGGAGCGAGTCCCATCTTCTCAGCGCCTCGGTCCGGTTGTCTGGTGGCACCAGGGTTCAGACGGCAGCGTTCACACTTATTCAAATGATCCACACTAACAGCAATCGCACCAGAGTTCATTTTAATCCAACCAAACACAAAAACACCCCATAATTATCTGCATCAAGGGGTTGTGAACTTAACATTAAATCAAATAGGCTATGATGTTCCTGTAGCCCACAAACAGTCCTAAGTAAAGAGTGTTTAACTCAAACTCACCCCTGCCAACAACACGCATTATCCTGCTTTAGTGTCCACCAGCTGCATCTGCACGTTCACAGACATGGCCTCTCCTTCATACCCTCCTTTAGACTGCATCTGGTTCTGGATCGAGTTCACCTAGACACAGGATTAAAGCAAAACCAACTCAGACTAGCTTAGAGACCATCATTATGACACCAGTGACGTCTAGGGCTCCAGAGTCCGGCACACTCATTGTCATTCGCTGATTTTCATGTGGATTACATGACGTAGGGAATGAAGGTATGCTCTGGATATAGCCTAGACCAGGGGTGTCCAATCCTGATATTGATATGCAGGTGCATTGATGCATCATCAAATTGAAGTAGAAACATAATTATATTATTAAAAAGCCCTGCATAATTTTTATATTTTTGTACAACTCCGTATTATTTGAGTGTTGATTATTAAATAGACTAAATGATTGATTATTAACTAAACTGGAATTGTGGGGTTTTGGCCAGGAGCATCCTGCATTTTCCTTTCAGTGCATCATTAGTAAATGTACTGTAATGTGTTTACATTTTTTTACAGTTCATTCCTAAACAATGTGCTTTATGTGAGAACAAATTAACTGGTTTCAAGTCAGTGATATTATTTAATCTGCATAACAAATTACATTAAAGAAATTAAAGAAGTAATTTTTGTGGGTTATATAAAGTTGAAGTAATTTTTGAGAGTTAGATAAAGTATAAAGTATAAATACAGTAGATCTTGAAACCATTTTTTGGTCAGTGTATGTTTAGTGTGCCAGGATGTTTACAGTCCCCATTATTATACTCAGTGTTTTCCCCTCAGAAAGCTTGATACACTGAGATCTACTGTACTGTCAGTCAGAAATGGAAATCTGAATTACAGTAAGATGATGTTGTCTCTGTACTTACAGAGTTCATGCCACTGAAGATATCTCCAGATCCTACGTGGGCCGTGTGGACAAAATTGGTTGGTTCGCCGATCATACTCCGATCTATACGTCTCCGCCTCTTCTGCAGAGTGAAAAACAAACAATTCAAGATTACATTCACCATGTTTGATGTGCTCGATGTGTGTGTGTGTTGCTCAATAAAATCCTAAATTAATCTGTTCATCATATAAACTGTTAGATTCATATGGATTACATTATAATTTTAATTATAACATTTTATACATATATACTTCAGCCAGTCTGTCACCATAGTGGTGTCCGAAACCATAGTGGACATTATTGAGTGCACTCATTCAATCCCACAATGCACTGCAATAACGAGTGTACAGCAGATGTAAGTTCAACGGCTGTCCGAATTCACTCTCTCGTTTTCATTCACTCCTTCAAGTGAACAGTATTAGTGGACTATCGTAGGGAATAGTGAATGAGGGTGATTTCAGATTCAGCCACTGTCTTGTTTTGACTATCTTATTAAAAAAAGCTTGGGACACGCCCCCCCCGTATTCTCCGTCCATGTCTATAGTGTCTTCATGAACTTTTTGAAGCTTGAAAGTTTTGGTGACATGGACTTTCATCGGAGGGAAATAAATCTCTAAGATTTAATCAAAGTATCTTAATTTGTGTTTTGAATATCAACGAAATTTTTTAGATTTGGAACAATTTTTTTTTTTTTTAACCCTTTAAGAACATGAAATGCTGTTTGCAACACATTTTACTTCTGTAATCTGACATATTTCAGACTGAGACTGGATATTCAACAAATGCTAGTGCATATATACTTTTCTTTCAAAGTAGATCAAAATTGATATCACGTAAAAAGCTCAAAATGAAGTGAGAGTTGAGTCTCCTGTATGTGTTTGGTGTGTAGTCTGGGACTGATATAGATCCTCGTGTATGAAGGATTCAGCGCTCATCACAGGACAGATGACAGCTCGTAATTAGGACACATAATCTTTGCTCCGGGGGTAATGTGACCTAATTTAATAAGCACCCATCTTCTTAAATTACACACTGATTTAAGATTAACCGCCCTTATATATTAAGTTCAGCAGAAAACTTTTGCACTAATGCTGTTTATCATTTGTGTAAAGCAATACTGAGAAGAACTACACTACAGTAAAACACAGAGTGGCCCCAACAAGTACATAAACATGCCATCAGGAGGGGTTATGACTCCACCTATCTACGTATTAATCATGTGAATATTACTATTAGGAAAGGCAATAGAGAACTTAAACTGAATCCAAGAGAGATGTTTTGGATTTAAGGCTAATATCCAGGATTGAACGAGGACTTGGATTTAATTTTTGATCCGTTTTTTTGCCATTGATATTTGAAGTAGTGTTTTGAGTATGGAAATAAAAAGTATTGGTGAATGTTAAATGCTGTAAAGATATGTTGGTCACATGACATAACTAATCAGATGACTTCATGAATGATCCTGCTTTCACCTGTTGCTGGGTTTGTGTTGCTCTCCCTGAGGAAGGCATCGGCCGAAACGCGTTAGAGAGTTTGTTAAGTTTTTGCATGTGGCCATCTGATGATAATAAAGGCCTTTAAATTTGAAAAAGTGCCACGGTCATCCTAAAGTTTTCTTTAGGGGCTTTTGCACCGGAGGAACCTTCTCATTGTTCCTAGAACTATTGGCGGAAGTACCCGTTTTTAGGCGTGTTTGCAGGAAATAGGAACGATTTTAGTTCTAGGAACTTCTTTTGGAGGAACTAATTTACTGCTCCTTCAGAGTCGGGTCTGAACCAGCATTATAGGAAATACCAGTGACGTTAGTAAACGCTGATTGGCCGAACGCACGCAAAACACAAGCACCCGCCATTTAAAAAAAAAAGCTGTGTAAACAGCCTTATATATTTACTCCAGAAACTAACTCTACGAACATGGAAAACAGTGATAGATGGAGCTCTCTAAACCTTTACACTGAGGAGAAAACCCAACGCAACTTTGAGGATCCAAGAGAAATATGATTATGTATTTCTGCTCAGCAACACTGGACACACGGCAAACGCTAAAACCTTTTCATATACTGTATACTTTCTATGTATAATGTATATCCCTATGTATATCCAAAGTAAGTCGCTTTGGATAAAAGCGTCTGCTAAATGATTAAATGTAAATGTTAAATGTTAAATGTATAACAGTTCTATCCAATAACGCATTAGACAGGACTGTGGGACAGATCGTAAACTAATGAACACGGAGAATGTGAGCGCTGTGAGCTCAAGCTCAGGTGTTATCAGCGCTGTCAAAATAAAAGTCACAACAACAAGCGCTGCCACTGCTACTGGCGGTGCGAATGCAACCAGGAAAATTATCCTAAGGGAACCATGGTGGCTAGTTCCTAGAATTACCCAGTGCAAAAGCCCGTTTTGACGGCCCCAACAAGTACTGGACGATTAAGTCAAACTTAAAAATGTGTCACTGTCATTGCATTAGATAATATATCAAAGTGGTATCCGTCACAGAACAGATGATGGTCAGAGACTATATTTTGGGCATAACCATATGTCTAGGCTACCATTATAGAACGGTTTTATCATCTCAAACCTAAAACGTCTTTTATGTGTGTGTGTTTCTTGTTGCTTGATAAGTGTGTTTGTGCTATTTTATATAAAAATGCCATTGGTTTTGTTAATTTATCTACTACAATGACATTCATTAATTTGTAAGTGTTGTTTAAATTCTAACACAAGTCTCAGACATTCCTTGTGTGCTTTAGTCTTAAAAGGCCAAAGGTGGCAAATCTCTCCGCTTGTACCGACACAGAGCTTCAGTCAAACATATCGACTGTTTAAGAGTTCAGAAAACACGTCACCAAACTATAAATGACTCCTTAGACGGTTACATTTTCAGTTACAGTAGATTCTTATTGACCTTCATTTACTGACACTGCCCTCCTTACTACATTTCATGCTGGTCAGCCTTTATTCACTGACGTGCAACAATACAAACGCCTTGAATAACAACATCCACACATTCCTTAAGAGGGTCAAAGAGGGGCGTCAACGAATCATTAACACTGGCTTCAATCAGGACGTTCGTGGTGTTGATACGCATATCAATGTATTGATTGATCAACTTTTTGACAAACACAAGCGATTAATCATTTACAACTTTTTTCTAATGCTTATATTAAGAAAACGAATGAATCGATATGTAGCCTTTAGCTCACTAGCTCAGATCTTCAAACAACAACTGACTACACAAGCATTACCAGTAAACTCATGCTATGGATCAATCGAATAAACATAAATGCCAAAACGTCTGCAAACTGTACCGAGGCCAACAATGTGAAAGTAGATTTCCTCACGCTGATCTCATCATCCTGCTTTGGTCATGTGACGTCACAGCATGCCTGCTGGGGCTGAAGTGTTTTTGTTGTTATAAATCTTGTCTGCTTTATTAACTGAGCAGAGACGAATTCTGACATAATGTGTTGTGACACCTGACGTCTCACAGGGTGTGTGATGATTGAAAATGGCTGGAGCAAAAACATTCACATCCACATAGTAGAGCTGAGACTCAAGCCAAGGATAAGAGACTCATCAAACACACACACACACACACACACACACACACACACACACACACACACACACAGGGATGCACAATATTGAAGAAATGCGATATGCGACAACTCTTTAAATAATGCCATATTCGATATGCGATTTGATCATGCTTCAAATGTGTAAAATAAACGTACATTATATTTAAATATATTTAAAACTTAAATGTGACCCTGGATCACGTCACCAGTCACGAGTCGCACGGGTATATTTGTGGCAATAGCCAACAATACATTGTATGAGTCAAAATTATCGATTTTTCTTTTATGGCAAAAATCATTAGGATATTAAGTAAAGATCATGTTCCATGAAGATATTTTGTAAATTTCCTACCGTAAATATATAAAACATGTATTTGTGTGAGTGACTGCAGCACAATCGTGAACATAAATGAACAACTTTAAAGGAGATTTTCTCAATGTTTCGATTTTTTTGCACCCTCAGATTCCAGATCTTCAAATAGTTGTATCTCGACCAAATATTGTCCTATCCTAACAAACCATACATCAATGGAAAGCTTATTTATTCAGCTTTCAGATGATTTATAAATCTCAATGTCAAAATTGTGACCCATGTGACTGGTTTTGTGGTCCAGGGTCACAAATGATTTAACCAACTTACATGTTTCAAATTCTTTTTGTGAGAATAAAGTATCCCTGCAACTTCTGAAAGTGAACCGTCAGGAGTCAAGTTTGATTCCTCAGCTCTTCTCCCTCTCCTTCACGTGCGCTCTCGCTCTCGCAATTGAATAATCAAATGTAAAAAATAAAGCACTGCTTACTGTATGTATTAAATGTATACTGTTTCTTATTAAAGCTACAAAAGTTATTCAGTCAAGAGTAGTGAGTGATTTTCTCTGTCTTTTGTTGCTTGATTAACATTAAAGGGGTGGTCTAATGCCCTTTTCACAAGATGTCAAATAAGTCTTTGATGTCCCCAGAGTGTGTATGTGAAGTTTTAGCTCAAAATACCCAACAGATATTTGTATATAGCATGTTAAAATTGTCACTTTTTGAGGGTTAGCAAAAACGCACCGTTTTTGTGTCTGTCCCTTTAAATGCAAATGAGCTGCTGCTCCCGGCACAGGGGGCGGAGCTTCAACAGCTTGTGTCCTTTTACCTCACACAGGCATGCACTGAAAATGTCAAAAACTTTTAGCCTTTTATGTTCAAACCGGAGTCTGACAGTGATGGAGAGACTCAAGAAGAAGTGACAACATGTAGAAAGCAACAGGGCATTTCTGAATGGTTAGTTGGAGAATTTATGCAGCTGATGTTGAGTTAAATATCTTCTAGTCATTGATACCCCTTTTCCACCAAGGCAGTGCTGGTGCCGGTTCGGAGCCGGTGCCTACTCGCGAACCAGTTCTTTGTGTTTCGACAGCCAAAGAACTGGTTCTCGGCCAGGAAAATTGGTTCCAAAGCGGCACCAACTCTTTGCTGGACAAGAACCGTTCTTTAACCACGTCATGCTGGAGGCGGGGTTATTGTCGAACTTCTTCTCGAACGTAACCTCCGTCCGAACAGCACAAATGTGTTCTAAACGTCTTCTTCTGACCCCAATATAGGATCGCAAAGCAAGGAGAAACATTTGCAGAAAGACGATGTATTCCGCCATTGTAATTGTTATGTTTGAATTTGGCGCAAGTGTTTCTAGGAAAGTTAAAGGGGGTCGCACACCGGACGCAGAGCTCAGCTCAGCGCCGCGCCGCGTCTTTTAAATTCGAACGCATTATTCTCTAGAAGTGTACACACACCGGCGGTGCCTTTCGGCGTCTGTCCGCGGCGCCCAGCAACGGCTCAGGACCGTGTTCAAAATCCTGCCGCACAACAGAGCGCCATTTAACCGACGTTACATAGTTTTATATTAAATTTGCATGTGTCTCATATCGTAGTTAATGTATACTGACTTCACCCTGTGCTGCAAGTTTTATATTCATTTACAGAAATCAGAAAATTGCTGATGTTATTGGATTTGCAGGTGGTGTACACCCCCTTAAGACGTAGCCTATGGCAACGTACACAGTGATGACGCCGTTCGCTGGGCTCTCTAGTCAGTGGAAAAACAAACAGGTTCTGAGAAGGTTCGCAAGTTGAACCAACTTTGAACCAGCACCAGTTCCGAACCAGTTATTTTTTGGTGGAAAAGGGGCATGATTAGCATATTCTGTCATGATAATCTATAAATCGAGTTCCCAGGGGGCGGGGTTTATGTAAATTTTAGGGTTAGTGATGTCACTAACCCAGGAGGAATGTCGTCTAGTCCCTACCAGCCGTTTGTTGTAGTCCTTAAAAAACGATTTCTTTAAAAGAAAATATCTCCCTTTGCTGTGAACTTTGAGCATTGTAACTTTGCAGATGTTGTTTATGCTCAAACAGCAACATTACACACTAACTAAAGTAAGAAAAGTGAAATCATAATCAACCACCCCTTTAATCACACAGACATCAGCAGGTTTATTAGGCTGCTGTCACTTTAAGATCTGCATGGATTCAATATACTGTCCTTTTAAGACATAACTGACGTGTAGAAACGAACAGAACTGTTTACATGACTACTCGTCAGGACGGGTATTTTGATGTCATAAGCTGTGGAAGAGAACTGAACTGAATTCAGGATCACGACTGTCTGAGAGGCGGCTTTCAGTGAGGCAAGTACTTCACTTATTGCGCCTGTTACGATATTATGTGACACCAAGCTGTGCGACTTTGGTGTTTCTAGTTTTTTTTGTATTGTTTCTGCCGCTGTCCGTTTTTTTTTACTTTCTCTTTCGCAGGTGATGTGCTGATCGGTCGCCTGATTGGCTGTCAACCGTCTGAAAGGAGGGTTTTGGCGTGCTGACGTCTGCAAGCGAGATCCAGTCATATGGTTACCGGAAACCCGGGAACTATAAAAGGAGTCACGAACGCACTAGACGGCGGCGGCCTTTTTGTTTGTGAACTTGACTTTGTGCGCTCTGCATTTTTTCTGTTAAGCTTGATTTGGTTTTGCTTGTTTTCAATTTTGTCCTATTCTTCTTATCTAAATGTTTGAGAGCGGTAACGCTGTGTTTTTGGAATGATAAAGGAAAAGGGACAGGTAAGAGATGTCACGTGACGTACATTGCTCTTAGGTTTATTCTCTGTTTAAATACACTAGGTTAAGGGGCATGTGCCATTCGTTGTACTTTTGTTTTGATAGTTAGAGTAGGGAAGGATACGACGTCTCGGACGTCGAAGACTTTTCCTTTCTACATTTCTTCTTTTGTATTAGTTAGGTTAGTCTAAAACGGCATAGAAAGATTATTTTGTTTTATTCATTTCTTTGAGCACTGTCCAGTTATTCCCTTTTTCCCCTCCCAGGTCTGGGATAATAATATAATTTGCAGGTTTGTTTGATTTACTTTTGGTTGTAAATAACTTTAATTGTTTCTTTATTTTTCTATATATATATAGATATATCCTTTGACCAGTTGCACATAATAAATGTGTTCAAACGCTCTGGTGCTTCCTGGTTTCACTCATTTTCCAGTGTTCCAATAGTAAATATTGACATAATGTTCCCCTTCTACTTTCCTAGACTTTTAAAACCATGAAGGGTCGTAACAGCGCCTAATAATAACATTAAGCATGTAACACTATGTAACAGTCATGTGTCCAGTCTACTCTCTGCTGTCTGTAGCAACCTAAAACATGGACTTTTTGTAAGTTATCTCAGTTATCGTAAGCTGTTGTGGTATTTCGATATATCGTGCAGCCGAATGCTTTATATATGAGCATACTTCTCACGAGTGCTAAAATATGTGCTTTTATAACGATGCACTTGAACACAGGAGTCTTTCTGCAGACTTCGGTTTGAGACTTACTCTTAAAGAAGACAAAGCATGTTCAAACTGCAAACTTTCCTTCCCTGTCTACTCATAATGTCCACTGAAACAAAACAGCTCTACACACGACTCTACCAGCAGGGGCTGGAACTATAACTGTAAACAAATCACACCAATAGAGAGCCTAAGTCCTTATTTCGGAAAAAATATGTATGGTAGTCAATGGCGAAAGACAACTTATCTTTTTATTCCGTCTGAACTGTGCCCTGAATTACACATTTGATGTTCGTCAATTTAAAAGATAATTATGAAAGTCAAGAAAGTTGAAGTTTGTCATAAAACAGAAGAGTAACATTTAGTTTTATGTGAAAATCGCTCAATGAACTACATCTCTCGTCTCGCACTATGTCCGTATGTGTGCAGTCTGGTACAAAACACTCAGGCATGACGGCGTAACGTTGCGATTATAACGTAAGACTATAGAAACAATGGCAGACGTTAGCTTCAGTAAAGTTAGCTTCATTCATTGAGAGAAAAGGTATGACATCACATGTGCGCCTTTTGGGTTTGTAGTCTTTGTAATTACGCATTTTCACAGTCTTATACCTCAACAGTTTTACATCAAACTGCGACTTTCTTGACTTTAAAATGTATCTTTTAAATTGACAAACATCATATGTGTAATTCAGGGCACAATTCAAACGAGATCGAAATATTTGTTGTCTCTCGCCATTGACTACCATACAATATTTTTCCGAAATAAGGTCCCATGGTGGTCCACCGGAAGGGGAGGGACTTAGGCTCTCTATTGACTTCGCAGGGAGTTTGATTGACAGGTGATCTGACCAATCATAATCCGCCATCCGCCGAATCCGCCATTTTTGTCCGACAAAGCAGTCAGGAGAGTTAGTTAGTAGATTAACGTTGGAGGGTGTGTACTGACGTCTTTCCGCGGTTAAAACAACATTCCTTCTGATGTTCATTCATGTTTATTTGATGCTATAAATTAACTAGAAGGAAGAGATGATCAGTTCACGAGCAGCTTTAACTGAGGCTTTACAGGATCTGTCAGACACATTAAAGAGCCACAAAACGCTATTTATTGTTTAAATTTCTTTAAAAAAATGACCAAATTTGAAAGGTGAGACTTTGTTTCATATCAAAGGTAAGCTGGTCTGTCCTGTGTGTCAGTGTGTTGTCAGTGTCCTTTCTGCTCCGCCATGTATATTTCACTGTGTGAGAACATGATGTGTGGCGTGAGAGAGGCGTGGCTTGTCGGACATAGCAACAGTAACTAAAGGGGGCGGGTCTTTGCCAACGGTCAATTAAGCACAATTAATTAATTAATTATAAAAAAAAATGTTTTCTAATATCTACTTATATATCCAAAATATATCTTTAAAAATATTTTGAATTTACTGAAAATCTATTTTAAGATTGGAAATGTATTTTCTTGCCCCTTGAAGTACGTTTTGTAACATATTTTAGCATTTAAAGATTTAAACAAAATCTATATTTTCAGTTTGAATTTTTTTTCCTTAAGCCACAGTGGAATGGTCATATAATAGCCACAACATATAATATGGTCTAATTTTTTTTTTTTTTTTTCTGTTTTGAAAGAAGTCTCTTCTCACCAAGGCTTGCATTTATTTGATCAAAAATACAGTAAAAACTGTAATATTGTGAAATATTATTACAGTTCAAAAGTTTTGATCCTTGAGAATGACACTGAAGACTGGAGGAATGACACTGAAGACTGGAGTAATGATGCTGAAGACTGGAGTAATGATGCTGAAAATTCAACTTTGAATAAATTACAGTTTACAATATATAATCACATAGAAAACAATATTTTAAATTGTAATAATATTTCAAAATATTGTATTTTTGATTAAATAAATGCAGCCTTGGTGAGCAGAAGAGACTTAATTATTCCAAACTTGGTAATGTATTTTTAGCATATTTAAAATAAATTTTGTCCAGAGAGAAAGGAAATAGGGACCCACTTTATATTAGGTATTTTTAAGTACTTACACAGAACATTTGATACAATATACTTTGCATACATGTTGTTACATTGTACTTTCCTTTAAATAACTGCACGCAATTACACAGTGTTCCCCAACCTAAAACCTCCGGCTAACCCTAACCGTATCACAACCTAGTAGATAACAGTTAAAGAAACCTAATATAAAGTGGGACCGAAAATGGTCATGAAAGAACAATATGAATGTTTATAGTGGAAGAAACCTTGACTAACATTATAAGTGCACTTGACGGATAATAAAAAAGCGAGAGAACTGGTAACTGGACTCGACAGGGGAACAGAAACTAGAAAGAACAGGTGATTACAGAAAACAGAATGATTTGTTCCTGGATTGTGTGTTTTGGAGGCTGGAGGTGATGCTTGTTCCTCTTACCGGCTGCGGCTGCTCGGCGATACAGCAGTTGAAGCACAACCAGAATTCACTCATGACTGGCAGACGGTGCTAAAGTGCCGCTGTGCCCGTGGGCCGGAGGGGCTCTGGGGTCCTGGACCGGGTCCCACGCCTCAGAGGTCCAGTCTGGGGTGATGGAGGAGTTCTTCAGGGTCCTGGGACAGGGGGAGCAGAAGATCCACACGACTCAGGCCACCTCGCACACACTCAGACCTGCGGGACACAAGCATCTGCCAGATCATTTACACCGTCACACCATTTGCTCATGTTAATATGACATTCAAAGAAACAAATGGAGCTGCACAATTAATTGACATAAAACTGAAATAGCAATAGATCAAAAGCTGTGGCTTAACTGAAGTACATAGTCTGTTGTGTCAGGCGTTTCAGAGCGAAGTTGTGTTCTTGTTCACGCGTGAAGCTCATAAGAGCATGTTTTCAGAGTGGCTCGTTCAGGGTAAAGGCCCCCGATATACACAACAATGAACTAGTGTGATGTAATTTTGAACAAAATCAGGCCAAAAGGACGTTTGTTTGGAGTTTCGTAACAGCTTGATGGAGCGAAACGTTCTGGGAAAGTTCGCTGTGGCTGTTAAACGCCTTCGAACTGCCATTGGTCCGTGGCGATGATGTAATAGGTGGGTGTGGCTCTGAGGCTCCGCCCTCTGTGATGTAGAAATCTTCTCTGGGTAGTTTCTTCCGTTCAGTCCCTCGAGGTCAGACGAGAGTAAAAACATGAACACACTGGAGAAAGTTCTAATTCTAATTGAAAGCGGCATTTAAAGCTTCATGCTTCAAAGCAATGTCGTATAAAGTGCTACGTGAATAAATATGAGTATATCGGGGCCTTAAATGCTGCATTCACATTTGCATAATTGCAATTGACGGACTTTTACAGCATCTTCCCAGTATTCTGCTAAACCAAAAGTTTGAGGGTTTGAATGGTTGAAAGCAAATAATATTTTTCATCATAAATATTGGTATTGTAACTTGTAGAGTTAGTTGGTTCTTGTAAAGGGTAAACACACGAGTGAAGAACATCCTTATGTCTGGATGAAAGTCCTGCAGTATATATTTTTTTTTATTAAAAACAATCCAAATAAAACCCTTGCTAAAACAAGATTAGATGTTTTATCTGCACGTCATGTGACCATTAACCGAGATCAAGTAACCGACACGAGTGTGAACACGCGAATGTGTCATTAAACTATTGAACTGTTAATTTAAAATCTATTCAAGTAAATATTTCACATCTAAACGGTTTGGGAAGCCCTGATTTACTCAATTAGTTCATGAGGGTTGGGGATGATTGCATTAACCTTTTAAATGCTTATTTGTGTAAATCCGGACCGCTTTCTCAAGCCAAAGCAGATGCGGGGACAAAATACTGTGTAACAAGGCCAAAGAGCTGATTCTTGACAGCATGTCGACAGACAACAGGGAAGAAAGGTTTGTGGTTGTGTTTGCACAGAAGGGAAGTATAGTCTCTCATGGACAAACATGACTTGAATAGAAACAATAAATATGTGACTGGAACGAATGCTTTTTATTTGTGTGTGTGTGTGTGTGTGTGTGTGTGTGTGTGCAGTATTCTCTTGAATCTCGCAAAGTTGTACACTATGTATAAATATGTATTTGTACCTCTCCAATACACAATGAACATTTGATATTCTTTGATAGGGCTTAATGTCTGACGACTGAAGAAAACAACATGAATTTGAGTAAACAATGATTTCCAAACATTTTAATGTTTCGATGAAATATTCGTTTTAGAGTTTGGAATATTTATCTTTGTTCATTTTGCTGAAAGTTTAGCATAATTCCTACTCACAATATAATCCTGATCACAACCAGACATTGCCAGAGAAAACTCTGAAAATCTGGAATTAGTAGCTTTTTAGACCTTCTGGATAATGAAGGACAGCGTGTCCTGAGGGACTGTAAGCGGCTTGTTCTAGATGATGAATTAAAGCTGAAGCTAACAGTTGCTCAGCCACACCTGAAGGAAAGAGGGCCGTGTGAGCTGGGAACCTCAGCTGGTGGTGTGTTGCAGTCATTAGTGTCCAGAGTCCACGTCTGCGGTCATTAATCTGCCTCACAGCACTCAGAAGACACTGGGGCCACGTTCCTAAACTCAACTCTTCACATATTTTAGCTTCTGTGCTCAGATTATTATAACTAGGTGCGTTTCCATTACAGATTTGCGCAAAACTTTTGCGATTTTTTCTAAATGTCGACAAAAAACGATTGCGAAATGACGGCGTTTCCATAAACCGATGTTATGAGACTAAAACTTCATTTTTTCCTCTCACGATAAGTAAAATCATTCCAAAAACCATGGCAACGGACGTTGGTAGGTTTATGTACTATATCCCTGCCACTGCACTGGCCATTATTATTAATCTAAGGAGATGTATGTGTGTTTTCAAAGCATTAATGGCAAGGAACGACCCTTATTATACGTGTGAGCGGCACATATGAGGAGTTTCTGGGTGTTTCTCCCTCATTTCTGCTTCGAGGTCTTGATTGTGGCATTTCTTTGAGGTTTAGAATCCATTATTCCTGTAATTCTTCTGTCTTATATGAATTTAATAAAGAACTCTGTGTCGTATTCTGTCCAAACACACCGCCTCATCTACGTCAGGTGACCTGTAAATGCGCAAAAACTGTTTCCATTGCAGTTTTGCGAAATATTTCTTTTTCGAATTGCCTAAAAAACCTCCTCATGCGAGCGGAAAAACTTTTTTGCGATAAATGGAAGAAATGGAATAAATGGAAAATGGAAGCGAAATTGACGTGTTTCCATTTGGCGTATTTTCAATTCGCAATTTCAATTTGCGCAATTTGTAGGGAAATGGAAACGCGGCTACTGTCATGTGTTGCGTAAGGTAGTAGCCTAATCTACAAAGATGAGATGTGTGACACAGAATGAACAATAAAGACGCTTTGTTGTGTTCATGATTGCGTAATGACGTAATGTGTGTGAGAACGGAAGTGAACGGGTAAATAAGTTCGCTACTCCTGTGTCGTTACTTCATTGATTACTAACTCCTGACAGATGCTACACACTTTTAATATACACACACGGAACTTTAAACACTACACACTTTAACACTGACGATGCAGAACACCGAACTGAGGAAAACTGAGGAAACTGAGGGCTTAAATACACTGGGAATGAGCATTAACAGGGAACATGTGTGCACTAATCAGAAACCATGGTAACAAACACTGAACCATAACTGACATAGAAACTAAACAGAACGTGATTGTGACAATAATACTTGGTGGAAGAATTAAGTGTTGTAATTTCTATTAAAAATTGTAACGTTGAACATTGGAGTCTTTTGACATATTAATGTTGCTGAAGGCATTCTGCTTCTGACTCAAGTGTCTTCCAAATTAATTGTTTGGATTAAACACCAAAATGCTGGTAATGCGTGCTTTATACTTTTGTTTAAAAGTGTGCTATTCATGTGATTGGTGGACACATGGCAAGGTGGTGGACACATGCTGGCACATCCGGTGCTGAGAACACGTAGTGCTCAACTATATGAGCCAAATGTGTATGGAAATGAACCTTGGAACAGAGCTGGTCTCTGTGCAGCATCTTCCGTTGCTAAAATTATCTGCGTATTTCAATACACTTTCATTCCTTTATTGATGTGACAGTGTCTGCTTTCTCTGCAGTCTCCATTCATCTTGGATTAATGAAGTAAAGATCTAAAAGTTGACAGGATGTGATTTCAAACTGATCTATATCCGCCACATGCTGCCTTGAACTAAATCAACTTTACAGACACATTAGAAATGTTTCCTTGGAAGAAGATGATTACATTTTAAACGTATGTTTGCTTCAGTTAAAGTGACTCAAGTTAATATAGTCAACCTTTTGGGAACAGATTACCTCCCAGCTAAAAGACATGGGCTAAAACAAACACAACTCCAATTCTGATTAACTCTTTCTGCAGAAAAAAGACACCCTGAGCTCAACCAAGTCAAGTCATCTTCATTTATATAGCGCTTTTAACAATGTAGATTGTTCCAAAGCAGCTTTACATTGATAATAGGAAATTAAAGTAAAGTGTTTTGGCTTTATAGCAGCTCTAGAATAAAGGTATTATCCAGCTAAAGTTAGTTTGATTGATTCACTTCGGTCGCAACGATCATTAGTTATTAACTTAGGGGCCGCTAACACGACACCGCTAATAAATGTGAACTCTACCATATGAAGGAGGGATCGCATTATTATTGAGCAAACAATACATGAAACTACCGCAAAAGCATCTCCATTTCCTCCTGTAGGAAAGGCTGAAGGTTTCCAGGGAAGAATTCCATTTTCCCAGGCAGGATGACAGAATGGGATGCACACAGAAAACTCTCCATTAGTGGTGAGCCACAAAGAGAGGCAGGCCCATTGAAAGAGACTGTCAGCGCAAGAAAGCCCTCTGTGTGAGGGGTCAGAGGAAGACCTGTTCCCAGGGTGGCTACCACACAATGGCAGAAATGCGTCAGCCACCAAACCATACCAAACCATACCATACCATACCATACCAAACCATAGCAAACCAAACCAAACCATACCAAACCAAACCAAACCATACCATACCAAACCATAGCAAACCAAACCAAACCATACCAAACCAAACCATAGCAAACCAAACCAAACCATACCAAACCATAGCAAACCATACCATACCATACCAAACCAAACCAATCCATAGCAAACCATACCATACCATACCATACCAAACCAAACCAAACCATACCATACCAAACCATAGCAAACCAAACCAAACCATACCAAACCATAGCAAACCAAACCAAACCATACCAAACCATAGCAAACCATACCATACCATACCATACCAAACCATACCAAACCATAGCAAACCAAACCAAACCAAACCATAGCAAACCATACCAAACCAAACCAAACCAAACCATAGCAAACCAAACCATACCATACCAAATAGGGGTGTAACAATATATCGCAATACAAAAATGCAACAATATGTATTGTGTATAGTTCACCCAAAATAAAAATTACTGTGTGAGAAAAATTTCAAGTTTCGAGTTTTAGTCTCAGTACTACATTAAACTACTAAATATAATGTATAATAATGCAATGGGGGAATATTTGTGGGTCCTGGTAATGCCAAATGTCTTATGTTACCAGTAAACACTACATTATTTTAAATATATCTAGTCTGTGAAAGAGAACAAGCATATTCATCTAAAATAATTCTGTATTTTCAGATTCAGAATCATCAATATTTTTATTCTGGTGTCTCTATTGTCCTGTGCTTTGGGTTTCAGCACCAAGTCCAAGCCTAATCATTTACACACAATATAATATCAAATTAAGGATTTTAATAAACAGTACATTTTTTGTTAACCTTTAATCATATGTCTTGGAGTATCGCAATAATATCGTATCGTGAGTTCAGTAGCGTGATATGTATCGAATCGTGACATGAGGGTATCGTTACACCCCTAAATACCAAACTATAACCATAGCAAACCAAACCACACCATACCAAACCATACCAAACTATACCATAGCATACCATAGTAAATACATCCAACAGCTATCAGCAGACAGGACTGCTACATGTTATTTACACAGCTCTGAAAGCTCAATCAGAATTCAGAGTCAAAATTCACAAGTCAAGGGTTACATGATAATGCTAAACTGTTTTTGCACTGATGCTAAATTTATCATTGGTGGTGTATTCGTATATTTTTTGATTTGTGGCCATCAAGTTTAAAATGAAAGAGAAGATGCAGAAATTTCATTCACTGGATTTTCCAAATATTGAGATTACCACATGGTTATTTCATACATAATACATTTTTATTGAATTTCCAGTAAAATAACTATCAATATTCACTACCATTTAAAATTCAGCAAGAATGCCTCAAAAGTGACAGAAAAGACATTATGTCTATGTCAAGATTTCTATTATAAACAAATGCTGTTCTTTTGAACGTTATATTCATCAAAAAACGTTCCGTTATAGACAAACATATTGAGCAACACAACCATGTTCAATAATTACACTGTACTCATTAAAACTCTCTTAGTGAGCATAAGAGACTCCTTTCAAAAACACTAAAACAATCTCACCAACTACAAACTTTTGAACAGTAGTGCATGTACTGTTACTATGATATAAAATGATTCATCTCAGGCCATATAACGTATAACGGCCGCACCACCTTCCCCAGCAAGAAACCAAGTGAATGCATTTTACAACTCAGGCAAATACATCAGAGCACCATCATCATCATCAAGATCGGCAACGCTTCACGCCAGTCTCATTAGACAGATTTTACTAAACCACATCATTCTGTCTGGCACTTCATGAACTGGTCGCATAAATCACACACAACTGCAACTATTCCCATGGAAACTAATGAATCAGAACCTTGAGTAAAGCGTTTAACACTCACCATCCTCAGCTCACTCCATTGATGAACAGAGAGGAGAGGCGAGTCGCGTATATCCTCCTCCGGTGTGAGCCAGGCTAAGGAGCTGTGAGATCCCGACTGCGCTCCCTCTCCAGGAGGCCTTTGTCCCTCACTCAGTTACGGATCAGCGGGCAAGAGGCATTCATTCACTGCATCACTGACTCCCCCCCCACCAGGGATCGTGCACGCTCCTAAGGTATAAGCTCCGCCCCCGACTCCCCATCCCAACCGTCCCTCTGTCGCGGAGGCTTTTATGTAAGCACCATCCACCCACTATATGCAGCTTACGTAAGCAATACCAGAGTGGAGACACTCTGAATGCACTGGCTTACAAGAAAACTAGTGACGAAAAACCCCAACAATCCATAATCCTGTTCCCTGTATCACATTAAGAGAATTATGACTTGACTTCGTCTCCTAGAATTACATTCCAGAGGACAGTTTAGACTCATAAGCGCCAGTGTTGGAATATTGGCATGAACGAAACATGAGATTGATATAACATGAGCAATTGCAACTCAGCAAAAATGGCTGATTAGAGAAGTGGAAACATAAAGCTTTTTTTCAGTAAGGGAAAACCCAGCTGCCCTTTTCCAAGCTCATTAACCAAAGCACTGCATGGGACAATTGCTTCGCTTGTTGAGTGCTGCTTTTCAATTCCTTCATCCTTGGATTTGTTGCCACAGAAGCTGCTGGTTAGTAGCAAGTAGTAGTGTGTGTGTGCATGTGTATTGTGTGAGGAGGTCTACATATACACAGGCTGCATATACACACAGAGAGTGGGTGTATATGTAAAAGCAACCTATTTATTACTTCTCTTACTTCGAAACCAAATAACTGTGATTTCTTGTTGCATTGATGCATCAATAAGTAAGAGAATTACAATAATGGCGCGTTTCCACTGAGCAGTACAGTACGGTACGGTACAGTACGGTACGGTTCGGGTCTGTTAACCATGATCTGGCTAGCGTTTCCACTGCCAACAGTACCCTTACTTGATGGGCGTGGTGTTTCGATCGACGTCATTTTCGCGCGAAGAAGAACATAGTAAACTACAATGGATGACATATACAGCAGATCTTGTTCTTGCTCCTCGACATGTTTGTCACAAGAAGACAAGCGCCGACATTAGGCATTTCTCAATATTAAGTACGCAAAGTTTGTACTTGCCATGTGCGACTCCTACATGCAAATGGTTCAGCGCGTTCTTAAAAGGTCACTCAGCTCGCTCTGCTACTCCGGTTATCTCTGTTACTCTGTATGTACATTTTAAGCAACAATAAAACGAAATATTATGTTATAAAACACTACTCTGCCTCTTTTCGTTTTCATTTAAATAAATTAAACATTATAGGGACACAAATGTGGTTCATGCACAACGCATATTGATTATTCACTGCACGTTATACGTTATTCTATTTAACGTTATAACAAAACGAAATTTAAAACACAACCCTAACGTTACCTCTTTTCGTTTAAATAATAAAAAAAATTACACATATTACAGGCAATATATGCATTTGTACAAATGTTGCAATAAACATAAGTGATAATCTTGTAATAAGAAAATGACAAGAAACCATATTTCTTTTTGTAAAATTTCAGTTTTATCAATAATAGCCAATATAAAAGTTTAAGTAAAAGGTACAAGAAGCTATACAATAAGAAATAAAGCAAACAATTCAGTCAAATGTCCAAATGCTGCGCTCTAATCTAACATTACAACAGTAAAGTTAAATACAAATAGCCTATAATATGAAACTAAACTTAGCCCTCGGCCAAAACGATTGACAGGGAACGAATTATATATTCACGAGACCAAAGATCGCCCGTTAGGTCTGCACAAGACGAATTATTATATCTCATGTTTAACCACTACCGTCGGAGTCATCGGCGAACGTCAGAAGAACTTAGCCGAGGAAAGGCTCATCCAGCCGGGAAACATGAGCGCCCGCTGATCGCATGGATCTCACAACCGGGGAAAAACAAATCATCTTTATAAATAAACCACAGATTTGAGCTTTAAACAACTACATTCTCGCCTGAAAAACTCTTAAAATTACATTTCGTGACACAGTAACAGTAGTATTATATTAAACTGTATATTAAAAAATGGCGCTTCTTATGTTGTCATTCCCCTCGTAGCACGCGCAAGTGACGATTCTCTGTCAACCAATCAACGTCCTGCAGTGAGTCTAGCTCCACCTTTTAGTACCGTACCACTGTGCTAGGTACCCCAACGGAAGGGTACCCAAAAAGTGGTACGGTACGGTTCGGCTTTTTGGTACCATTCTCAACTTTTGGCAGTGGAAACGCAAATAAAAGGGTACCGACCCGTACCGTACCGTACTGTACCGCTCGGTGGAAACGCGCCATAATATGAATGAAGTTTCAAGTTCCCAAACAAAGGGAGAACACTAATCACCATAATGGTGAGTTCAACCTTTTTTTCTTTTTTTTTAGGAAAATCAGCATCAATTTATAAAGTCAGCTTATGTGATGTTCTCTCAAGATTTTCAGTTGTATTGACAATTCAACATTCCAGATGACTTTGGGAAATGAGTGAATGCAACTAGAGAAAGGAAACTGCAGAAGTGGAGGAAATGAGAGAAAAGTCTAATAAGAACTGCACCACCTCAAACACTTTTTTGCTTGGCAAAATGGCCCTCATACCAGTCAATTAATCTTAACTTGGGTTGGAGTAAACAAGGCATAGAATGTGAATAGTACAGATTACTAGATTTTTACAATTAATTTAAGACATTAAGTAAAGCTAACTAACACGTGTTACTCAGAATAACTGTTGTGTTTTACAGTGTATGTAGTCCATGATTATACAGGCCCACACAAACACTGGCCATCTGCACAGGCTTCAGCCCTTTCTGCCAGTGCTGCCAATAGTGGACTGAGCAGTCTCTTTTCTTGACTTTCACTCCATTCAGGCATCATTTCTTCTTATTTGCCAATTAAAAAGCTGCCTTGTTGTTTCGCTCCCTGCTCTTACTCAATACGAGAAGCAGCTCAATTTCAGTTTTTGTTCAGCTTTTGCTCAGAGACTTTGAATCAATAAATCCACCTTATTGTAAAACTGGCAAGAAATTATCACTCTTTTCATTTCTTAAAGGGGATGTCTAATGCCATTTCATGCCTTCTGACTTGTTTACACTGTTAAAGAGTTGGATTCTCATGCTAAACATTGCTAAAGTTTAAAAAAACGAGTTGGACGTACAGTATGACGGCGTATTTCTGTGTCAAATACACTCCTTCAGGCTTCGTATAAGTTTCGGATAGTTTTTTTCCCAGAGTATGGCCCTGTATGACGTCATAAAGGGCAGAATTCCTTGTATGGGCACTTCTCCCGGAAGAGCGTGCGCAACCAGAGCGAGAGCAAGAGCATCACCCATCAATGTGCTTCGTCGTTGAAAGATTTTACATTTTGTTTTTAGACAACGAAATCAACAATGTCACCAAAGAAGTGAGTTTTTGGTTGAGAGGGAAAGATAACCTTGCTCAGCTTCCCAAAGAACCCAGAGTTAAGGGAACAGTGGATGCAGTTTGTTTTTCCGGGGCAGCAACAGAGTTGTGCACGTGTGTTTGTTTGTTCCTGACATTTCGGTGACAAATGTTTTAGAAACAAGGCCCAGTTCGATGCTGGATTTGCAGATTGATTGAAACTGAAAGATGGAGCGGTCCCAGCTATAAAAGATCCCGGTCATGAGTCGGAACCGGATGCAATAGCAATACTACTCTATAGGTACTCAAGATTCCCATGAGATTGGCAGAAACTGAGTGTTATGTACCCTTCAATATTTGACTCACTCAAAATGAATGCGACTGCAATGATGCGGCTCACACCAAACATCTTGGTCCATTTATATTCTAGATAATACAAACAACAAAAAACAATCGAGCTGTAGTTTGAAGATCAGAGTAAATAACAAGTAAGAGTATTTAAAAGTAACTTTCCAATCAAGGCCAGATTAATTCAGATGTTGAACGATGTCACAGATGTTTTGTCTATGTAGCGAGACAAAACAAGCAGATACAGAAGGTCTCCTGCTTCGTGAGGCTGGCCAACATTATCTTCCTCTTGGGAATGTCCCACTTTGTCCAGGATCTGGGAATTTAGCTCTAGAGGTTGTAGGGCCGTGCAATTAATTGAATTTTGATTTCGATTTTGGCTCGCAACGATCACCAAAATAGTACAATCGAGTAAAAACGATTATTTTGCCATGTTCTATTTTGTCTTGTGTTCTGATGCAATACTGGCCAGATTATGCAAGTGACAATTCCGTCATGTCCCGACTCCTAAACGCGAGAGTGTAGTTTCGACGCTTGCTTTGTCCAACCCATGTTGAGAGACCGAGAGAGAAAAGACGCGGCGCCGCTGAACATCACGCAGTTTGTGAAATTGTGTCTTTGCGAAAGTTTTAAAATGATAGATTTGATTATATAATCTGTGTGGATTAATTTAGGCTACTCATACAATCTACATGCTAAAGTTAATCAATGTTTGTGGGGGAATTTTCCGTAGACCTGCGGGAAAATGTAAATACTTATTGAAGTATTATTTGTTATATTATTTATTTTATAATAGTTCAAAAAGTACAATAAATGTTAAAATTTCAATTATTTAAGAATTGTTGAGAGGTGTCTTTTTAATAAATGCAACACATACCCAAAGTCATGTGAAATAATCGTGTTACATAATCGTGATTTCAATATAGGGCTGGGCGATATGGCCCAAAAAAAAAAATATCACGATAAAAGTCAAATCTTTATTTCTTTCAAGTTTAAAGGCAGATTTTTGCTCCTAAGTGAAAGTTGTAGAAACCAGAGCGTTAATTGTGGTTTTAAACTACTCTTTATTGTCAGAACATATCAGGACAAACACTTGCCAAACAGGTGAACATTTCACAAATCCAAGGTAGAACATTCAAATATTTGTCATTTTTCCTTAACAAAATAAATATCTTTATTGGACAATTAATTTCTTAGTTTCTGCATGTGCTCATTTTTTATTTGGTAAAATGTAATATTCTGACTGTTTGAGTTTTATTAAACTTAACCATTGGCCATCCAGTATCATGCATTTAGATCATGATAACCTCACTATCATGGCAAAATGTAACTTTATGGTTTCTATGGTATTTGTATGAAAAACAGTAGCCTAAATACATTAAATACTGTAATTATATTCCATCAGTCCTTTAATACATCGTCTACATTAATAATATAATACAATTCAATATGTATATCCCACATTTCATGGTGCAGTTAATATTACTAGGCTAACGTTACAGTAAATCCATTGTAAATGATGGGAATTTGTAGACGGAAAAGCCTTCAGACTGTATCGTTGCGCACAGTGTTGCTCCTGTTTGTCAGCGCTGTTTCATCTGCCTTTAAACTGGTTTAAATCACTGAGACACTTGTGTTCTACGCTGAACTCAAGCGCTTCTCACTGGATCTCGTGACGAGAGCGATCAGAGTAAACGCATCTGCTCTAGTGAGCTCGCGCTGCGCTGCCGTTTGGACTTTGAGCCGAGCGGATAAATGGTCCGTGTGGCGCGCGGTTCAAATGAGTTTCGTTCCGCTTTTGGCGCATAAACATTATCGAACATTTATCGAACTCTTGATATCGTTTTATCGAGAAAAATTATATCGCGATAATTAGCGTTATCGATTTTATCGCCCAGCCCTATTTCAATACTGCCCAAAATAATCGTGATTATGATTTTCCATAATCGAGCAGCCCTAACAGGTTGTCCTCAGTCCTTCCACCTTGGGTAGCTTGGGTAATGGCTCTCCTGTCCTTCCTCTCTGCTTTTCCTTTTGCTGGAAATGGTTTGACCCTAAACCAGGTGGTGTCCAAACCTGCTCCTACGGGACCAACGTCCAGCAGAGTTTAGCTCTTCCTGCTTCAGTTCAACGCACCTGCCTAAAGGTTTCTAGAGGCCCTGAAGACCTTGATTAGCTGGCTCAGGTGTATTTGATTATGGCTGGAGGTAAAGGCATTTTACAGGAATCTTTTCGGTTGATGGAATGACCTCAACAGACTTGGAAATGGAACTTTATCTTGAATCCTTGATTTTCTTTTTTGTATTGAACTTAATCGTGGCTCATTCTGTGGTATCATCTTGAACCCTCAAGACCAGGGTTGGGCAACTCTGGCCCTCGAGAGTTTCCCAACTCAGCAGATCAATCTCCAACCTTGATCAAATTCACCTGCCTATAGCTTTCAAATAATCCTCAAGACTTTGGCTACGTCCAAAATCACATAGGCTACTCTCTTCACGACTGCTAAAAAGTATGTTCTATATAATATGAGTGTGTGTGTATTAAGAATGTAATCCAGACATACTGCATTCACCATGTTGCCCTTATCATGTGACCTACCAGTGTCAGTTACGTCACTTCACTGTCATTGACAAATTCTTTCCCATGGCCTCATGGGATAGTAAAGTGTCCATCGTAAGCACACTTCAGAATCACAACGGGTAGTAGTAGATCATCCGGGTACTTTTTGCCAACTCTTTTATGAGTCCTCTGAATTTGGACATACTTCTTTTGTCACATACTGTTTTTTGCCTATATACAGTAAGGAAGTATGCAATGATGCAGCCTGTGGTGTTAGCCAGTGTTTGATTAGGGGTGGAGATAAACTCTACAGGAAAGTGGAGCTTGAGGGCCAGAATTGCAATACTCATCTTGCCTTCACATGGTTTCAAGCTAAGGGTGTCCAATCCTGCCAATCCAAAAGAGTTTAGCTTCAACCCTGTTCAACACACCCGAACCAGCTAATCAAGGTTTTCAGGATCACTAGAAACCTCCAGACAAGTGTGTTGGGGCAGGCTGGAGATAACTCTGCCGGACATTGGTCCTCCAAGAGCAGGATTTACTCAGTAGTCCATTGCTCCAGAAATCATAGGATCCTGTTGAATTGATTTGTCCACCATATTGAGAAGACACTGCTTTGTTGCATTTATTTAGTGGCTGAATTAGCTGGAAACATAAGTGAATTGGTCAAGCATCCTGAGAATCCAATTTACTGGATAAAGAGAAGTCATGAAACTCACTTTCAGTCATGTTGTGAGGTCCTCCTTTCAGCCAGCACTAAGAAGATCTTGGTTTCCATGTAGAGGAGAGAGATTGCTCTGAACTGAAGGCTTCAGATGAGTCTATCAGAGGTTCTCAACTCTGCTCATGAGGACCCACAGCTCTGCACATTTTGTATATATCTCTTATTTACACATAACAACCCTGTTGTTTACAAACTAATGCCCATTACATCATCTACTAGCTATTTTTGCATTGTATCAAGCAACAGCCACCCATCAGCAGATCGTAACCCCAGACCCTCAACATCTACGTCTGATTTCATAATAAAGATGCTGAAATATTTACAACTTCTTCTCTCCACTGTGCCGGGGGCTCATTCTAATGACATCATGCATTTTCCTCAGTATCCAGTAGACAAGTCCTCCTTTTGTGATCCAGATCACAAGACCCAATAGTCACCGGCCTCTGTAGACGATAGCTGGTTCACTTTAAGTTTTAGAAAACCTTTCAAACAAACATCTGATCTATTATTTCAATTCTCCCAAACAGAGGAGATTTACAATCATTAATATATGCATGATGCCATGCTGTTTCCATTATTTGCATGCATAACAGACCGCTGCTTCCCCCTTAAAATCCCCGTGGCACATAATGGCATGATAATGCTACTTAAACAGGCATGAAACTCTAGAGGATGCAGGCTAATGGTTCTTTACATGCAATCGGCAAACACATTATTACTGCATGACACAAGCTGATTGGCCACTGCTGATCATGCAACCAATAAGAGGCTTGCTCAACATTTAAACAGTCTGGTTCAGTGTTTGCAGTAGGCTAGTCCTGCACCGCACTATCATAGTTCCTCTGAGACCCTCTACCTCCCCCAGCTCCACCTGCTCAGATCTGCTATGGGACTGATGTATGTCTACTTATCCAGCAGCATAACTTACATGCTCACAGCAGCGAGTCTGAGTATCTATTAGCAGTAACAAGTCCATACATAGCAGCAATAATCAACAGCAGCGTAGCAGATCTAGTCTGCCAAGACCAAATACATTAACACTGCCATATTCATTAAAGGGATAGTTCACCCCAAAAATGAAAATTCTGTAATAATTTACTCACCTTCAAGTTGTTCTAAATCTGTATAAAGTTATGTCTTCTGTTGAACACAAAATAAGATATTTTGAAGAATGTGGGCAACGAAACAGATGCTGGTCCCTATTTACTTTCATTAAATGAATTTTTTTTTTATAATAATTCAAAAGTTTGGGGTCAGTAAGAATTTTAATTTTATTTTTGGGGAAAATAAATAAAATAAATCAATACTTTTTTTCATCAAGGAAGAGTTAAACTGATCAAAAGTGACAGTAAAGACATTTATAATGTTAGAAAATATTCTATTTTAAATAAATGCTTTTTCAACATTGATACAGTTTTCAACATTGATAATAATAATGAATGTTTCTTGAGCATCAAATCATCATATTATAATGATTTCTGAAGGATCATGTGACACTGAAGACTGGAGTAATGATGCTGAAAATTCAGCTTTGATCACAGGAATACATTACACTTTAAAATATATTAAAATAGAAAACAGGCATTTTAAATTGTCATAATATTTCACAATATTACTGTTTTTGTTTTTTGTTTTTTTATCAAATAAATGCAGCCTTGGTGAGCAGAAGATACTTCTTTTAAAAACATTTAAAAAATCTTACTGACCCCAAACTTTTGAACGGTAGTGTATATACTATGGAAGTCAGTGGAGACCAGAAACTGTTCGGTTACCAACATTCTTTAAAATATCTTCCTTGGTTTTCAACAGAAGAAAGAAAAAACTTAAGGGTGAGTAAATGATGACTGAATTTTCATTTTTGGATGAACTATCCCTTTAATAACAGTCAAGAGTTGTCATGATTGAAATATGTATATGTATACATACATATATTCTTATACACAATAAAAAAGTTGGTGATCTAGTATCTGACCCAGAATATTTTTTGTTTTGTTGTCGACAGTTCAGTGCAGCTTCAGGTTCAGTGTGAGAGATCTGATGCAGCTACACCGTGCAGCACGCATGAAAGGATGTGTTTTACCACAAATGTCACCAAGTCTAGCAGGATATCTTTGCATGGCACCAATGCTAGAGGGTTAATTTCCTTTTGCAAAGAAAGAGGTAACAATGCTCGCCTTATACTACCATTACAGCCAGCGAAGGCAACATCAATGTCTCATCTCTTCTTAAGGCAATGACCCAGATACTACCGACTATTGACCAGTTGCTTAATAAAGCCATTACTGTCTGCCTTGTTGGCCCTACTTGCAATTTTTGGCTTGTGAAGGAATAACTCAGATTCTTCATAACCATAATACCCTCCAGGGCAATCAGGGAAGTAGCTTTTTATTTTTTAGGAATTATACCTAAAATATCCTCAGAAAAGTGCTGTTATTAGTGCACTAGTTTCGTGTTATAATTATATTAACATCTTAAATCAACTTCGATGAGCTAATCTCACACTACAGCTTGGCATCAGCAAATTCCTTATGATATGACACACAACATAATACATCACAATTAAATGCATTGCAAAGTATCATAATGTCATAATTGGATAATGACTGACATTATGTCAAATGCACAAGAGATCATCATGAGACAGACTGAAACTGATCAGCTTCAACCTTTGTTGCAATGCTTCACTTCACTTTTGTCCTGTACAGAATCTGACCACAAAGAAATGGCAGTTTTAGAATTTGCACTTATTTTGATGACTTGGTTCTTCATTATTTGATGTGTAGTAAACAATAATAATGAATTCATTAATAATAAATAATACATAAAAAATAAAAAAATGATTCACCAATGCATCACTTTCAAATTATTCTGGGAAACAAATCACAATTTCAATTTCAAATGAATTATCAATATTTCTGGTTATTGTAAAACATGGTGGTGTCAAGCACTGCAAAAATCTACGAACAAAAACCCAACAAGCTTTGTTCTACAACATAAAAACAACAATCAATCAACATTTTGCATCATAAACTCACAATTGAAGAACGCACATGCATCACATGCTTAATAACTCCTGAGCACAGCCACAGAAAACAGGAAGTACACTGATTGACAATGACAGGGTTTCAGTCACTCTTATTCATCTGAGCTAAAGACACTGAGCTGCTCCTGATACTATAGGTCATACTCCCTTTACTACATTTCTATTAGCATCTCAAAGTAGGCTTTTTTTAATGTGTGGCTTTCATGAGAAATCTTCTCACAGAATTTGGTGACGAGCGTCGTTACCCCTCAGGCTTTGCTCCGCTACGCTGTCGCTGAAAGTTTAAGAAACATGACGGACACATTGTGAATCTCCGAGTCACATTAAATCAAGAACTATCACCTTTTCCCATTTCACACACTGACAGATTTAAAAATTGGCTCCTTTTTTATTAATTAATTAAAGTTCCATCTTGGTCCATGAATCTTTCAGTATAAGGCCTATAAATGTTAAATTTAAAGACTTTTTAAAATAAAAATGTAATAAACACAACCCTGCCGCCTGTATATGAACATACCAGTTATTGTGTCATCATTTACTCACCCTCATGCCTTTCCAAAACCTTTTAAAGCTCTTTAATGTGAGTTCAGTATCATTTTTGAAATGTTATTTTCACCATTTCTTCAACATAATGACTAAGTGACACATTGTACATCAAGAAAATCAGACAACGCACATAGAGCAAATTGAAAAAGTACAGTAAAGTTATAACTCGTTTGATTGGTGACGAGTGTGTGTCTCTGCACTGTGAGTGGCTGAAATAACATCAGCAATATGCAGAGTTTCTCAGCTGTAGAAGAGACTGATATGGAAACAGACTTCTGGTTCAGCTCACACTCACTTAAGTCTACCACAGTTCCTACATTTGGCATTGCGTGATGCCGTCTTCACACAGCGAGTTGATCACGTGGTTGGATGAGCCGTTTCTGCAGTAGTTGCTGAGACGCAGTGGTTTTCAGTGTGATGATGTGCAGTTGTGAGGATGTTCTGAATGGTTTCTCGTGTGCTGCCTTGTGATTATTTACTGAAGTGAAAAGAGTGTCAGTGCCTAGATAAAGTCTCAGGTCCTTTAATACAGATCCTGTATTTTTATCATTAACCTGCAGTTTAATTGCTTAGAATATTAATAACACACCTTCTCAACAAGCTGCGTGTTGTGAGAGATTTTCTGATGTTCATTGAACAAATGGGACGAGTTACCACCAACACCAACGCTTTTAACTCAGATTCATTGGTAAAAACGTGCTTGTGGCGACATTTGGGCAACATGATGTTACGTTGCTTCTTGCACATTTTATGACACTTTCAAAGTCAAATGTTCAGTGGTGCTAAAAGTGTGTTAAGTTTAATCCAAAACAGATGAACGTGAATCTGGCAACGTTGGTTGTTGCACGTATCGAGTTCTGTTGAGTGATGCTGAAAGGTTAATGCTCAATCGCATTTGAAAATAACGATGCTGTACCAGGTTGTACTTCGTTAGAAACATCATATGGAGCTGATTATGTGATGCAAATGTCAAAATGATTTAGTTTACAAATCATGCACTATATGATAAATGTATCCTGAGCTCATAACATAGTATTGTGCAAGAAACTGCATGAAAATAAGCCTTTATTAATTGATAATCTTCCCCTGTAATCATAATTTGTGTGAAAAAGAATAAACTTGGTGTTCATTTCAGTGGGAAACTGAAGTTTTGAACGTTTTGGGGAATTTTGCAAACACATTTTCCCACTGTTGCAAGTTTAATACTTCGATGTGATGCTTGCCCTGGAGTAAAAACACCAATATTCTACACTCTTTAATATTGTTTACATCAAACACCCCTGTTAGATACTCTAGTTAACATGAACTAATGTACGTTTGGTTGTTCAGCAAAGGCCAAAACTGAATTAAAGCTGAAATGCCACAAACTCTCAGGGACAAGTGCCAAGGTACAATTATGTAAGGAATTTCTGACCATCGCACAGACGAAAGGTCTTAAGCACGGGAGGATCTCTTAAAGAGAAACATATGGAGGCTAGATTAGATTAGGACGTTCCTGAGCATTCTGCAGTGTTGACTACAAACACACAGCTTAACAGCAGACTGGAACACACTCGTAGAAAAATGCAATGGTTTGAGTGGGGAAAAATGCGCTTTCACAGTCTTGGTATTAAAACAATCCTAGAATACACTCTTGTTTTGTCCCTGAATAACAATGGTGCAATCTCTCACTCAATGAGTATTTGACCAGATTTCTGTGCTTAGCACAAAATAAAGATTATTTGATTTGCACTTGGATCATATGATGAACTAGTTTGCAAAACAGTAATACGCTCTTACAGAAGCTTGCTTTCATGCATTCACCCTCATCTCATTCTATCAACTTTTACGCTCTGATTTTTTTCTAGAACACAAAAAGAGAGAATTTGACAAATCTTTTTCTTTTTATACGACAACAAATTAAAAAAAAAATTTGAAAAATTATTATACTTATACTACTATTATTACTTATACTACTAACCAGTGGGTACAACTTTCCACTCACCAGTTCAATTACTAATTTGCTAACTGCTCTTGGGTTCACACAAAGGTTCTGATAGGATTTGCCTGTGGATTTAATCCAAGCTGTTGGCATTTATCAACTAAATCCTGCTAGTACAATCAAGATCCAAATAATAACAGATGCAACACTTCATGCAACTTAAGCCTGAAGCTGTCCGAGATATCAGAGCTCCACTTGTTGCAGATGTAGGCAAAAAGAAAAGCATCCTTCCCTCACCTCTACAAGATCTTTGCTGTAACTCTTAAAGTCCCCCTGTAGTCAATAATTGTATCCCTTAAAACTCATCTTTGATCACTAAAATTACATATTTAAAAGTTTTTTCACTGAAAAAAAATTCTTCATGACTTAAAATAGCTTGAATGTAACTCGACACCTTTGTCTCGTTTAGTATATGCGGGTCTATGATTATGCAAATAAGCCCCGCCTCCACTCACTCAAAGCAGCTTTCAGCCAAAAACAGTCTCAAAAACACGGTTTGAAATCGCTGGTGTTTCTGGCTGCGTTTACACTTGGCATTAACATGCGACCTGTCTCCGGATGTTGTGTAAACGCGCTTCTGATGGGAATGTTATCCGATCAGCGTGTGCATGTTCGGAGGTAGTCGAGGGAGCATTAAGATCGGATCTCAGTGTAATGTAAACGCAATCCAGCATCGTGTCTGCATTCACAGGTAGACGTCACACAAGTTCTACTGCACAAGAGGTGTGATCGATGGGCAGAGTTCAAATTACTCTGTACGCAATTGGATAGTCCTTCAACCAATCAGACCAAAGATCCGGGTGACGTACTTTACAGAGCGATGCGAAAACTTGCAGCCTCTTCATCCTCCTAATTTTGCGAGATTTGTAAAATGTCCCCCGACTGAAACCTGTTTTTAAAAGAAAACCCACCACTTCAGATCCACTTTGCACCGGAACCATCCTTCTTTTGGATACAGATACAGAAGCCACTTAATGTGGACAGGTGTAAACGCACCGTGTCCTGATTGGCTTATGATCTGATCTGCTTGATCACGGAGATCGCATGTTAATGCCAAGTGTAAACGCAGCCTCTGACGTCACACACTACCTTGTAACCAATCAGATCAACGTGTGATCGTCAACAAGTGGATCTCTGAGCTGAGTGAGTGAGGAGGCGGGGCTCATTTGCATATTCATAGAACCGCGCATATTAAATGAGGCAAGGGTGTCGAGTTACATTCAAGATATTTTAAGGCATGAAGAATTCTTTATCAAGGGAAAAAAAAATTACATTGTCATTTTGGTGATCAAAGATGAGTTTTAAGGGATAAAATGATTGACTACAGAGGGACTTTAAGTTACACTGGGGGTCCAGTTTTTCTCAGGCTACACATTCTAAACATAATGCCAATAATTAAGTACCTAAGTCCAGATATTGATTGAACAGAATGATTAATAATGAGTACGTTTCTTGAAGGTTTAAGCAGCGAGGTGTTCAGTGCTGCACACTATGTACGTTTGACTGATGTGTTTTGATGAAGGTAATTTCCTTCCTTTCAGCACAGCCATGATGCGAGCGACTCTGCTGACTTTACTACTTTCTTGACTGCAAGTCTCACATGTCACACCGCAGAGCAAAGGCTATATCTGCTTTCCCTGCCGCACTGTGACCAGAAGAGATGATTACAATAAACAGCAAATCACTTCATGGTGATGCATTGAGGTCTTATGCTTCCTGTTGCATAATGACATACAGTGGTGCTTGAATGTTTGTGAATCCTTCAGCATTTCTGCATAAATATGACCTAAAACATCATCAGATTTCTGAAAGTCCTAAAAGTAAACCCAATCAAACAAATGTGACATGTCTCAAGTCCTGAAAGGTGAAGTCAAAACTCTTCTATCGCCCCCAGGAGGCTGGAAGCAGTCTAGCTCATAAACCCCGCCCTCTCCATGTAATCTAAAAAGACGTGAGACAAACTAAACAATCAAATTACATTTCAAATTAATTTTTTCCAAAGATGGTTTCTGTCATTTTAGGTCGTTTTTATTCACGCTGAAGTAAGATCAAGTGTTCGTTTTTTTAAATAAGTTTGGTTTAAGTTAAAAACGGGAGTGTGACGTCATGATTGACGGATGAGATTGACTGCTTCTCTGAGCGAAGTAGTCACTGAGGCACAAACCGATTTAGCTGGAGTGTGTGTGATACCGCGGCTCCACTTCACGCTCGCTACTGCGCAGACTCGGGCTCCGAGATGTAAGCGCCACATCTACGATATATTTCCTGTTCTACAATGGAAGAGCGTGTAGGTGCGTCATCCATCTTTTTTTTTACAGTCTATGCAAAAAATATTTACTTTGTCAATTATTTATTGAGAAATCTTAGAGCGCCACAAGTATGTGATCTCTTGCTTTCAGTATCCGGTGTGACCCTCTTGTGCAGCGATAACAGCCACTAAACGTTTCCAGTAACTGCTGATCAGTCCTGCACAACGACTTGGAGGAATTTTAGCCCATTCCTCAGTACAGAACAGCTTCAACTCTGGGATGTTGGTGTGTTTCCTCACATGAACTGCTTGTTTCAAGTCCTTTCACAACATTTTAAATTGGATTAAGGTCTGGACTTTGACATTGGCCAATCCAAAATATTAACTTTGATCTTCTTTAACCATTCTTTGGTAGAACGACTAATGAGCTTGGGGGGTCGCTGTCTTGCTGCATTACCCGCTTTCTCTTGAGCTTCAGTTCACGGACAGATGTCCTGACATTTGCCTTTAGAATTGCCTGGCATTATTCATAATTTATTGTTCCATCAATGATAGCAATTCGTCCAGGCGCAGATGCAAGCAAAACAGGCCCAAACCATGATACTACCACCAACATGTTTCACAGAGGGCATAAGCATATTATGCTGGAATGCAGTGTTTTTCTTTCTCCAAACATAACGCTTCTCATTTAAACCAAAAAGTTATATTTTTGTCTCATTCGTCCACAAAACGTTTTCCATCAATAGCCCTCTGGCTTGTCCTCTTAATCTTTAGCACAGGCGGGCAGCAATGTTCTTCTTGGAGAGGAGTGGCTTTCTCTGGCATGAATTTTTTCAATTGAATTTCTTGAATGTCTAGAATTTCTTCCATTTCTCCACAATCTGACTGTGGATTTGTGGAGTCAAAACTCTTTAGAGATGGTTTTATAACCTTTTCTAGTCTGATGAGCAACAACAACTCTTTTCTGAAGTCCTTCGTCCGTGTCATGACTCATGATACACTTCCAAATGTGTTGTGAAGTTTAGACTTTGCTAGAATCCTGTTCTTTAAATAAAACAGGGCACACACTGACACCTTATTGTCATCCCATTGATTGAAAACATCTCAGAACAGGTGGAGCCTAATTTCACCTTCAAATTAACTGCTAATTCTAGAGCTTCACATGGACAATTGGATCATTTTCTTGAAAAAATAAATGACCAATATAATATTTTGTCTCATTTGTTTAAATGAGTTCTCTTTGGCTACTTTTCGAACATCTGATGATGTTTTAAGTCATATTTATGCAGAAATATAGACATTTCTAAAAGGTTCACAAACTCAAGCACCACTGTATGTGCGGGAGCAAACTCACACGTGAGCTGACTCTGTGTTTGTTTATATGCGTGTTGTATTGCTCATCAAAGTGGTACTTGTGCTTATCCTGGATGCTGCAACCTATATAGAAATATCAAGATTACATTCACTTGCGCGATCTCAATCAGGAAGATTGACTTTTCACAGATTACCAACCTTTGAGCTCCTGCACATACGTCATTATGCGACAGGAAGTTCGCGCTCGACTGCCATGAACGTGCTCAGGACCGGTTCTTGAACAGACAGATTGTGGCAAGCAGGGCGGGGCCGAGAGCTGTGGGAACGGAGCGATGCAGCACAGGCGAGTGCTAATGGGGACATCTAATTTAATATTCAACAATATTATTGATCTGCCTGCATTGACACCATTATATGAGAACTGAACTGAGCTACGATGACTTAGCGGTTTTCTCCAGAGTGGCAATATATATAAATTTCTGAACTTACTTGCATTATTTTCCTGTTCTCTCTGTAAAGCTGATTTGAAACAATCTGTATTGTAAAAAGCGCTATATATACAGTATATATAAATAAAAGTCTCGAGTCCCACGGATGAGCTCCAGAAGGATAAAAAGGAGGAGTGACGACAGTGAAGGATGAGAGAGGACCAGGCCTGGACTACATGTTGTGTTTTGTTTATGTTTGCTTGTTTTGTTACGCTTTACTTTCGTTTTGTGTTTGTTTATTTTATGATCTTAAAGTTACGTTGAACGGTCGCCGGTTCCCGCCTCCTCCTTCGCTGAGATTTAACTTTGCTACACCGATTATTTCGCTTCACAAGACATCAATCCATCGTAAGGAGTCATGGGTATTAATATACTTTTGCTGTTGTTTTACTCTCAAATGGATGGTAGCCATTGACTTGCATTTTATGAATCACCATTGACCACGGATTCAGCTAAAAATCTTCTTTACATTTCTACTGAAGAAAAAAAAGACACCTACATATTGGATGGCCTGAGGGTGAGTAAATTAACAGCAATTTTTCATTTTTGGAGTGTTTCAGTGATTTACCACAGGTAGGAGAAGTTACAGTTATTTTACATATCAATATGATAAAAGAAACCAATTTTTATAACTATAGTAGTTATAAATATAATGTGAAAAATAAAAAATTCTTCCACCAAGTCACATCTTTCAAATGTTCTCTGTTTATGGTTGCCAACAACAGTTGTTGTGCATTAATAAAGAATGTGCGGTCACACGTGTGTGTTTATCTACATTTTCAACAAGTATTCGTTACTTCAATGAGCTCAATGTTTCTGTCTTAAATTATTACATTGTTAAATTAATACATTTTTAGCTACCTGTGATTATGTATATGTACATTTCTGAAATACATAACTTAGACACCTCTAAATTGTATTGTGGACTCATGCATTTTCTGTAAAGCTGCTTTGAAACGATGTGTATTGTGAAAAGCGCTATACAAATAAATGTGAAATGAATTTTACGCACCAGGTTTAACCAATCTATCATGAATTTCACTTCACATGGGCGTTTGCAATGCAACACTAAGAAGACTAAAATTCTCATTTTCATAACAATGAGTGAGTCTTCTTATTTTGCGTTGCAAATTAAGTCAAGTCAAAACAGAATGAATATAAACTACTTCCTAAAATATACAGGTATTCAACAGTTCCTACTGCATTTCTGTAAGGCTGTGTCTTGTACCATAATGTGCAGAACCAGTAACATAATGTTCCAGCATAGCCTACATGAACGCCTATGGTCTACTAGGCTATACCATCAAACAGATTAGGTGTAACACTTACACACTGATGTTATGTCTTGCTATAAATAAATAAAAAATCCTTTAATGATAATGAAAAATTGCTGCATTTCCCTATTATGAAACCAGTTACTGTTATATTACTCAAAGGATAAATCCATTTACAGGAAAATGTGGTTTCATTAGGCTACTCCAGGCTGATTAATACAGCAGTTTACTGAGTCGTATCGTGAAGTTCATTGATGTGATCTGATGTACTGGCATGAATCATTTATATGAGTAGTTGTCTGTCTTACCGACTGATGCTGATGCTGATGTCCGAGGCTCAGCTGATGAATGCGGTAAACGATCCACCTGCGCCCGAGATCAGATCAGACGATCCGCAGACAGCATGAACACGGACACACGCGCGCACACACACACACACACATCCAGCACTGTCACGCGCCGAGATTTACACTCTCACCAGTCGTCTTCCTTTGTGTCTTTTCTGGTTGTAAATGACAGCAGTGTTGGAGAAGGAGCCCTTGACTGAGGCGGAACACTCCCACTGTGCGCTAACTGGACAAAACAGAGAAACAGCGCCGCCTATGCGTCAATGCGGGGTAATGCAACACCTTCCTACATCAGCCAACCCTCATGTTCGGTTGAGATATGTTTCCTGATCGAAATTAATCATGTTCAATTCGAATTTAACCCATTATTTCCTAAAAAAAATCATCTTAAAATCAAGTAAAAATGTGTTATTGAAGCTCTAGTCGAGTTTAGGCTACTCAAGTAGGCTATACCTTTCTGTTATTATAACTGTAGCAATTTGACCCCAGCAAAATAAACAATTAAAAAAATGAATGAAGCAATAAATGCTTTTTCATTACCACTTATAAATAAATGTTTGACAGAATACTTGGAATTTCACTCGGCGGCCATCTTTGAAACGGCAGTTGTTTTCAGTCAGTCATACAGTCATATCTCTTCCAATCAAATTATCCGTTTCTGCAGTGACTTGATGACTTTACTAATCAGCCATTGGCTGTTTTATTTAGAAGGCGGGACTTGATCCGCCATATTGCACGTTGCACTTTCTCTTTGGAAAGCTATATCATGCCAAATCGCAGGACATCAACTCAATTGTATCACTTATCTACCTAACTGTACATGAGGACCAGCCAGAAAATTTGCGAAAGTAAGAGTGTAGATAAAAAAACACAATGTGAAAAAAATGAAAGGGTCTTAATACTTCCTGAGTGCACTGTATTTAATATCTTTGGAAAGATATAAAACAGATAAGAAACAGAGACAACTAATACAGGGTGGGAGGTTTACCCATTGGCATCACAAGTGCTTTGAGCCACAGTATTTGTCTTAATGACCCTGTAAATGTTCGATTGAACCAAAAAAAAAAAACATATGAGGAAAATACTATATTTAATTAAGGTATTTATCTGACAAAATTCATTAATTAATTTCTATTTCTATTAAATTGTATGAATTAACCAGTTTAACACTCCTCAGGGTTCAGTTCTTGGTCCCCTCCTCTTCTCCATCTACACCACATCACTGGGACACATCATACAGGCACATGGTTTCTCCTACCACTGCTATGCTAATGACACACAGCTCTTACTCTCATTTCAACCAGATGATCCCACAGTAGCTGCACGGATCTCAAGCTGTCTGGCGGACATCTCGACATGGATGAAGGAACATCACCTGCAGCTCAACCTGGCAAAGACTGAGCTTCTCGTCCTCCCTGCCAATCCGTCTCTGCAACACGACTTCACTATCCAGCTAGGCTCATCATCAATCACCCCATCAAGGTCAGTCAGAAATCTTGGAGTAACAGTTGATGACCAGCTGACCTTCACAGATCACATTTCAAAGACAGCTCGATCATGCAGGTTTGCTCTGCACAACATCAGGAAGATCAGGCCTTTCCTAACTGAGCATGCAACACAACTTCTCGTCCAGGCCCTGGTCATTACTAGGCTTGACTACTGCAATGCTCTTCTGGCTGGACTTCCATCATGTGCAACTAAACCTCTACAAATGATTCAGAACGCTGCAGCTCATCTTGTCTTCAACGAGCCCAACAGGGCCCACGTCACTCCTTTGTTCATCTCATTGTACTGGCTACCTCTCTCTGCTCGCATCAAGTTCAAGGAACTGACGCTTGCTTACAGATCTGTCACAGGCTCAGCTCCCTCCTACTTTCACTCACTCCTACAAGTCTACATCCCTACCAGAAGCCTTCGATCGTTCAACGAGCGACGTCTCGTGGTTCCATCACAGAGAGCCAAAAAATCACTTTCCAGAACATTCTCATTCACAGTTCCATGCTGGTGGAATGATCTCCCCACCGGCATCCGGAATGCAGAATCCATGACAACATTCAAAAAAGAGCTGAAAACTCTTCTCTTCCGTGAGCACTTAACCTCATAATTTTTTTATATATATATATTCCTGTAAATTCTCGCTTATCGGGCTTATGCTACTCTGAATAATGCCTGAACTTCGTATTTTGAGCACTTCTTGAGTTGTTTTTTGCCTCTTCACGATGACTTGCTTAATTTAGTCCCAATTTGTAAGTCGCTTTGGACAAAAGCGTCTGCTAAATGACTAAATGTAAATGTAAACACTTTATCACTAGCAATATATATATATATATATGTGTGTGTGTGTGTGTGTGTGTGTGTGTGTGTGTGTGTGTGTGTGTGTGTATATATATATATATCATAAAAGTATTATGCGGTAATTTTAAATATTTCTCCTTATATAGAAAATGTTTGGACTAAAAGGCTCTTTAGAATTTAGTAACGAATCTTGGGTTCTATATAGAACCTCAATTAACATTTATTTCCTAAGAGTGTACATTGACTACAACAACATAATCAGATAATCAATAAATATTAAATTTTCTCTCGTTTATGCATGTGTTCATAATTTGTTTGTATGACAGCCTGGCCAAAAATTATGTCTGCAAAATTTGGCATGTTTCATTGCGTTATCATCACAAATAAAACAACTGTTTCCTAAATAAAACGCAATATGTTTACACAATCTTTAACACATTTTTAAAAAATAATATTTGAATAAAGGGTGAAGGTGTCGATTTTCCTAGGCCGGACATCACTTTTGGTCACTACTGTATATGGATGCAGATTTGAAACTTTTCATGAATGTTTGTTGCATTATTTGAAGAAAAAATAATTTACATAAGTAAAAGTATGGCGTAGAGTGTGGCGACCTCACCGCCCATCCTGAGACGAAAATCAAAGGATGCAATCAGCCAAGTCATGCGCATGACGTAAAAAATGCGATCGGCTGTGCAGGGCTAGTAACCCGCATGGCTTAAACAAAACTACTTCGAAAGTCACAAAAGAAGTACCCATTCCGGGCAACAAACCGCCTTCGTCGCGTCGCTATGCGATTAATTCGCTCATGACGGTGTATACACCTGACAACGCAGCGATAACACAGGACAACAAAAATACCACCAACTTGGCTTCCCACCGCCACTTCTCCCATCGTAAAACAACCAATGTAGCAACATACAATGTCCGAACGCTACGCAGAACAAATAAAGACGGCAAACTCTCAACACCTGAAACTTTCGAAAAATCAGAAAGATTTCACCAGCTCATCTATGGCTGTGAAGACAAAAATATAGATATTGTAGCAGTACAAGAGCATAGACTACCAGCCTCAGACAACATCAATACCTATACAGAAACTTACAACAATAAAGAATGGTGATTCGACTATTGCTCAGCAACAAAAACATCTCAGGGAAATCATGTCGGAGGAATCTGTCTTCTTACAAACAGCGAAGCAGCCAAAACTATGACATCAACAACTAAAGTGTCAGACAATAATGAAAGCGAATTTCGCTGGCAATCCAACAACAACTGTCATTGTTGCATACGCACCAACCGAAGAAAAGCCAAAAGCAGAGAAAGATGAGTTCTATGCCAAGTTGTTAAAGTGCGCACAAGAAGTACCACCACACAACATGCTTGTCATCGCAGGTGACTTCAATGCAAGAATCGGCCTCGACAGCAGTATATCGAACCCAAGAGCAGTAGGCAAACATGCCCTACACGAGAAGACAAACGACAATGGCAGTAGACTTGTAGAGTTCTGCGAGACAACAAACACAAGATCTGCTCAGTTCAGATTCCCGCACAAGAAGTCTAGAATCTGGACGTGGCAACCCGACGCTAACAGAAAGGAAAACGATGACAAAAATCGAGCACAACTTGACCACATACTTATAAGCGGAAAATGGGCAAACTCAGTGAAGAACATTCGAGCATATAACACAGTAGACGTCGGCTCAGATCATCGCATAGTCAACGCGCAAATAAGAGTCAGTCTGCGCGCATCAGTCGAAAATAAGAATAAGAGACCAAAATACGACTGGAGGAAGCTAAAAGAGAATAACGAGCTACAAAACAAATATGCGATCGCAATCAAAAACCACTTCAGCGTGCTAAGCGAAGACGAACAAGACGTACAAACTAAATATGACCACTTTGTAGCAACCATCGAAAAAGCAGCTAAATCAACAGTCGGTCTGATCAAGAAAAAAGCCCCTAAAAACTGGGTCTCAAGCCGAACAACAAACTTACTTGACCAACGAAACCGAGCCAAACGAGACCGACAAGAAAAGCAAGAGTGCCATGATCTAAGTCAAAAGCTTCTCAAGTCTTACCAGCAGGACAGAATCGCCTTCCTATCAGAGAAACTCGAGCGTCTCAAGGAAGCTGCGAAAGCAAACAGGCTACGAACCACATGGGAAGTTATCAATGAGATCAGCGGCAAAACAAAATCAATAAACAAGCATAAAATGAAGAAAACAGATGGTAGCGATATCAATTCTCCTAAGGAACTGCTAGACGAATGGCAAAATTACTTCAAAACTCTACTGAACAACGAAACAGTCACGGAACATCTACACATCGAGCCAGCTACCAGAGACTTAGAGATCGATATAGGCCCATTCACGTTCGACGAAGTCAAAATGGCCATAGACGAACTCAAAAATGGCAAATCACCAGGTTGCGACTACCCCATTACCGCCGAAGCTCTCAAATACGGAGGCCATCACGCAGTCAGACAGCTGTGTAAGATATGCAATGATGTCTACATGCAAGAAAAAGCACCAGAGCAATTCACCACCAGTCTCATCATTCCATTGCCCAAGAAAGGCGATCTTACACTGATGAATAACTACAGAGGGATCAGCTTGATGTCGATCGCGGCGAAAGTCTACAATAAAGTTCTTCTTAATCGAATAAGAAAACCAGTCGGCTCTATTAAGATATGAGGGATTTGCTGTTACTGATAATATTGTAGCTACAGGAACTTTTTGCTGATCGGGCTGATCAGAATAATAATGTGCTTGTTAACTTTATGTTGTGGGGGTGGGAGTGAGATATGGAAAGTGTTTTGTTTTCCAGAAGCGATTACTCCTTTCAGCAGCATGTGCTCTTACAACACTACCCATTGGGTAGCTTTTTGTTTTTGTTTACTTGGTTTTCTCAGAGTTCTGACGTTCTCCCATCTGTTGGAGATGGGCATGTTTACCCCAGCACAGTTTATCTGCCCAATAAGTGTGAACTGCAATGTCTTTTTTTTTATTAATTTTTTTATATATATTATGTTTTATCTACCCTCAATGGATCACTCTCACTTGCTACCCGATAAGTAGTTCACATCATGAGTAACACCAAAATTATTACACTGAATGTCAAGGGTATCAATCATGTGGTGATGCGGCGGAAAATTCTCTCCATGCTCAAAAAAGATAAAGTACAAGTGGCACTACTACAAGAGACCCACCTCACTGACCTGGAACACTTGAAATTAAAGCGGGACTGGGTCGGCCAAATTTATTATTCTTCATTTAACTCAAAGAGTAGGGGACTAGCAATACTTATCCATAAAAATCTTACATTTACACTTGATAAAGTCATACAGGATACTGAAGGAAGGTATGTTGCTGTTACTGGGTGTCTGTATGGAGAACGTGTTCTCATAGGAAGCGTCTATGCCCCCAATACATTTGACAGCTCGTTTTATTCTAAATTATTGGCTGATATTTCCTCAATTGTCATACTTGGAGGGGATTTTAACTGCGTTTTGGCCCCAGAAATGGACCACAGCCCACCTAAAACTCTACCCCTCACCAAAATGGCCCAAGCTACAAAGGGGCTCTGTTCAGATCTGGTTTTATTTGATGCATGGAGGGTAATTAACCCACAAGATAAAGACTTCACATTTTTCTCTCGCCCTCATCATTCTTTTTCGAGAATTTATAATTTTTTTGTCTCGAGGTTAATCCTAGACAAGACTACAGCCTGCTCTATTAATCCATGTGCCCTCTCAGACCATTCATCGGTCTCTATAGAACTCATGCCACCTTACTATAACCCCCTATCTAGACACTGGCGTTTAAATCCTTCTCTTCTAAGTGACCCCGCATTTTTAACATATTTGGAATCACAATGGGACCTTTTCATTTCAACAAATGATTCACCTGAGATCTCTGCGTCTACTCTGTGGGAAACAGGCAAGGCCTTCCTGAGGGGAGCCATAATTTCCTATACGGCTGCAAAGAGAAAAAGTACACTGGCAAAACAAATAGAACTTGAGCAACAAATTATAGCTCTGGATAGGGACCTCAAGACCACCGCCTCATTATCTATACTTAAAAAATTTGAAGCAGCCCGCTCTGCCCTAGACCAACTTTTATCTCAAAAAGCAGAATCGGCCATCTTTTTTGCTAAGCATAGATTATTTGAATCTGGCAATAAACCTGGGAGGCTCCTGGCTCGACTAGCCAAGGGCCAGACAGGGCCTCATGTAATACCATCGCTTAGGGATAGTAAAGGCACAGAGCATTTCGAAACCAAAACCATGTGCAAAATTTTGAAGGATTTTTATCAAGAACTATATTCCTCCGAATGCCAAAACACTTCAGAGCAGAGAAAAAGATTTTTTGATGGAATACATCTTCCCACCTTAACTGAAGATTGTAGAAATGACTTATGTAGACCAATTACAGTACAAGAAGTTACAGAGACCATTAAATCACTACAGAGTGGGAAAGCCCCGGGTCCGGATGGATTCGGTCCTGAATTTTATAAAAAAGATGATCAAGCTAGTGGTTGGACCCCTAACTAACATGTTTACTGAATCGTTTGAAAGAGGCACGCTTCCACCAACTTTAAATCTGGCCCACATCTCTCTGATTTAAAAAAAAGATAAGCCTTCTGATTGTTGCAGGTCTTATGGACCAATACGTTTGCTTGGTGTTGACTGCAAAATATTATCAAAACTCCTGGCTAGAAGACTAGAGGAGATGCTACCTGTCCTAGTTAGACCAGACCAGACTGGATTCGTTAAAAATAGATATTCTGTCTCTAATGTTCGAAGGCTCCTAAACATAATACAATTTTCTCATAGTACAAAGAAGAGGGTCCTGGCGGTCTCATTAGACGCTGAAAAAGCGTTTGACCGAGTAGAGTGGGAGTACCTTTTCGATGTTCTTGATAAATTTGGGCTAGGCTCGGATTTTATTCAGTGGGTTAAGCTTCTATACAGGTCTCCTGCTGCCCGGGTCATGGTAAATGGTTCGATGTCTGATATTTTTCCCTTGAGTAGAGGTACACGTCAGGGTTGTCCCCTCTCACCGCTTTTATTTGCACTTGCTCTCGAACCACTTGCTGAGACTATTAGGAATCATAATGGGCTGTCCGGTGTAACTTTAGGAGACATTGAATACAAAATATCGCTTTATGCTGATGACATATTGCTGTTTATCACCAAACCAGAGAATTCTATACCCGTTTTGGTAGCAATTATATGTCAATTTGGTCAAATTTCAGGGTACAAAATTAACTATGACAAATCAGAGGCCCTGCCACTGGGTGACTTTGGAGACCGTGCAACCCTTGTCAATTTTCCATTTAGATGGTCGAGTGCTGGCTTTGTTTACCTGGGCGTCAGAGTATCAGCTAAGGTTGAAGAATTGTATAAATAGAATTTTAAGCCAACTTTGACAGCAGTTAAATGTGATCTTAAAAGATGGTTCAATCTCCCTCTGTCATGGATGGGCAGGATCAGCCTGATAAAGATGAACGTGCTTCCCAGAATATTATATCCAATGCAAATGCTACCACTTAGGATCAGTAGAAGGGCATTTTTAGGTATAGAAAGAGCTCTCTCAAATTTCATATGGCACGGAAAGAGACCTAGATTAAATATGAAGACTTTACAATTACCCGTTAACAGAGGGGGTCAAGCCCTTCCCAATTTTTTGTATTATAACTGGGCCTGTCATGCACGCATAATATCAGGCTGGCTCAATTATTTTCTCCACCAGGAGGGAACCCTGGTGCTGTGCCCCCTTCTCCCCCATCAGTCTTATTTCAATTGACAAAGGTGAAACCATGGCAGAGGTTAAAAATAATCCCATCATGCTTAACACTCTAAAGACTTGGCGTGATATCACTAAACATGTTGGTCAGAGGGGCTTTTCATTAGCATTACAGCCTATAACCCAAAATAAAGCTTTTCCTCCTGGTGTGGGGAAAAGTATTTTCAATGTTTGGTACTCAAAGGGGCTAAGATTTGTGGGTAATTTATTTGAAAACGGTAATTTTATGTCATTTTCACAACTTCAGAATAAATACCAAATACCACACAGCCACTTTTTTGGTTTCCTTCAGGTTAGACATTTCGTACAGTCCAATCTTGTACTTCCAACAGACCAATCAATAGAGAGTCCAATTGATGGCCTCCTTCTTACTTTTAATTTAATTGCTTCCAATAACAGAACATTTATTTCACTCTTTTATTAAAAACTGTATTCCCTTAATTGTGCCAATGTTAACAAAAACAGGGAGTCATGGAAAAAGGATTTGGAGGTTGATCTTGATACTGATATCTGGTCAGATGCATTTGAATCTGTTAAGAAACTGTTTACGTGTAATAGACTTAGAGAGAGTCAGTACAGGATATTGCATAGATTGCAGCGCACTCCTCATTTTCTAAACAAGATTAACCCCCAAGTCTCTCCCCTCTGTAGGAAGTGTAAGAAAGAAGTAGGGACCTACTATCATTGTATTTGGCAATGTCCCTTAATACTCAGGTATTGGAGGAATATTTCTCAGGAGCTAAGTTCAATTTTTCACAAAACAGTTAAATCAGAACCAGTCTTGTTCCTTCTGAACCTACATCTAGAGCAGCTCTCTCTATCTGCAGGGCAACTGTTGTTAATGGGTAATACTTCTAGCAAGGCGTTGTGTTCTCTTCCAGTGGATTGAGGAAAAACCTCCCTCGGTCACACAGTGGTACAGAGAAATATTTAAGGTTTTTCCTCTGGAACGCCTCAGTGCCACATTAAGGGGCAATACCAATTTGTTTTATAATATCTGGCAACCTTTTCTTGACTACCTTCCTGGTGATCTTGCTGGTTTGCTGCAGGATGGGAGACCACATTTTGTCTTCACCAATAAGTCATAAATTCTTTTGAATTTCCTCTTTCTTTTTTTGTTGTTGTTGTTGTTGTAAACAATAATGTAGGTTATGTGATGTAACATGTGATGTGCAATTTGTGTGTGTGAATAATTTAATAGCTGGGCTTGTTGGTTTGTTGTTTGTGTAAAATTAATCAAATATATTATAAAAAAAGAAAGAAAACCAGTCGACGACATCATGAGAAAGAATCAAGCAGGATTTCGAAGAGGAAGAGGATGCACCGAACAAGTTCACATACTTAGACGAATAATCGAGGGCGCCATCGACAAGAACCTAGACCTCTACATCATATTCGTCGACTTTAAGAAAGCGTTTGACTCGCTCATACGAAACGTCATGTTCGACATCTTGCGACACTACGGAATTCCTGATAAAACCGTAAGAGTGATTCGCACTATCTACAACAACTCAAAAAGTCAAGTAATGGTCGAGGGCAAGCTATCAGAACAGTTCAACATCTCAACTGGCGTTCTTCAAGGAGACACACTAGCTCCCTTTCTATTCATCATCGTCATAGACTTAGTCCTAAAGAAAGCAGAACAAGAGCATGCAACATCAACGGGCTCACATGGCTTCATGACGAATCTATCTAGATTTTGCCGATGACATTGCGCTGCTCGAGGGCGGCGACAACAACAAGCAGCAAAATCTAGAAAAATCGCAAGCTCAACTTCAAACAACAGCAAAGTGGGCAAAACGAGTAGGACTTGAGGTCAACATTAAAAAGACGGAAGCATTTAGCAACCAAGAGCTTGCCGGGCCAGAGATTCATCGAACTCGACGGACAAAAAAATCGAGTGGACAAAAGACTTCAAGTATCTTGGCTCTTACATCGCGTCGAGCGAAGCAGACATCAGAGCACGAAAAGGACAAGCGTGGGGAGCATTCTGGAAAATGAAGGATGTATTTCTATCAAAAACTCTTCCAATCGAACTCAAACTAAACATCTTTGAAGCAGCGTGCATCTCCATCCTCCTGTACGGCTGCGAAAGTTGGATCATCAACCAGAAAATGCAAAACTCACTCAACAGCTTCGACACCAGTTGCTACAGAATCATGCTTGGCATCAAGAAAATGGATCGAATAAGTAACAAAGCTGTATACGAAGCAGTCGAAAAGAACCAGCTTATCCTTCAAATCCAACAAAGACAGCTACGCTTCGTCGGCCACTCATTTAGAAGACACATAAACGACCAAATTAACAAATATGTGTTATATGCGCCCGAAGAACGACATGGCAAACGAAGCCGAGGAAAGCCACGCACATTATATCACACATACATCGGCAAACTAATCAACAACGACATGCCACCAACTGCTGATGAGATGCGAAGAGCTGCTAGTAATCGAACAGAATGGAGAAAGCTTGTGACCGACTGCAAACCCGTTTTGTTCGCAGCCGATTGATGATGATGATGATGATGATAAGTAAAAGCATAAACAAAAGTACAACAATGATGATAATAATAATAATTTAATAATGTGTGATCAAGTAATTTTGCAGTACTTTATATTCTTAAAGATATTCTTAAACCAACAGGAAACAAGATTAAGCACCAAAATGTTAAACTTTTTTTTTTCTTCCATATATAACATCATGTAGGAAATAAGTCAGTCTTTAACAGGTCTCGGTCTGAAGCGCAGACTCCAGCGCTCTCCTCCTCTGAAGCGTCATGAACCGGGACAGGAACACCACTCTCCTCTTTCACTTCGTCTTGGTTGACGAGACTGAAACCGATGATCTAGAAAATGGATAAAGTATTTTATTAGACGTAAGAGCTAAGCATTTCCATAACTTCTACAGTCATTTCTATTTAAAAAAAAGATCATTTCATCTCAAAGAGCAATTTCTGAATTATTTTTGAGCTTATAAATGCTCACTGACTATATTAATTTCCACATCTCCAAGCCTTTGGAAGTTTGGAAGTTTTCCATGACTGCAGGATCTCCGTCCACAGTTCATAATCTCGTCAGATATGCTATAATAGCTCTGTCACCTGTCCATGGCTTCCCAAAGATGCTGCTTCAGTTATGTGCCGGTAGAGATCGTGGCGGGCTATGAAACTATTAAGCCAATCTCGACCTACAGGAATCACAAACTGAAGTCAGCAACACAAGAAGAGTGTGTTGATTTACTGCAAGAGTCGTGCGGACAGACCCTACCTGCTAGCCTCTGCTCCCCCCAGTTGTTGGGCACAGGAATGTTGTTCTTCTGTGCAAATTCAAATGCCATTTCCCTGCATTTCTTTGGAGTAAGAGTGTGTGTGCGTTCAGCCAGCGTCCTGATGTTTTCTGCGAGCTCCTCCTCCGATTCCTCGGACAAGATCCTCTTGGCTTCTGCCGTTCCTCTGTACCCGACTGTTCTCTCTCTCTTTTCTTCGGCCTTCTTCATGTACCTCTGCAGGGTGGACCTGCCGATCTTACGTTCCTTCGCCACTGTTCTGATCGATTTCCCACGCTTGACTTCAACGAACGCTTTCTCCAGCTCCTCGTAGGTTACCGAGCCCCAGTCAGTCTTTCGAATATAGTTTCGTGGCATGATAGCTTTCCTAGTTTCGACAACAACATGAAATGCATATTAAATTGCATTTTAACATGACATACACGACCGTTCAAAAGTTGCTCTCAGTAAGATAGTTTTATACAGCAAGGATGCATTAAATGGATCAAAAGTGACTACAGCAACATAGTGTCTGCCCAGATCCGGGCCACATCTGGCACATGTGGATTTCACGCGTATCACATGTGGGCCGGATCTGGGCCGACACTCTGTTGCTGTCTGGGAAGACATTTGCATAAATGTTGTTTGTTTGAACTCTCTATTCATCAAAGACTCCCTTTATAAGATGTATCGGGAGCAGCACAACTGTTTTCAACACTGATAATAATCATACATGTTTCTTGAGCATCAAATCATCATATTAGAATGATTTCTGAAGGATCATGTGACACTGAAGACTGGAGTAATGATGCTGAAAATTCAGCTTTGATCACAGGAATACATTACACTTTACTATATATTTACATAGAAAACAAATTGGAATAATTTTTCACAATAATACTGTTTTTACTGTATTTTTGATCAAATAAATGCAAGCCTTGGTGAGCAAAAGAGACTTATTTTTAAAAAAATCATGAAAAAAATGATACATTTGATGAATTATTTTATGATTTACAGTGGTCCATGAGTCTACGCCCACGAGTCAGAATGCTTCTATTTTGCATTTCCTCTAATTTAAATTTTTTTTTTTCATTACAAATGATTATAAAATGAAAATATTATCAACATTATATTCATTTTTGTTTTGTATATTTCAAAATGACAAAACTTAGTGTTTATTTTTAAACCTGTTTAGTTTCAATCTTGTTTTGATTTTCAGATTTTCAGTCTGGGTGGCGATGTATGATTTTAGAGCTGAATAATAAACTTTGACATGAAAAAAAAAACAAAAAAAACTTTCCAAGTAAAACAAACTTACTTCTCCTTTGTGTTTCTCTCATTTACAGACCGCCGGATATGCTGTGCAACTTCAGAATGTTTGGTCACATGACAAAGCAATGCACCAGTTGCCTAGATACAAGGGTGTCTCAACTTACCCACTGGCTCATCTTACCCCACTCAACCCTATGTTCTACTTTCTGTGACGCCGTCTGACAGTCTCTGCTTCAGGACTTGTACTCTGAAAGAAATAATTCTGTTGTAGCCATTCTGAATATAACAACTCATATTATTTACTTGACACAGAACCAATACACAAATTACAAGAAAGCTCAAATTAGGTTATTCAATAAGAAAATGAATGTCATTTTATTTGTTATAGAAATATGGTCCCCACCCACATATTGTCAGGGAAGAAATTCTGCAATGTTACAACATGCTGTATATTATTACATTGGATTTTTACTGGATGAATTCTGCTGCTAAATGTTTGATGTTCACAGTCAATTCTGTTTATATTGACAGTATAATGAAGAACATTTTTTTTTTGCATAATTAAATTATTTTGCTTGATAGCAGCGTTCTGTTATGTCAGGCTCTATATCTTCTCAGCCAGGGGTCCGGGACCCACTAGGGGGCTCCAGTAAGTCTTAAAATGATTTAAATACAGTTTTATTAATACAATCTTAATGTAAAAAAACTAAACAAAAAACTAGGCTAAACACACTAAAAAATTAAGTTGTACAACATTAAACTTTTTTAGCAATTGAGCAATTATTTATAGATTTCAGATTAGAGGGTTTTCAAATTAGGGGATCTAACCTTGGACTTTGAGTATGCGAGATTTTTTGGACGTCACAAATATGAATTCAACATATAATAAATAATAATACACTCAAAATGAAAAAAAGATTACATTTACTCAACTTTATTGCAAAACATTTTTTTCTTTTAATTCAGACGTATTGATCTTCTACTGGTCACACATGTTCAGGTGAAGCGAATTCGCAGGTCAGAGTTCACCAAACATGAACTTTGGAATGCTGTGAAATGGGAAACTTTTCACCTGATCTTGTGTTTGTGGTCCTGAAGCATCGCATGTGTGAACGAAAAGTGTACTGTGATAAATTTCTGTTGTAACTGAAAATCATAATAAAAGCAATAAGGCACTTGCTATATTGTGAATAGTCACGGCTCATTTGGCTTATAACCATATTAAAGCAGATTTAGCCTACTTAATGACCATTTTGTAAAAATTTTGACATTATTTGTACATTTATTTGTTTAATAAACTTGAAATCTAAATATATAAATGCTATAAATCTTTCACATCTTAAGCTTAACATTTCTCTGTTCTCTCAAATGATCTTTTTGAAGGCTTTTTCTTTATTCAAAAGCATTCAGCTTGATTTAACAGCAATTTCACTTCTACATTTACTATCATTATGCACAAATGCTTATATACTAGTTCTTATACTATCACTTCTGTTTTGTGCTACCAAAAAAACTATCACTGCCACTTTGTTTAGACATACTGTGCTATGTAATAACATCTTTAAATTACCATGGTAAATGAATGTTAATCACTTGAACCAATGGGGTTTGTTCTCTCGTGTCAAGCAGATTCTGTTGAGCTTGTTTATGTTTGCTGATCAATGGTAATATGTTAATAAAAGCCTAAATTATATCTGTGCATCATATAAACTGCTCGATTCATGTGGCTTAGGCTTCATGATTTCTTTATGAACTTTTTGAAGCGTCAAAGTGGTAGTTGCGTAGCTGTCAATGGAGGGACAGAAACCTCTCATATTTCATTTAAAAAGATCTTCATTTTGAGTTTCGCACATGAACGAAAGTCTTACAGGTTTGGAACGACATGAGGGTGAGTAAATAATGACAGCATTTTCATTTTTGGGTGAACTAACCCTTTAACATGTAATAACCCCATCACTGCACCATGGTACTGCCACAGTACTGCGAGTAAATGGACTGATTATACACTGTCAATCTGTCCACAGTGAATATGATTTCATACAATAAACTTTCTACATGCAAACATATTCTTACAAATCGCCGAAGCAGCTAAAAGCATCACTACGTGAGATTTGAGAGGTACAAACACACACACAGGTGTCAAAAAAAACAAAACACACACTTACAGGACAACACAGAGCTCTTCCGCCGGAATGGGAGTTGTTGCCGGAAGTCGTCACGGAAGTGGGCGGGGCTTGTGGTGCCACGTTGATGGACAGCAGTGGGGACGTGGAATACAGTCCATCTGCAGCCGGGGCAAATCTCACACAAAACACTCAAACCCTCGGATCTTTTAAAAGTTATTCTGCTAATTCACTGCAACGCTCGTGTTTGTGTGTGGATGAATCTGTGTGTTTGACCGCTGGAAGCACGAAGACAGAAGGTAAACACTTTTAAAACTAAAGCAATGCTTCTGTAGAGACTGCTGCATTAGCCTCTCTGCTACAGTATTATCTGTTTTAAATGGACATTACGTGTGTGGATTGCATGTTTCACTCAATAACACATGTCTGCTGTGATCTTGTCTCCTCTTATGCTGACAGCGTTTGATTATGATCCTCTAATTAAGCGGAATCCTATTTAATTGTCCAGTTGTAATATGTCTTAAGTAATTTAGCAGCATTATCTTATTAGGTTTGTTGGCATGTCAAGGTCCCAGCTGCTCTTGCACTATTGCTTTTATAATATATCACGTGTTTATTGTCATAATAATTGTTCATGTTTAATTGCATTATTTTCAGGAGATTGCTCCCACTGAGTGATATAGTCTACTAAACAGAAAAATCCTTATTACCTTTCCTTACCTAGAAAATGTGGACACCAACTGTAAATGGTGACTTTTGTCACCATTATATGCTTTTGTCATAGCATATAACATGTGTGTTGTTGTTTTAATGTCAGGATGAAGCTAAAAGAGATCAACCGAACCGCTATCCAGGCCTGGAGTCCAGCGCAGCAGCACCCCATCTACCTGGCCGCAGGTAACGGTGTTCATTAACAGTCAAATATGATGATAAAAGATGGTTCATAATGTAATTTTGTATATTAGCTTCATAGTCATTGCAGGAAAAATGTATCACAAATCAGTCTAAATGAATCATTAGTGAATTGATTCTGGATTTGTTTTTGATTCTTAAAGATCCTTATATAGTCAGGACTCAACGCTAAGGAAACTTTCACTGGCCCCACCACAAAAAAAGTAATAAATAAAACAGCCCTAGTTATTGTCTTTGTTGTTTTTAACCCATAACCTTAATAAATAAGGTAGTGAAACTTAAAACTATTTGCCTGACTCATATCAATTTCAAATATTGTTAAAGACAAGTAATCTGTCAGTGATAAAATACAACAAATAATGAAAATGCAAGCAATAGAACACGCATATAAATAAAATAAACACTGTTTTTCAAGTCTTAACAGTAGAGAAAATTAATTAATAAATGTAAAATATCACTGCATAGTCTTTACTGTATAAATTAAATATAGATTTGGTTATTAAAGTTACAAAGGTTATTCAGTCAAGAACAGTATGTGAGATTTTGTGCTTTGTTGTTTGATTAGCATTAAAACACAGACATCATCAGGTTTATTAGGCTGCTGTCCCTTTAAGATCTGCACAGATCCAATACAGTGCTATACATAAGTTTAGACACCCATGCTAAAGTTGACTAAAAAGAGGAATAAAAAATCATCTTTTGGAAATTGAACTTAATGCTTTAATTAAAAAATTTAGGAAAAATCCAACCTTTAAAGAGCCCCACATCATCACATAGCCTTCACCATACCTAGAGATTGGCATGGTTTTATTTCAGTTAGCCTAATAGCTGGTTTGATTTGCATTGTGAGATGATCTTATGGAAAGTACTCCATGCCAATCTCTAGGTATGGTGAAGGCTATGTGATGATGTGGGGCTATTTTAATTCCAAAGGCCAAGGGAACTTTATCAGGATGCATAGTATCCTGGATCCATGAAGTAACTGGCCTTTAAAAATAAAAATCTGCCTGCCTCTATGGGAATTTAACATAGGGGTGTCCAGACTTATGCACCCTGTATTTTAAGGAAGAACATTTATTTATTTACGATACATTATTCATTCACAAAGAAAATTGGTGTCCTTAAAGGTTGGATTTTTCCTAATTTTTTTAATTAAGGCATTAAGTTCAATTTCCAAAAGATGATTTTTTTATTCCTCTTTTTAGTCAACTTTAGCATGGGTGTCTAAACTTATGCATAGCACTGTATTCTGTCACACGTGTTTTATTTCTCAACTGCTTATGTTCACTTAAGACATAACAGACTGTGTTTACTAGGATACTCGCTGAGACGGGATGTGATAGAGAGCTCAGTTCAGCATTCGCTCGCTGTCTGAGATGCAGCTTTCTAGATGTGTGCGCACATTCTCTTTCCTGTTTTCTTGCGCTTGAATATTTAAATTGGCAATGCTTAAAAACATGTCGTGCAAATGTTAAATGCAGCACTGTCCCGATCGGGCAAGTGACAGTATCAGCTCTCCCGAGCGACGTTTCTTCCCGTCCCGAATAATCTTTATTGTCGAGACCTGATCGTAATCACAAGGAACTGGAAAATACATGGAAAAGTCACTGGCCAAAACGTCTGGAATCCCTGATTATTTGGTGTAATTAGTCTTCTTGATGAATAATTGTCAGGTACCTCGGCCCAGCAGCTCGATGCCACCTTCAGCACCACTGCATCACTGGAGATCTTCGAACTGGATCTGACTGATCCCACTTTAGCCATGAAGTCATGTGGCTCTTTCTCCTCTCCACACAGGTACTGAGTTGTGCTCGCATTGTGTGCTAATATTGAAAACGTGCTGACAGACACGGACTCACAGACACGGCTTTTAATGTAATCCTGTAACAGTTCTCAAAAAATAGGCAAATGATTGACTTATTTTGTATGACTTCAGAAGACTTGAAATAAATCTTTAATGTTAGTGCCATTCACCTTCAGTTAGAGCTGCACGATTCTGGATAAATTGAGAATCCTGATTTTTGTTTTGTTTGTTGTTTCAAATCGAGATCGATTCTCAATTAAACGATCTTTTAATGTTTAATTGTGCATTAAACGTTTAATTACCATTGTATGGTAAAGAGCACCTTTGACCCAGACAAAAATGTAATATATGGCCATATATGTACTTTAAATAGCATGACATATATCTATACATATATTTTACTTATCTGAGAACACAATATATGCCTGAAACATATATGAACATTTATGTGTCCAAACATGTGAAGAAAATATTTGAGTTCTTCCATATATGATACCATATATCTGCATATATTACAGTATAGTATTGGTTTCTCGCATATATGGACAACATTAAGTATAAATATGTGACATACATATTTGTTTTCCACATATTTAATAAATCTATGTAAACATACATGCATGTGATACTGATGCATTTTTAAAGCTGTGGCATATGGTTATGGTACTTTGTGGATGTATTTGTCAAAAATGACAAAGAAAACACTGCATTATTGTATTAAAAATACTATATTTGGTATTCACACAATAGAGACACAATCTCCAACTATAGGCATTTAATTACAAGGCATTCAGATATAAGATACATATATGCGTCTTACATATATTACACATTTATGTGCATATACGGGAAAATATATGGCACTGCATGAAAACGGCCATTTTTGCTATATTTTGAAATATGTTTCTTATATGTCTGTGTTTTACATATATGAATTTTGCATATATTCTCATATAGGCAGCAGACATTATATATGTAATTTACATATATTGACATATATTACATTTCTGAATCGCTTTATTTTGTTTTCCATGGAAACAAGAATGTTATATAGGTTTAAAAATTATGAGTAAATGATAATGGAATAAAAATTATTTTTGGCTGAGCTATTCCTATAAAACAGTGCAGAAACCAGGATCCAGTGGAAGCCAGGATCCTAAAAACCTTTGCCACACCTGTCAATGGGGGAGTGAATTAAGAAAATGTGTTAAAGTGCCCCTTATTATGCTTTTTCAGATATTACCTTTTCATATAGTGTGTTTACAGCTGCATTTGAATGTAAAAGGTCTGCAAAATTTCAAAGTGCAGGGAAATGGAGTTATTATATGGAGCTTATAATATGACAAAATGATTTGAATTTGAATTGTGTAAATTTGAATTATTTGCAAGTGTAATCTAACTAAATTGAATTTTAGGTGGTAGTTTAAATAGTTCTGAATTTTATTTGTTTTAAACGAATATTGAACGTTTGAAATTTAACAAATTGAAATGTTTTTATGGCTGAATTTTATAGACATGTATTTTCAAACAGCTAGTTTTTTTGTTCTGAATTCGTATAGTGCAAATATTCAGTTTAAAAAAATACAGATTCAAGTTTTCAAGATGAAGAAATTCGGAACTTCAAATTCAGTTTTCTAAAATTCAAGTTCAAAAATTCAAGTTCAAAAATTCAGATCTTACAGAAAGTAGGTCACAGGTCATCCACAGGGAAGAGTAAAGGATCTCAGATAAGTCGAACAGAGCATTTTGGCTGCACTGCAGTAGCTTTCTGCCGCAAACGCGGTGGTGGTTCAAGAGAATCCGTGTATCTTTCGTTCAGTCGTTTTTTTATTTAATATTAAGAGTAGAAAAATGAGAAAACAGCTTGAGTATTAGATTTCTTCTAATATTCTAGTAATAATAGTCCGCTGCAGCAGTTGCATGGAGCTTACAAAACGCGTGTATTGCAACTATAGGCTACATTTAATTTTCTCATCAAACAACTAGACTAGCGAATGGCTCGGCACAACAGAAGAGCTTAGACAGGGCTTTCTCTCTGTGTAGACCAGCAGTTGGTCTGAATTTGCCTATTTTCTCGACTGTATAGGCTAAGTCACGTTTTATCATGAAACACGCTGTGATTTATTCCAAAGTGACTCAGGCATATATAATGCATTTAATGTTAAATAATCTAAATGTTGACTTTCAAAAGTAGGCGCTAAGAAGGCTATTCTCTGTATTTTGGTTCATTTTTGGTGAGCGCCAGAAATTCGAAAGAGACCGAGACGCGCTAAAGCAGCGCATCATGTTGTTTTATTTATTTTTCAATGGCATGATATTTTGTAGTCATTTTGAATGTACACAAATAAAAATATACATTTTACTGTTTCGGATGATGTCATATTATCTGTATGAACAAATCCAAGTGCGCTCTCACACAACATAGTATATCAGTTCTGGCGTTGCTTCATATCGCAGACTGCTCATTATCAAAATGAAACACAGTCAACCAAACATATAAAAAGTTATTCTGCCTAATTTAATTGGTCTGTTGTACAATATAAAGGGCAAGCTGTGCCGCACACAGTCCCACTCCAAACATTTCCCTTGCTGTGAAGACGCTGATTTAGCCTATAGGCCTACTTCCATATATTTTGGGACTCGACTGAAGTATGAAGCCTTCTTTATAGTTAGCATCCACATGTTACATTGCAATGAAAACTTTTGACTGAATGAGAGATGCGCGACCGTTTCGATTTAAATAAATTTGTTTAGGCTTGGCGTTTATAAAGGGCACAATATAGGCTATTTTTATAGTCTGTAGCCTATGTATTATTTTATTATAGCCTATAGCCTACATACTTATTTTTCATTCTTGTTGTTTTTTGCATTCATTTGTCATAAGGGAAAGTAAAATAGGCAACACATAGCCTACATGTTAATAGTGTTTATCATGTAAATGCTGTATTTTATTTACAGGTCTTTTACACTATTGCTGAATAGGCTAATATAAAAAAAAATACAAATAATTATGACGCCTTTCTCTCTCAACATGATCCAGTGTGACTTGCACTCATGTGCATGCGACTTATTTTCTGCCAAATACGGTCAGTTAAAAAATGTTGCTGTATTGTTACAAAATGCATAGAGTGGAGACCATTTGGGCAAAAAAACTAATAAACAAAAAAAAACATATTGTGTTCATTACCCCCACCCACATTTGGGCTTAATCACTGTTATTATTAGGAAATGTATTTAGGTGTAGACAAAATCAGTTATGTTTATTTATAAATATGAACGTATACCTCGCATTTCCCGGACACTAGCCGTTAGTCTACTTCTTTGGCCTATTTTTTTTAGCTGGCCAGTTCTCAAAATCTGTGTGGAAAAGCTGCGGAGCGAGGAGAGAACGCACAATGGCTTTGCTTTGGAAGTTTTTTTTTTGTTGTTGTTGTTTGAAAGTTTAGTTGCCAGAGAAAATAACACACCGTTTTGTTTAACATCAATTGATACTCAATATTAATTAAATAAATAAATATAATGTCAGAGAATGCACAAAGCGCATCCTTTTGAGATGTAAATTATAATACATTTTAATAAAACACACAAGGCCTACATCATAAAACTCAGAAGATTATGTATTTTAATATATTATATTATAATACAAATAAAAAGGCGTCATACTTCAGTCGAGTCCCAAAATACACGTATAGGCTAAATCAGCGTCTTCACAGCAAGGGAAATGTTTGGAATAACAAGTAGGAGTGTGCGGCACAGCTTGCCCTTCATATTGTACAACAGACCAATTAAATTATGCAGAATAACTTTTTATATGTTTGGTTGACTGTGTTTCATTTTGATAATGAACAGTCTGCGATATGAAGCAACGCCAGAACTGATATCCTACTATGTTGTGTGAGAGCGCGATGCACGAGCGGCATCACTTGGATTTGTTCCACTGCTGGGAAATAACTTAATACTTTGTTATTTAGTCATACAGATAATATGACATCATCCGAAACAGTAAAATGTATATTTTTATTTGTGTACATTCAAAATGACTACAAAATATCATGCCATTGAAAAATAAATAAAACAACATGATGCGCTGCTTTAGCGCGTCTCGGTCTCTTTAGATCTTTCTGGCGCTCACCAAAAATGAACCAAAATACAGAGAATAGCCTTCTTAGCGCCTACTTTTGAAAGTCAACATTTAGATTATTTAACATTAAATGCATTATATATGCCTGAGTCACTTTGGAATAAATCACAGCGTGTTTCATGATAAAACGTGACTTAGCCTATACAGTCGAGAAAATAGGCAAATTCAGACCAACTGCTGGTCTACACAGAGAGAAAGCCCTGTCTAAGCTCTTCTGTTGTGCCGAGCCATTCGCTAGTCTAGTTGTTTGATGAGAAAATTAAATGTAGCCTCTAGTTGCAATACACGCGTTTTGTAAGCTCCGTGCAACTGCTGCAGCGGACTATTATTACTAGAATATTAGAAGAAATCTAATACTCAAGCTGTTTTCTCATTTTTCTACTCTTAATATTAAATTAAAAAACGACTGAACGAAAGATACACGGATTCTCTTGAACCACCACCGCGTTTGCGGCAGAAAGCTACTGCAGTGCAGCCAAAATGCTCTGTTCGACTTATCTGAGATCCTTTACTCTTCCCTGTGGATGACCTGTGACCTACTTTCTGTAAGATCTGAATTTTTGAACTTGAATTTTTGAACTTGAATTTTAGAAAACTGAATTTGAAGTTCCGAATTTCGTCATCTTGAAAACTTGAATCTGTATTTTTTTTAACTGAATATTTGCACTATACGAATTCAGAACAAAAAAACTAGCTGTTTGAAAATACATGTCTATAAAATTCAGCCATAAAAACATTTCAATTTGTTAAATTTCAAACGTTCAATATTCGTTTAAAACAAATCAAATTCAGAACTATTTAAACTACCACCTAAAATTCAATTTAGTTAGATTACACTTGCAAATAATTCAAATTTACACAATTCAAATTCAAATCATTTTGTCATATTATAAGCTCCATATTATTATCCCCTAAAAGAACCGATTCTGAACTTCCTGAAAGGAGTCAGTATGTTTTTTCTTTAGCTTTCTGTTATGTCAGTGAGGGAATATAATTGTATTATTGCGAGGGGAATAAAGTTAATGGCCAGTTGGTGAAAGCAAATTTTGTTCTCATCTCAGTGCTTGGGGTTAGTTTTGAACCCCAGTTGTAACCCTTGTGTTGTGCCTCCAGATACCACAAACTAGTGTGGGGTCCGCAGGGCATTGAAGACCAGGGTTTGCCATCAGGTGTTCTCATCGCTGGAGGGGAGAACGGCAACATCATCCTCTACGACGCCTCCAAAGTCATTGCTGGAGATAGTGAAGTGATCATTTCCCAGAGCGAGAAACATTCGGGGCCAGTGAGAGCCCTCGATGTCAACTCATTTCAGGTAATGAACCCTAAACCCTAACCAAGTTCTCATACTTGAGTCAGTTTGTACAAGAATAATTATTTGTCCTTGACAGTAAGTGGTGTTTCGATCAGTGTACATGACTGTTTGTTCTTCTTCAGCCAAACCTTGTGGCCTCCGGGGGAAACGAGTCTGAAATCTACATTTGGGATTTGAACAACTTCAGCTCTCCAATGACACCAGGACCTAAAACACAGGTACAGATCTCATGTGCACTCAGATAAACTTTGTGCAAGTTTTGTGTTTTTAAGAGTGTCATTTTATCATCATGTTTTTATCACTGATGATGTGTCCAAGTTGCAACATTAGATTTTAACTAGTTTAACTGGTTCAAGAACCAGAGTTCCCATGTCTTGATGGTCAAGATATACGAAGGAAGCCTTATTTTAAAAAGTGATGTCTAGATCTGAATTAAATTAATGGAATCTTAAAATGCCTTGGCCGTTTTATATCGAATATGCAGGTCTAAAATATTTTATCGGGTAGCAATTGTGAGTAAAAATATATTTATACGTCCTTATCCAGCAAATCACAAACGAATGGAAAAGTCTCACAAATTCATTAGTTAAAAAGTGTGGGAATCTTGAAGAACATTCAGAAGGCAGTTGTCATGTTTAGGTATGACAGTACCAAACAGTCTCTTCAACCACACAGTATCATTATTTCTGTCTTACAATAACTCAGATTATTACAGAAGAACTGGGATAAAAGGTTATAGTTCGGATACAAACACTGATGTTTATGGTAGCGATAAAAATAGAGTAAATCACCTTTTGAAAGAAACTTGACGCTTCAAATAACAATTGTATTGATTACATCGTTACACCAGAAGGTGCGACAAGCGACTGTTAGAACATGTGTTTGTCATTGAATCATTCGTTCAAGAGATTCGTTCAAAAACGCTGATTCATCCAGTAATGAAACAAGCAAAGTATTTATGTATGAGTCGTTGAATCATTCCCTCAAACTGATAGTTTGTAACTTTAGATGTCTATTCAGAATCCTGGGAGAATCCTGATCTGAGAATCCTGAAAAAAACAATTATTCTCACTAGTTTCTGTAAATTAGATGAAAATGTTTGAAAACAAACCTTTTCAGGCGATGTACATTACAGCGTTACAGCCTTTGAGTATTGTTGTGCCCAATGGAGGCCCTTGGAATGAAAAGGCACAAATAATAATAAATAAAGGAAGCCTACATATATCAGGAACATTTTGATAGTCCCTTTTGAACATTCTGTTGACTATAAGTAACTTTGCAACTACATGTCAACCAACTCTCATCAGAGTATTAGTAGACTTTCTGCTTAATATCTGCAAACTCTTTATTGTGACGCTCCTCAACAGACATTATACTGACTGTAAGTGACTTTGTTTGCAACTACATGTCAACTTATACTAACCCTAACCCTACCAGTCTATTAATACTGTAGTGAGAGTTAGAAGACATGGAGGTGCAACGTTACTTATAGTCAGCAGAATGTGTTCAAGGGACCATCAAAATAAAGTGACACCCATATATCTAGGGATGGAAAGATCATAGAGACGTGTGCCGGACTGTTTTGTCCTGCGACCGTAAGCAGCCCTGTCCAGTTTTGACTTGTGTTTGTTCCTCTAGCCCCTGGAGGACATCAGCTGTGTGGCGTGGAACAAGCAGGTTCAGCACATCCTGGCCTCGGCCAGTCCCAGCGGAAAAGCTTCAGTCTGGGACCTGAGGAAGAACGACCTGATCATCAAAGTCAGCGACCACAGCAACAGGGTTTGTGCAGTTATTCATCTTTGCCTTGATTTGACTAAACCTCCTAATAATAACGGTGAACTTGCATTAATAATACCTAATAACTTCACTAATGACAAAGTATCTGTGGTGCTTCTATAGTATTTCTATGTTATTGTTACTGTTGTCATCTGAGACCGTGTCGGTGTTCATGCAGTGGTGTGTGTGTGTGTGTGTGATGTGTGTGTTGTGGTTCAGATGCACTGCTCTGGCCTGTCCTGGAACCCAGAGGTGGCCACTCAGCTGGTGCTGGCCTCTGAAGACGACCGGATGCCCGTCATACAGATGTGGGACCTGCGCTTCGCCACCTCGCCTCTCAAAGTGCTGGAGAACCACACAAGGTAGATGTAAACCAATATTGTGCCATATCGACCAAAAATATTTTCATATTCTGTGCGGTGCTCCGTTCACAGCAGTGGCAGAAATTACATTTTTCATTAAGGCGTGATATGTGCCACCTTAAATTGATTTCAAGGGCATTTTTACCGTTATAAGGGCATTGTTTTAACCTTATTAGATTTATGCGTTAATCTGTTATGTAAAATTCTTACATTTAATCAGTTAATTAGAACGAGACACTATAGGGTTTTACCAATCAAAATCCTTTTTTGCACTGCAAAAGTTGCACAGAAACTGCATCTAAAGCAGCATTTAGATGTATTTATTGTGTAAATACTATGAGATTATTTTAAAAAATAAAATTTTGAGTATTGAAACATAAAAAATAAATACTTTAAATATTAAACTAAAATCTCCATTAAATGGTGGCATGTCATTTGTCTTTGTCTTAATGATTGAGTCAGTGACCGATTAGTTCAAACAACTGAATCATTCAAGAATGAAGCAACTGTCTTTATGAATGGGTCATTGGATCATTTAAAGCATTTAAAGGGCTGATATTCAGGAACGAAGCACAACAGTTCAGCTATGGCTTTGTTTGGGACCATAGTTGGAAATTTAGCGACTATGTTACTAGATAAGCAACTTTTCAGACCCCTATAGCAACTTTTTTTTCAGAAAAGGGACTGGCGACAAATCTAGCATTTTTAGCTGGTTAACATGTAGTCAGTCACTATATCATACTCTTTCCGTTATCTGACAAAAAATAAGTAAATAATAACAGCTTTATTGGACATTTGGCTGTATATTACATTATAATTATAGTATGTAAGCATGGATTAGGAGAGAAAATGGATGTGAACTGCCAACATTGTCATCCAGCAAAATTTTTTGACCAGGCATTAAGCTACTTTTCATTGGTTGTAGTTGGCAACATACATCATTCCATTTAAAAAATAGTTGGCGATACACATCACACACCCCTAACCCTTATCTGTGTGTGTGTGTGTGTGCTTTCAGAGGTATCTTGTCCATAGCGTGGAGTGTAGCAGACCCAGAGCTGCTCCTGAGCTGTGGGAAAGATAACCGGATCCTGTGCTGGAACCCCAACACGGCTGAGGTGAGACTTGAAGAACACGTGGCCCCGCCGATGCTAAGAGCGGTATGACATGCATGTCCTCCTGTCTCCTGTCAGGTCCTGTACGAGCTGCCCACCAGTGCGCAGTGGTGTTTTGACATCCAGTGGTGCCCGAGGAACCCAGCTGTGCTCTCCGCCGCCGCCTTCGATGGCCATATCAGCATCTACTCCATTATGGGAGGGAGCAATGATGATGCCAGTAATTTACAGGCCGATCAGGTACAACTGAACTCTGAATACACACATTCTCATAAGCTAGTATGGAGATTGATGATCTCACAGTTGCTCCTGATGTCCTTTGGGTCAATAGTTAAGTAGCTCGTTTGGAAACATGGATCCTTTTGGTACGGGGAAGACGCTGCCGCCTCTACAGCTGCCTCAGCCCTCGTCCTCCCAGAGCACCGTCACTCCTCTGAAGAAACCGCCCAAGTGGATCCGGAGACCCGTCGGAGCATCTTTTGCTGTGAGTGGCCACAGATCTATCATGAGGGGCTTTCGCACCGGAGGAACCTTTTATAGTTCCTCGAAGTTCGCACCGCAGGAACTAGGAATGATTTTAGCTCTAGGAACTCCTTTTGGAGGAACTAATTTCGCTCCTACTTCAGAGTCGGTCTAAACCAGCGCTATAGGAACTACAGTGACATTAGTGACGCTGACTGGCCGAACGTACGCGAAACACCAGCACCCGCCATTTTAAAAAAGCTGTGTAAACACACCTATATATTTAGAAACTAACTCTAATGAACATGGAAAACAGTGATAGATGAACCTCTTAATCTTTACACTGAGGAGAAAATCCAACGCATCTTTGAGAGGACCAAGAGAAACATGAATATGTATTTCTGCTCAGCAACACTGGACATCAAACACACGGCATACGCTAATAACTTTTTATATACTCTTTCTATGTATAACAGTTCTATATAATAACGTGTTAGACGGGACTGTTAGACAGATCGTTAACTAATGAACTCTGAGAATGCGAGCGCTGTTTGTTTGCTCTGGCTCTGGCGTTCTCAGCGCCGTCAAAATAAAAGTCACAACAACAAGCACGGCTCACGTCACTTCAGAGTTCCTACTGGCGGTGCGAATGCAACCAGGAAAATGTTCCTATTGGAACCATTAGTTCTCGGGAATCGCACTGGTGGCTCGTTCCTATAACTGAGCTCCTACAACTACCCGCTGCGAAAGCTCCTAAAGTGCATTTTAGACACCCTAAACCTTGTGTGCTTGTTTTAAATCCGCTTTGTCTTTTTGTGAACAGTTTGGTGGAAAACTAGTCACTTTGGACAACATCAAGCCGTCGGCCCATCAGCCCCAGCAGACTTCTGCCCATGTCGTGCATGTCAGTCAGGTTGTGACAGAAACCGATTTCCTTGATCGATCAAACCAACTTCAGGCGACACTCACCGCAGGAAACTTCCTTCAGTACTGCCAAACCAAGATTGAAGCTGCTCACAATGAATTTGAGAAGACCATTTGGTCTTTTTTGAAGGTAAGACACTTGAATACTTCCTAAACTGGCGTACTTGTGTTAAAAGAACAGCAGGCTTGTGTTCATCAAGGTGTAACCAATCGATTTATGTTCTCAGGTAAACTTTGAAGAAGATGCACGTGGCAAATATTTGGAGCTTTTGGGTTACAAGAAGGAAGAGCTCACGCTAAAGGTATTTGTTTAAAAAAAAGTATGGTTTATAGTGTGAATATCTGAATCTGCTTCTTTGGGTCTCAAAGTGTAGGACTTGATTAGATTTGCTTGTGGTTTTCAGATTGCATCAGCGTTAGAAGAAAACTGCAAAACGGATGCTGCCGATGTGGTGAGTGCACCAGTCGTTGTGTTTTATCTATTTCCACGACTCGTTCAGGCAGCGTCTGGGTTCAAGTTCAGCATGTTTGACTTAATAATGAGTTTTTGAGAACCAAACAAGAAAATACATTTTATTTAATTATATAAAACAAGACAGGAACACAAACTTTTTTCCCCCATGAGCTTCTCTCCTAGGAAGGGGAAGTGAAAAAAATATTTGGAGAAGAAACTTGCACAGTAAAAACATTCAGCAGCTCAAGCAACTCTCTTTCTATAAACCAAACAAAATAGAAAATACATTGAGCCAAAACATTATGACCAGTCACAGGGGAAGCGAATATATCGTTGATCATCTCCTAACAAGGCCACATATTAAGGTCTGGGTAGATAAGGCATTAATCCGGACACATTAGAAAACGCTGTTTTCATTTCAAAACACTCGTACACACTAGCGTTTTCCAAAAGTTTCTATTCCACACTGAAACGTCGAAAAACGCTAAATGCACCTTGCCACAGGACATTTTGCCACAGGACAGCAAATGCGAGTACATTTTCTGTCATCTTTACAGGACTGTGATATGAAGCATGTGCAAAGTAACATATTTTAGCAACTGTGTGAAAGTGAATTGCACATAACAGGCACAATACCGGGTGTAATATCTTTGGGTTTCAATATACGTCACGACTAAACTTACGTCATCGTTTTTAAATACCTCCGTTTTCACAGTCCACCCAACCGTGTGAAAGTGGCGTGAATCCACTTTGGAAAAAAGCTTTGTCTCAGTGTGGACAGGAGACCAAAATGGAGAGAAAAAGATGTGTTTTCAAACAGAAACACATTAGTGTGGACAAGGCTCTCATAATCCACTTATGACGGATGCAGGAATAAAGATCTGAGCGACTTTGACTTATTGGTGTTATGTAGCCATTGTTTTCAAGTAGGCATTGTTTTCTTTGTTGGTTCACTTGGAATATTTGTTTAGGTTTGTTTAGTTTTTTCTTTCAGAATGTTTAGATTTATTTGGAATATCAATTGGTCAAAATTAATCAGGAAGAGGAAGCCATGCTAATGTTTTTCACTGCCTATATGTATTTCGGTAACACTTTTGTATGGGAACACACATTCACTACTAACTATGACTTTTGCCTCAATAAACTCCTAATTACTGCTTATTAATAGTTAGTAAGATGGTTGCTAAGTTTAGGTATTGGGTGGATTAATGGACGTAGAATATGGTCATGCAGAATAAGGCATTAGTTTGTGCTTTATAAGTACTAATAAACAGACAATATCCTAGTAATATGCATGATAATGAGCAACTAGTTCATAGTGAGAATTGAACACTTTGAATAAAGTGTTACCTATGATTTTCTAACCCAGGTTGAAGAGAAAAGCCCTGTCGAGATCGAGGAAGAGGCAGAACCTCCTGCCACAGAGACGCCTGACCTAGACGAGATTCCTGTTGACGATGATGAAGAAGAGCCCGTTGATAAAGAAGAAGAGCCCGTTGATGAAGAAGAAGAAGAGCCTGTTGTTGAGGAAACATCCAACATAGACGTTACTCCAGCTCCAACCTCCGAGGCCATTAACCTCAAAGTTAGCCAGGGCAAGTTTCTTTTTAAGGACCCTGCCTGATATAACAATAGTTGATTGATCAAATAACACTAGGAGTCAAATTCTGTATTTGCTGAATTTTTCATGCTGTCTGCGTTTCAGATATCGACGGGCTGATCACACAAGCTCTGCTCACGGGGGATTACGAAGCTGCTGTTAATCTCTGTCTCCACGACAGCCGAATGGCCGACGGCATCATCCTGGCTATTGCTGGCGGTCCTGAGCTTCTGGAAAAGACCCAGAGGAAATACTTCACCAAAACTCAGAGCAAAATCTCTAAGGTGAGGGGCTAGGGCTGGGCACGGACACACAATTCACCTTTTGATTCGATTTCGATTCACAAGCATTCGATCGTGATTAATCGGGGCCTATCAGATACAGTACTTGGCAAATTTCCTCAAAATTTTATAAAAAATCTCTCAACTAATGCTTAAAACTATACAGGGAATCCCAGTTGGTGCATTACTATAACATAAAGGGTTACAATTAAATGATTTGTATACTACTTACATTTAAATTACACATAAGGATGTTTTCGTGCATTATAATAATACATTTTTATAGAAATAATTATGTTTCTTCTCATTTTTTGTTTTATATATAAACATTGATATCTTGGCTGTCATAACATGGATTTATTGAAGCATATATTGAAGAACCGGTTGGGTAAATGCTCTTCTCTAGAATTTTTCTAGCTAACTTACAAGCCTTGGACATTGAATGGTTTTTCTGAGGTAAATATAACATTACGTGACATTGTTTACAAGCTGTTTTATTGACATCTTTGAGCAGATGAAGCACTATAATGCTTTGTTCATTCATCAACTGGAAACAGCATGGACTGAAAGATTGATTCTCGGTATTTAAGAACCGATATTGGTTCAAAATGAGAATTGATTTAAATAAATAAAAAAAATTTTTTAACCCAGTTCCCACTACTGTTCTTCAGTACTAGTTACTGGAGTTATGAATCCTTCTCATTTTTTTGTTTGGACCAGACCAAGAACCAGTCCCTTGATGTTTATAGTTATTGAATTAATAAAATATTTATGCAGATTTTCAAAACATGGGTCAATAATTACACTTTCACTTTCACAACACTGTAATATTGCACTGAAATGATCTGAAATACACATCTTGACATTTACCACATTAATGTTGTGTCTCGATGTGTTTCAGCTCATCAGTGCCGTGGTGATGAAGGACTGGTCGGATATTTTGGAGACCTGTGACCTCCAGAACTGGAAGGAGGCTTTGGCTGCAGTGATGACGTACGCCAAGCCAGACGAGTTCTCCTCACTGTGTGGTGAGTGCTGACTTTACATAATGTTCACATTACAGGTCGACAGCATTAGACAGAATGATTGCTGGTCTGATAAGGTCAAGCGTTATATAATGAACTGGTGCTACTGTTAGAGAACTACATGGCTATCTAGCAGGTCAATAAAATATTTTAACCTGTTGAGTAAAGCCAGGTTCACACTGTACGATTTTGGCCTCGATTTAGGTGTCTGAGGCTACGTTCACACTGCAGGGCTTAATGCTCAATTCCGATTTTTTGAAAAAATTCGATTTTTTTGCAAGGCCGTTCACATTTCCAATTAAATGCGACCTTTTGTGATCTCCTGTGTGAACGTGAAATGACCCAGAAGTGACCCGCATGCGCAGAAGAGTACTGAACGGTCAACGACGTCACTTGTTGTTTGCGAAAGTAGCTAAACTTTAACTGTGATTCTCTCTCACACACACACACACACACACACGAGCGCGCACAGCGACCGTTAAGAGCCAGACAGCAGCCGCTGACCTATCTAATATCAGATTCAGCACAAATAAGTTAACATAACGTATTAAAAATACGGAAAAAAGTTTCAAAAGCCGTGGGCTTTTATTTTATTTTTTTAATTAACGGGCTCGTCGAGGTCGACCCGTTCGGCAGATTTACCTCAGCTCGACGAATATGCAGTCCGTTTTCAAACCGACGACTACTTCAACGCAGAATTATGACGTTTTTCGCGTATCAATGACGTGCGGGTCGGATACATGCGACCTGGCCGTTCAGACTGAAGTCGCATTTCAAAAGATCGGATATGTATCGGATTTGGGACCACATACCCAAGTGGCCTGGGTCGCATTTGAAAAGATCGGATCTGTGTCGTTCAGACTGTCATGAAAAGATCAGATACAGGTCGCATAGGGGCAAAAAAATCGGAATTGGGTCGTTTCAGCCTGCAGTGTGAACGTAGCCTGAGTCCTAAAAGATTCCTCGAATCCTAGGTCAAAATCTGAAGTCTTTGATTACTAGTTTGAGATATTCACAGACAGTCGACTAATGACCGTTGCCATCAGATCTTAATTCTGGCAGTGTCAGAGGTTTAGAGGCACAGTCCTGCAGTGTGTCTTCTACGACAACCATCAAATCAAAGACCAATAGGAGCGCAGAACCTGATGTTAGTGTGACAACAACAAACCACCACTTGCTCCACACACACACACACACACACACACACACACACACACACACACGTGTTCGTTTTTTCCCCAGTTTTCTTTTCAAGAGAAGCCATGAACAAAATGAACGCTATAGAATTGTTTGCTAGCCGCCGTTTCTGTCCTGCATGTAACGCAGATCACGACACTGAAGGAGTCACGGATTGATGATGTAAATCTCTGGACGAGTCTTCTCGCGCGAGACCGTTTTTAGCGCGTCTTGACTGCCGTATCGTCGGACATTAACAGGGTTGGGAATCGGACACTTCAGTTCAGGAATCTGTAACTATATTTGTAATGTAAATTGAATTGATAAAGTTCAGTGTTATTTTACATTTGATCACAGTTTCTGTGCCTGAATACCTGAAAATCTCATAACAGTTTATTTCAATCGTATCTTTGTTCAGTTGTATTTAATAATGCTTGATATGCATATTAGTTAGGCTGGTGGTTTTTACTGTGGTATTTTTAAACCACAGGCAAAAGTTCCTCGTGTAAGAGTTATTTTTGTTCATGGTATTCAGCCACAATGAAATGATTTAGCATTAATACTTAGAACAAATGTGAATGATATCTAAGGTTTCTTTTACCTTATTGGAATCGAAATTAGTTAAAATTCAAACATTACCCAACCCTAGACATGAATGACAACTGAGATCCTACAGTGTGACATGGCTAACGGGAATCATGTTCACACAGTCTGACAAGCATCAGTCGTAAAGGACTGTTATAAATCGTACAGTGTGAAGCACAGAGTGTGTGCCATTTCATAGCAAATACATTAAAGTCTCCCTGTAGTTAATTTTATCTTTTAAAACTCATCTTTGATCACCAAAATTACATATTTAAAAAAAAATTCCATAAAAAAAAATTCTTTATGCCTTAAAATATCTTGACTGTAACTCGACACCCTTGCCTCATTTAGTATATGCGGTTCTATGAATATGCAAATGAGCCCCGCCTCCACTCACTCACTCAGCTCAGAGATCCACTGGTTGACGATCACACGTTGATCTGATTGGTAACAAGGTAGTTTGTGACGTCAGAAACACCAGCGATTTCAAACCGTGTTTTTGAGACTGTCTTTGGAGAAAATACTCAGCAATGCTGTCGACTTATGAACTTACACATGGTTTGTCTTAAAGCACATTAAAAACACCACATAGACATGTATACAACATTTAAAGCTTGACTTTCATCACAGGGAGTGAGTCTTTAATATCAGATTATATATATATTGGATGTCATCAAAAGGCTGTTTGCTATATTGCCCAGCCTTAGTTTTGGTTTCTCCATTCACCTATAGTCATGGCTGTTTGTGTGTGTTTAATGTTAGCCTGAATGTGAGTGTGTGCTCCTCCTGCAGGTCTGCTAGGCTCCAGGCTGGCGGCGTCTGAGGACTCGACTCTGCAGGATCAGGCCTGTCTCTGCTACATCTGCGCCGGCACAGTCGAGCAGCTCGTCGCCCACTGGGCCAAAGCACAGGAGTCCAGCGGCCCACTGTCACTGCAGGTCAGACCGCACCGCAGGAACACACTCACACACTCACAGAGGACTTTAAAGCTGCATGTGTAATACTATATAGGAGGATCTGTTGATAGAAATGCAGTAACTGTGTTCTCAGAGGTGTATAAAGACCTTACATAATGAGCCCTTGCATTGAAATATCCATTTTGCACCGCCATGTTTCAACAGTAACCCTGAACTGCTCTATAGAGCACGTTTCGTCACTATGTTGTTCTTCGTGCAAAGAAACTAGCTAAATTCAGCAAATAAAACACTTGACACAATGATGAACAAGTACAAATAATATTCAATCATTTTACTGAATAATTAAGTAAACATAATTTCTTAATTTATCTTTGTAAAGAAACCTCATTGCTTAACTGGCTACTCTCTGCTGTCTCAGACGACGACATCACTTCCTGTCGGCCACCGTAACTTCTGTTGGTTGCAATTCGCAACCTCAACACTAGATGTCGCTTAAAATCACGCACTGCACCTTTAATCCATCATGTTTTCATTGGGCTTGATAGTGAGTCTTGTTGTTCTTGTGTACTGAGCACAGCATGAGCATTGCAGGATGGGTCAGTGGACTGATGTAGCTGTATGGTGATCACCTGTATCTGTAGGAGCTGGTGGAGAAGGTGGTGGTCCTGCAGAGAGCAGTGGTGAAGACTCAGAACGGGGTTTCTCCTGATATGGGTGCGCTGCTGGCAGAGAAGATGAATCAATATGCCAGTCTGCTGGCATCTCAGGGCAGCTTACAGACGGCCATATCCTACCTGCCCGCCAACACTGAGCAGGTAAGCATTTATTATGTGGGAAATGTTCCTTAAAGGGATAGTTCACCCAAAAATTAAATGAAATCATCCTAGGTGTATATGACATTCTTCTTTCAGACGAATACAATCGGAGTTATATAAAAAATGTCCTGGCTCTTCCAAGCTTTATAATGCCAGTGAATGGTTGTTTCTGTTTTGAAGTCTATAAAAGTGCATCTATCCATGATAAAAGTGCATCTGTCCATGATAAAAGTGCATCTGTCCATGATTAAAGTGCATCTATCCATGATAAAAGTGCATCTGTCCATGATTAAAGTGCATCTGTCCATGATTAAAGTGCATCTGTCCATGATAAAAGTGCATCTGTCCATGATAAAAGTGCATCTATCCATCATAAAAGTGCATCTATCCATGATTAAAGTGCATCTATCCATGATAAAAGTGCATCTGTCCATGATAAAAGTGCATCTATCCATGATAAAAGTGCATCTGTCCATGATAAAAGTGCATCTGTCCATGATAAAAGTGCATCTGTCCATGATAAAAGTGCATCTATCCATGATTAAAGTCCATCTATCCATGATAAAAGTGCATCTATCCATGATAAAAGTGCATCTATCCATCATAAAAGTGCATCTGTCCATGATAAAAGTGCATCTGTCCATGATAAAAGTGCATCTGTCCATGATAAAAGTGCATCTATCCATGATAAAAGTGCATCCATCATAAAAGTGCATCTATCCATGATAAAAGTGCATCTATCCATGATAAAAGTGCATCTGTCCATGATAAAAGTGCATCTGTCCATGATAAAAGTGCATCTATCCATGATAAAAGTGCATCCGTCCATGATAAAAGTGCATCTGTCCATGATAAAAGTGCATCTGTCCATGATAAAAGTGCATCTGTCCATGATAAAAGTGCATCTGTCCATGATAAAAGTGCATCTGTCCATGATAAAAGTGCATCTGTCCATGATAAAAGTGCATCTATCCATGATAAAAGTGCATCTGTCCATGATAAAAGTGCATCTGTCCATGATAAAAGTGCTCCACACGGCTCCGGGGGGTTAATAAAGTCCTTCTGATGTGAATCAATATGTTCGTGTTAGAAAAATATTCATATTTAAAACTTAAAGTAAAATAATAGCTTCCGGCCAAACATACATACGGATTCAACTTAAAATTCGGCTTGTAAAGTGCAACTTATGCGAGTAATGCGACGTACTGCTGATATTTATGTTACGCCATTGACACACTCGCTACTTCTGACGTCACAAGTTGCGCATTAGGCGTAAGTAGACTGCGGTGGCCGTTTGGCCAGAAGCTAGAATTGTAAATATTTGTTAAAAAAAATTTGTTTTAGACTCTAATTCGTGACTGGTGTTTTGTTTTGCTCTATCCTCTGTGCTTCCGCGTTCGTTATTACATCATGCGTCAGGTCAGGGGTCACTCTTCCACCGTAAATCGATGCGTATGGCCGTCTGCCTGTCTAAATCATGGGCTAATGTTCATTTTTGTGTGAACTATCCCTTTAACTAATAATTAATAGTTGATTTTAAAGACCATGATTGACACTGTTGAATGGAGTGGAATGGAGTCTCTCTAACGATGGGGTCTCGTGTGTTCTGGGGTTCAGTTTGTTTCTGTTTTAGATTTTGTTCGTAAGGTTTAACGTCATCTTTGTGAATGTGATGTTTGTTTTGTGCCTGCAGGTTTCTGTTCAGCAGCTGCGAGATCGTTTGAGCAGAGCTCTGGGTCAGCAGACGCCTGTGGCCACAGTGACCGGCACGCAGAACACACACCAAACGCAGACACACACACAACCTCAACAGCCCGCTGCGCAGCCTCAGTACTACCAACAGGTACGAGAGACACTCACATACAGCTGGGAAACACACACACAGGTGCTTTATTTGACTCCAGCGTGTGTATGTGTTGTGTTCAGGGTAGATCCGCCACTACTGTCACGTCCTGGAGTAACCAAACCCCCACAGCTCTGCCCAGTGTCCCTCGCCAGCCTGTGCCCGCCGCAGACCCGCAGGTACACACACCGACAGAGCTCACACGCAGACACAGGCTACACACACCGCACGAGCAATACTCGATCAGAAGGATCATTGGATCACAGAAGGCTCTCTAAACACACGTGTGTGTGTGTGTGTGTGTGTGTGTGTGTGTGTGTTTCTCTCTGTTCTCAGGCCGAGTCCACATCTACAGTCTTCGGCATTCAGTCTCCAGTGATGGCGTCAGTACCCGCCTCCAATCCATTCATGTACTCGCAGCAATACCAGAGTAAGTGCACTGACACTGTGTGTGTGTGTGTGTGTGTGTGTGTGTGTGTGTGTGTGTGTGTGTGTGTGTGTGTGTGTGTGTGTGTGTGTGTGTGTGTGTGTGTGTGTGTGTGTGTGTGTGTGTGTGTGTGTGTGTGTGTGTGTGTGTGTGTGTGTGTGTGTGTGTGTGTGTGTGTGTGTGTGTGTGTGTGTGTGTGTGTGTGTGTGTGTGTGTGTGTGTGTGTGTGTGTGTGTGTTACCAACATAAAAATGTTTATGAATTACATTAAATAAATCACATAATTGATTTGAGCTATTTTTGATAGCATAGAATAGAATAGATATATATCTCTTCTATTCTATTCTAGATATATATCTCTTCTATTCTATTCTATAAATATGTTCTATATAATGTGAATCTAGGGCAGTTTTATTTTAGTATTATTTATAGTATTTAGTAATATTTTTAATGTTTTTTTTTTATTTTTATTTTATTTTATTAGGTTTTAGTCAATTTCTTCTGTGCTTTTGTCATGTTTGGTAGATTTTCCCCTATATATTTAGCTTTCATTTATTTCATAGCAGTTTTACGTTTAGTAATGTTAGCTCTTCAGCTTACACTTATTGAGCGCTGTAGTGATGTCGTAAATTTGTAGGCCAACCCGTAACTTCGCATCACACTTATTCCCTCCTTTTGGATTATTTACAAAAAAAGAAGCTCTGTGATCAACAAAAGTTTATGATACTTAAGATAATTTTCACAAATTAACAAGTTTAATGAATTTTGATGTCTAAATACAATCAGTTAGGCTACAAACGAACTACAGCACAGTCACATGAATTCATCATCACACCATTAAGCTTCCAGCTCTTTCAGTGTTTTTTCCCTGAGAGTTCAAGTTATAAAAGTTTGCAAGAGCGAGATTATAAACACAACGAGGCTGTGAAAGTGTTTAATTTAACAACTTCTGTAGTCTCATTTAGACACTTGTTAGCAACACGTAAAAGCTTTAATAAATTATGAAAATGATCAATTACTGGAAATTGAGTAGTTTTTGTGAAAAATAAGCACACTGTTTTGTGGTGGACCGTGTCTTGGTCAGTGAGCATCTGTCTGGAACACACTTGGAAATGCATGGAGATCTGCTAGAAACGCTTCAGATCGGCTAGATCAGCGAGCTACACTCCAGTCTTGTTATTTGTGGAGTTCTAACTTGAACTGCAAAGGTTAAACTTAAGCAGTGCATGTTTTTTTTTGTTGTTGTAAGAATGCTGTAAATTCTTTGCATGAACCTTATGCTTATGTATTCATATGTATGTTAACGGCTAAAGAGCTGTTTCAGATGTACTGAGTTAATATTTGCACGCATGTAACTGCGGCTGTAATGTGAAATATCTCTATAAATGACTAACTGCATATGCCTGTTCTCTCCTCTTCCTCACCAACATCAGACTACCCCCCTGTTCAGCAGTTCACACCCGGCATCTATCAGCCTGTGCCGTACTCTTCCTCCACGGCCTCTCCTCTTCCTCCTCCTCCTTCCTCCTCCTCCTCTTCTGCTGTCTATCCTCCACACTTCATGCACCCTGCCTCCTCTCAGCCAGCAGCTCCTCCTCTGGTGTCTGGGTCTTTCTCTCCTCCTGCTCTGTCTTCTGGCGTGTGTTTCCAGCATGGCGGGCCGGGGTCGCCCTCAGCTTATCTTCCTCCTCCAGTAGCCAGAGCTCCAGGTACTCAGAACGAACCCGCACTGATTCCAGCCTCCCAGAGAACAGGTCTGAAACATACCAGACATGCTTGATCAATCTCAGCAATCAGTATTAACACACATGTGTAATATATATAATATTAGGGGTGTGACGAGATCTCGTGAGACTAAAATGTGGCGAGTTTTCGCGTCGAGTGAAAAGCTGTCTCGCCATGACTGAGCGTGAGGGTAAAGTTAGCACAGAATATGCCTCCGCTACATCCACATTACATATTACGGGCACGCCTCCACTGTCGTTTTGCTGTTTTTATAAAAACAAAAACCATAGTAAACTACTGTAAACGTCGCACACAGTGCAGCATGAATCACAGTTCACTGAGTTCGTGACGATGGCGGAGGATTCGGTGCGCAACAGAGCCTAAAACGTCTGATAAATGTCTTATATTGTCGAATGGGCTCCGCACGTTAAATGTGCTCATAGACTAGTCTAATGCAAGTTAGACTGTTTCACAAAAATAAAGACTGACTTAATTTAGACCAAAAAAATTAGACACCTTAACCCCAGGCTAACCCCAGGTCTAAGACAGCAGTAACAATCAGTTACATTGCAAACAGCCAAAAGAAAAGGGAAAATGGCTCATAATGTAAACATTTCTTCTTGTTACTACATTCTCCACTAAATTTCCCAAGTAAAATGTCCTTGTAACTGTTATACTCCTCCAACAAACACATATTATCCGCTGGGGTAAACTGCACTGAGCGGTTGAATGTGCTTACTCGATCCGCCATGTTTTTTGTTTTGAAAAGTGTCTTATTTTACCCAGGATGCATTGCAGTGTAGTCCTACTTAAAGTCCGCGTGAACCGGAAGTTGTAAACGACTTTTCTCCAGTGCTGTGACGTATTTCCCAGTGAAAAGGAATATTGAACAGAGGGCAGGGTTTTACTCTAGCGCTCCTCCTCTCCATCTCTCGCTCATTACAGACTAACGATTTGAGGGGAGTGGTTAAGCGTTTCCCAAACCAAGCCGTCAAACCTACGTCATCAGGGAAGGTCCTCCAATGCAGAGGGGAGGGGCATTTTCAGATTTTGATTAAAGATTACGAAGCCAAAAAAATGTTTTCTGTGTTTTAACTTGCACGGATTAATTGTTCACCACAAGACTAGTAATACATTTACATTTACATTTAGTCATTTAGCAGACGCCCTTATCCAAAGCGACTTACAAATTAGGACTAAATTCAGCGAGTCATCATAAAGAGGCAAAAGCAACAACAACGCAGGAAGTGCTCAAAATATGAAGTTCAGGTATTATTCAGAGTAGCATAAGCCTGATAAGTGATGTTTTTTTTTTTTTTTTTTTCTATATTTTTTTCTATATAATATGCGCTAACAAAGTAAATAGGGTCCATTTTGATTTCAGTTGGACTTTAAGATAGTCAGAGTCTTAAATGCTTTGTGCAACGGTCTGATTTAGATGTCTATCTGAAGTCTGACTATCTACTATATCTAAGCCATAGTCAAAGTCTATCTTTGTGAAACCGGCCCCAGGACTCTGTTCACACTTTGAATATTGAGAGATATTCGTCTCGTTCTCGTGAACCCAATCTCGTGTCTCGACTCGTTCTCGTGAACCCAATCTCGTGTCTCGTTCTCGTGAACCCAATCTCGTGTCTCGACTCGTTCTCGTGAACCCAATCTTGTGTCTCGTTCTCGTGAACCCAATCTCGTGTCTCGTCTCGTTCTCGTGAACCCAATCTCGTGTCTCGTTCTTGTGAACCCAATCTCGTGTCTCGTTCTCGTGAACCCAAACTCGTGTCTCGTCTCGTTCTTGTGAACCCAATCTCGTGTCTCGTTCTCGTGAACCCAATCTCGTGTCTCGACTCGTTCTCGTGAACCCAATCTTGTGTCTCGTTCTCGTGAACCCAATCTCGTGTCTCGTCTCGTTCTCGTGAACCCAATCTCGTGTCTCGTTCTCGTGAACCCAATCTCGTGTCTCGACTCGTTCTCGTGAACCCAATCTCGTGTCTCGTCTCGTTCTCGTGAACCCAATCTCGTGTCTCGTCTCGTTCTCGTGAACCCAATCTCGTGTCTCGTTCTCGTGAACCCAATCTCGTGTCTCGTTCTCGTGAACCCAATCTCGTGTCTCGTTCTCGTGAACCCAATCTCGTGTCTCGTTCTCGTGAACCCAATCTCGTGTCTCGTCTCGTTCTCGTGAACCCAATCTCGTGTCTCGTCTCGTTCTCGTGAACCCAATCTCGTGTCTCGTTCTCGTGAACCCAATCTCGTGTCTCGTTCTCGTGAACCCAATCTCGTGTCTCGTCTCGTTCTCGTGAACCCAATCTTGTGTCTCGTCTCGTTCTCGTGAACCCAATCTCGTGTCTCGTTCTCGTGAACCCAATCTCGTGTCTCGTTCTCGTGAACCCAATCTCGTGTCTCGACTCGTTCTCGTGAACCCAATCTCGTGTCTCGTCTCGTTCTCGTGAACCCAATCTCGTGTCTCGTCTCGTTCTCGTGAACCCAATCTCGTGTCTCTTTCTCGTGAACCCAATCTCGTGTCTCGTTCTCGTGAACCCAATCTCGTGTCTCGACTCGTTCTCGTGAACCCAATCTCGTGTCTTGTCTCGTTCTCGTGAACCCAATCTCGTGTCTCTTTCTCGTGAACCCAATCTCGTGTCTCGTTCTCGTGAACCCAATCTCGTGTCTCGACTCGTTCTCGTGAACCCAATCTCGTGTCTCGTCTCGTTCTCGTGAACCCAATCTCGTGTCTCGTTCTCGTGAACCCAATCTCGTGTCTCGTTCTCGTGAACCCAATCTCGTGTCTCGTTCTCGTGAACCCAATCTCGTGTCTCGTTCTCGTGAACCCAATCTCGTGTCTCGTCTCGTTCTCGTGAACCCAATCTCGTGTCTCGTTCTCGTGAACCCAATCTCTTGTCTCGTCTCGTCCTCGTGAACCCAATCTCGTGTCTCGTTCTCGTGAACCCAATCTCGTGTCTCGTCTCGTTCTCGTGAACCCAATCTCGTGTCTCGACTCGTTCTCGTGAACCCAATCTCGTGTCTCGTTCTCGTGAACCCAATCTCGTGTCTCGTTCTCGTGAACCCAATCTCGTGTCTCGTTCTCGTGAACCCAATCTCGTGTCTCGTTCTCGTGAACCCAAACTCGTGTCTCGTCTCGTTCTTGTGAACCCAATCTCGTGTCTCGTTCTCGTGAACCCAATCTCGTGTCTCGTCTCGTTCTCGTGAACCCAATCTCGTGTCTCGTCTCGTTCTTGTGAACCCAATCTCGTGTCTCGTCTCGTTCTCGTGAACCCAATCTCGTGTCTCGTCTCGTGAGATAGTGTCTCATCACACCCCTAATTCTTCTCAATCTCAAAGAAGCATTTGGTATTTATGATCAAGATACTGCATCAGAATGCATTAAAGACTGTCCGGTGGTGGTGTGACATGCTCCTTTTAAAACAATTTTTTTAGTATTTTGTTAATTCAATCTTTTATGACCTCATATTAATTAAAAGACTGCATGGATGTTTGTAGTGCAGGGCTATATGTGAACAGACCGACAGGTGATTAAAAGTGGTGTTAAAAGTAGTTTCTGTTTATTCTCTTAAATGAGAAACTAATATCTTCATGTTGATTAAAAATAACTTCTTGGACAAGTTATGCGTCAGCTACCTTGTTTATTCACAGGAGGATTAAACCAAGACGCCTGGTCTTTGGAAGGTGAACTATAAAGAGATTTTTTTTTAACAATTTAATATGGTGGACCATAATTGTCCAGCTCAAATTATTAATGAGTAATTCTAACAATCAGTGAGGCACTTTTCTTTTCTCACATTGATGATTTTGTTTTTCTGAAGTGATTCTAAAATGTATTAATCACTAATTTTGAAGTATTTATAAATGTAATGATCAAGTAGTGGCTGAAAATAAGCATTGGGTTTGCTCTGAATTTGCATGGTAAGTAATGTAGGCCAGTGGAAGCTTCCAGAACCTCACTCTGGCTGTAGCTCATCATTTTACATTGGTTGTCCAAGACATTGATTGTTTTCTTGTGTTCATTGAAGCCTGCAGAAAACAAATCCCTAACCCTAGTCCTACAGTAGCTGTGATTAAGAACCTGCTTGCGATCAGTGTGTTGTGATAAAACCATAACGGGTCAATGCTGTACATTTTGAGAATGAATTTGAGGTCCACCTGGCATGAACCTCTCAGAGGTAGAGCGGGTTGGAAGGTTTTGAAATCTAAACTGAGAAGATCTGTTTTGTTCTGCTTTAGGACCTCAGAACGGCTGGAACGACCCCCCCACTCTCAACAGAGCTGCCAAAAAGAAGAAGGTGGGTTCGACTGAAGATCCTCTTGCTCATAACGTACATGGATTTGGCTTGATTTGAAGAAAACATGCTCTGTTTTTGGTCTCCAGATCCCAGACCACTTCACTCCACCAGCACCCATCACCGCTCCCATTATGGCCCCTGTAGGGGAACCTCAGGCCCCCGCTGTCCCGGGCATGCACACCCTTCCACCGCAACAACAGGCCCCAGATCAGCACGCGGGCCCAGCGACCTTCACCCCCATCCATCAGCAGCCACTGGGACCCCCATGCAGGAATCCCAACATGCCTCAGGTTAACATGGAAGGGGCGCCTGGAGCTCCAATTGGAGATGTGATAAAGGTATTAGTTTATGTGACATTAAAAAACCCTTAAGTTTGTCATACGCTTTGTCTTTTCCACATGTTATATGTTATTCTGTGTTCTCTCCCGCCCACATCAGTCCATCCCCACTGAGAAGATCACCAAGAAGCCGATCCCTGAGGAACACATGGTCCTGAAGACCACATTTGAGGGACTGATCCAGAAATGTTTGGCTGCTGCTTCAGACCCGGTTTGTTTACTGTGAAATGACACTAATTAAAACAATCTCATATTTCATGATTTAGGGTCCTATGAAGGACCTTTTTTTCCGTTTTGATTTTTATAGATTTCTTTTTATATTTATATATATAACAGCAGCAGCGAAACATCTATTCCGCCCAGACCAAACATATCAACATTGTCAACTCCTTTTAGCCTCTGGTGCTCTTTGGTAATTTTTGACAGAAAAATTGTACGTTTAAATTTTTTTATTGTTTTTTACTTCATCAGAATGGTGCGAAACTTGGCTATGTGAACACACAAACAAATCATGGGCATGATTTGAAAAGGTTAAATGCTCATGTAAAAAAAAGTCACACTTGTGCTCCTCACGGTCAAAAATGAAATGAGACGAATTTCATCTAGTGGAAACTTTTGGTACTGCAGCCAAACAACATCTGACCGAAAGCTCATTTTTTGAGATATCAACCTCAAATTTTATTATGGATTTTCTTGCAGTTTTAGAGTAAACATGATTTAAAAAATATGTTTCATATAAAAAAAATTAATAGTATTTTTGTGCAGTTTTCATAACAATACACGTAAAATTCTGTTACTTTTAAACTTTTTTTATGTTCACTTTTGTCACCTCAGCAATAATCTGCCGAGTGTCGTCTTTGAAAAGAGATCAAACTTCAGTCTGTGCTCTGCATTCAAGATGTATCACAGTTTAAGTTAGAAATTTAGTTAGAAAAAGTGAATAAATGAATTATAAATACAGCGTAAATATAATTATTTAAAAAAATCCCGTAAAAATAAAACATATTAAATAAAAAACATTATCAAACTAAAATATAGTACATTCATTTCATTGACAAAAAGAACATACAATTTCAGTCATTCTTGCCCGACACACGAAGAGCACCAGAGGGTTCAGAAAAACAGCTTAGGAAGTTATCAACAATAATAATGTTTGTTTGCTTTTGCAACTTCTGTCTGTCCATTTTTAAACTCCCCAACATTATAAATAACCAAGTTTTTCCCCTTCATCCTCACAGCAAACCAAGAGGAAGTTGGATGATGCGCATAAGAGGCTTGATTATCTCTATGACAAGCTGAGAGAACAAACAGTGAGTAACACACACTTTTATTAATTTTTTTTACCTCCGTTGTTTATATATTGTAATTTGCACAGTGATTTTCCAATATGTTGTCTGAGACACACACTTAGAGGCGGTTTCTTCTCTCCAGCTGTCTCCTGCTATAGTCGGTGGTCTTCACAATATGGCCCGCAGCATCGAGTGCCGCTGCTACACCGACGGGCTCAACATACACACACACATCGTGAGCAACAGCAACTTCAGCGAGACGTCGGCCTTCATGCCGGTCCTGAAGGTGGTGCTGACACAGGCCAACAGACTGGGTGTTTGATGTCTCCGTACACACACACACACACCAACAAGTATTCTCAAAAACCCTCAAGCCATCATTCCTCAAGGACCAGCTGTGCATTTCGCCAGTCTTAACAGATCTGGTTTACACTCACGTTTTGTTTATTCTTTTGTCTTCTTAATATTTTAATGTTATGTATTTGTAATCATGACAGAGCAGAGTGCAATAGTGCTTTCCCCTTTTATGTCCCGAGCTGTAATGGTAAATTAGCTTTGTTAAATGAAATGCGTGTTTTATGCTTTAAGTGTTGAGTAGTCTAAGCAAGAGAGCTCATTGTTTCAGGTTCACTGTGCATTATTCTTTAGGAACACCATTCATTTGGCATTATTATTATTTGATCTTCCATGATTAGGATATTTGACGTTTACGATGATCACAACTCCTCTGCATTTCAGCTTATTATAGAGAGTCTGATATGATTTATGGCATTATTTCTGCAGATGAAACTTGATATGGCAACAAAATGACATGCTAAAATGTTCAATTAATTTTTAATTGATTCAGTATTTGTCACTCGACTCGTACAATTGGAATTTAGAATTAAACCTTGACTCGTGTTTGTGTCATAATAATAATGCTGCCTGTCTTCACTGTACGCCACTACATGTTTGAAACATCTTTTCAGATTATGGATCATACTTCTGATACAAAGGGGCAAAAGAAACCGGATCTGATGTGTAGAAAGGGAAAAAGGTCAGGCTACAGTAAAGGGGAATATGATATTTTTATAATCATCTTTTTTTTTCTTTTTTTAATCATGTCTCGGCTAGCTGTCGTTCTGTTAGTACGTCTGAAATGAGCAGTTTTGCATATGCCTGCACAAAAGCTTTGGAGGCTTGCTCTAAAATGTTGGGTTTTTTAATGCAATCCATGTACTGTCTCAATAATTGAGGTTGTACTGTAAATCTGATGACTGTTTTGCAGTTTTATTAAAAACAAATTGAGACCGCTGTTTTGATGTTTCTTTTTATAGATGTTTTATTTTAAATGTTAAATGTATGTAGTACCCATGTCATAAATTAATTCACTACAGTATTCATATTCTATACTATTATGCCAATTTATACCTAATACGGTCATTTTATTTGCTAATTCATTTGCCAACATCTAATCCTTAACAAAACAGAACTTCATTGCTGTACTTTCAAAAACACACACACACACTTATTTCCGTTTTAACTAATAATTACCTCCTTGGATGTTTGAGTTAGCACACTTCTGCGTACAAATTTGTAACCAAATTATGGTTGACACACGTTTTATACAAATCTATATCTGTAATGTTATTTCCTCCATATTTTGGTTCTCTATCTATCTTATAATTGGACAGATGACGGTAGGAATGTTTTTGTATGACATTCAACGAATGAACAAGCTAGATGATCATTGGATCACAATCACATGCAGAAACAAGATTGTTACACTTAAAACGACAAAGAGCTTACATATACTTAGTTTACATACATTAAAGAATGAATGGTCATATCTGGTGTTTTAAATCAGGATTAATACTCGCGTTTTAATTCATGCTTGAGTCACTACATTTACACCATATATAAATGTTTTACCTGTACACGACTTAAATCGATTAAAATTTCATTGATCACCAACAGACATCATGATATGCTTATTTCCTAAATAAACCTGTTTTATTCTACTCCTAAACTACAAGAACAGTAACCGTTATTAAGCGGCTATGCAGAAGCCCCGCCCACAACGTGAGTAAGAAAAATATCCGTATTTAAAACTTTATAAAGTAAAATAACTACAGTAGCTTCCGGCCAAACAAACATACGGATTTGACTTAAATCTAAAGCGCAACTTGAATATGGATATTTTTCTTACACAAACACATCGCTTCACTTCAGAAGGCCTTTATTAACCCCCGCAGAGCCGTGTGGAGCACTTTTATCATGGATAGATGCACTTTTATAGACTTTCAAAACAGAAACGTCCATTCACTGCCATTATAATGCTTGGCAGAGCCAGGACATTTTTTAATATAACTCCGATTGTATTCGTCTGAAAGAAGAATGTCATATACAGCCTACATTGTAGCCTACTACTGTATCTTTCCAACAGTGTTCGTGTTTTTCTATTAGCTAGTAGAATCTGAGAGCTGAGATTTTTTTATATCATCAGTAACCTGCTCTGTCTAGTCTGTCGATCTCCGTGTCATCTTTGCTTCGCGATTTTTCTGTGCGTGAGAAAATGGATGTGTGGCGTGAGAGTGTGTGAAAAGTGTCAATTGCGTGTGTTTCACGGCGAATGCGTGAGAGTTGGCAGCTCAACTTCCGACTTTTCGGCAATTTTTTGTAGCTGGATATATATCATTTGTTGCGTCTAAATATGAATGAGAATACGGTTATTCATAAATCGAATTATTATTGTTCTTATTATCATTTAGGGGGATTAGGAACATTTTGGGGTAGCTTCAGCCCCCCTAAAATAGGCCTAACGACGTCCCTGTGTAAAACACTAGGCCTACTCTCTTGTGTCTTTTTCTTGTTCAGCAGTGGAGGTACAGGAGTTTGTCACATGAGCACAGCACTGTATATTGCCTGCAGTATATATGCACAACTGATAAACTTTACAGTTATTGAACTGAACTGAATCAACACCGAACTGACTTGAGCTGAATAATGATGACACGAGTTAGAGATGCTTTACAGAATTCTTTGAATTTGTTACTATTGTGAGGCTGCTTTGAAACGATCTGTATAAAGTGCTACAGAAATAAAGGTGACTTGACATATTCAACATACAAAATTAACAGAAATGCAAGGGTGAAAACTGTATTTGTCTCTCAAAACGTTTAGTTTTATTTCTTTATGTATCTATTAATTTTACCAGGCGAATAGATAATTATAATAAAAAATAGCCTTAGATACAAAATAAATAAATAAAAATAAAAATAAAAAAATGAAAAAAAAGAAACGTGCCTATTTTACACCTCACGTGCAAAGCCCGCGAAAGAACCAGAGGGCAAAAGGGTGAGCTGGTAATGACGGAGTCCACATCGCCTGACTGAGTTTTCCTGAGGTAAAGTTATCTTTGCATAATATAAGTATAAAATTGACGGGCTGTCTTTTAAACATACCACATCTTGGCCTACTGTTCACATAAACGGTAAACGCTTTCCGTTTTTTTTCCCTTTTCTTCTATGGTCCACTTTTCACCAACGTTAATAGTCTAACGTACCGTTAATGCCGTTATATCTGTCTGAAGTAATTTGCGCTAATGGAGCAGATCTGCTAGGATTGAGAAACCCGTTTCAGATTCATGTCGGTCAGGGTAACGTTAGTTTAAAAAATTAAATAATAATTGTATTATTGTTATTAACAATATTTTCACTTATTTTCGTTGTCTCACAGATTTCACTCAAAAGCGCGTGAAGTAACGTTACACGACTAAAATCGGCACAGTTTAATAACAAAGCACTGATCCACCAGCAGACAGAAGTGAGGATTTCCAAAATAAACATGATTTATCTTGCTCCTATAAGTAAAGTAGTAAATGACAGTGTAATTTGATCAAATACCCCATTGATACCCCAGTCTTCAGTGTCACATGATCCTTCAATCATTCTAATATGATGATTTGATGCTCAAGAAACAACATTTCTCATTATTATCAATGTTGAAAACAATTATGCACATTTTTATTTCAGGATTCTTTGATGAATAGAAAGTTCAAAAGAACAGCATTTATCTGAAATGGAAAGCTTTTGTAACATTAAACACTATTGTTCAAAAGTTTGGGGTCAGTAAGAATTTTGATTTAGTTTTTTTGGGAAAATAAATAAAATAAATCAATACTTTTATTCATCAAGGATTAATTAAATTGATCAAAAGTGACAGTAAAGACATTCATAATGTTACAAAAGATTCTAATTTCAAATAAATGCTGTTCTTTTCAACTTCCTGTTCATTAAAGAATGCTGGAAAAAAAATTGTACACAACTATTTCAACATTGATAATAATAGAGCATCAAATCATCATTTTAGAATGATTTCTGAAGGATCATGTGACACTGAAGACTGGAGTAATGATGATGCTGAAAATTCAGCTTTGATCACAGGAATACATTTTAAAATATATTAAAATAGAAAACAGTTATTTTAAATTGTCATAAGATTTAACAAAATTTGTGTTTTTGTTAAATACATTTTTAATAAAATAAATGCAGCCTTGGTGAGCAGAAGAGACTTCTTTTAAAAACATAAAAAATCGTATCGATCCAAAACTTTGAACGCCAGTCTCTATATGCTGCCTAACAAGGAGAATATGCACATGGATATTAAGTACATAACATGATGTTTATTTATTGCATGCACACAGTGACTGACAACTGAAAAAGTGGAAAGAATGTGTCCAGTGTGAATTCGCCCAAAAAGTCACTTAATTTACAGCAAGCTTAGTTATAGGAGTGTTTATTAATATGGTTATACTGATGCCATTACCCTCTTTAGGTCCGACTTCTCCTCAGGATATCACTGGTGACCCTGAAGTGGATGACGACTGGAGTGATGACGTCTTCCATGTTTAATGTTGACTCCTTCATAACTCCAGTCGCACCTGATATGAGTGTTGAGGTCCCGCGAGCTTCAGGCGGTCGAGCAGAGGACACTGTTGAGCCCGCAGCTGAATAATAAGAGGATAATTAGCCTATGGGTCAGTTTGCTAACAAGCAGTTCAATGGTTTATACTTTAAATGTGTAGATATGTATGGGTGTAGTTGTATATTTTATACTGATTTACACTACAGTTCACTGAAATAGTCTGTAGTGTGACAAATAAAAATTTAAAAGTGCTTATATTCAACTGTCTATGAATCAGAAAAATCTTGTTGAAATAGTTTTAGATGAAGTAGACCGTCCCTGCTTGACATTTCATGTCAATACCTCTTACTTTTCTTTTAACAGAAATCAGTTCCTGCTTTTATCTAATTGCCATTCAACTGGGTGTCGGAGGATTTGGAAACGTTTATGCAGCGACTCGTTTGGAAGATGGATTTCAGGTATTAATCTTCAATAATTACAATATCTATCTAGATAATTACCTTTTCGTCTTGAATTATACTAGTCTGACTCGAGCACTCTTAAGTACGTCTAATATTCACTATTTAGTGCACTTGACAAGTCAGACCTGTTTAAATAGTCAGACATGCTCTACATGTTTGTGAAATTCATGTAATAAATGAACTTTGAACAGATTCATTTTAAATAATTCTAACACAGATCCATTTTTGTGTTTTTCTTCAGGTTGCGGTGAAATTTGCCTACAATGACGATACAAAATGTGTCAGTCCCCTGTTCCCTGTCAGTCACTGTTTTCAATCTCATACATGATCTCATGTTAACATTAAACACAGACTATAAATGTTTTTTTAATAGACAATCTACCAATGTCAACAGTTTGTCCAGGACTGGCCTACAGTAAATCCTAAATCCATCTACTCTTCATAACAACTGTCTTTCTTCCAGGACGGTTATTCCAAGCCCGTCCCACTGGAGGTCGCTCTGCACGATCACGAGCCCTGGGTTCCTCGGATCATCCAGCTTCTGGACTGGCAGGTGGAGCCTGACCACTACATTATGGTCCTCGAGCGGCCCGTGTCCTCAAACCTTGTATGAGTTTTTGAAGAGCCTCACTGATGAGGATTTGGCACAGGTTATGATGCGCCAGGAAGCATACGCAGCTCAGACATGCTGTCACCGCGGGGTGTTGAACAGCGACAGCACAGCTGGAGAACCTGCTGATTACACTGGACACCCTCGAAGGCAAACTGATTGACTTCGGATGCGGTGAAATGCTTACCAGCGCATGTTACACGTCCTTTGCTGGTATGTGTAATTTCTCAAAGCTGTAAGGTGGGTCTCAAACTCTGGTGATGATGAGTTGATAGCCGTTCACACGGGACTCTGAGTGAGTCAAGCTCTCATCATTTTAGTTGCTGTTGTCTGCAGAATGACCCAGAGATTGAACTGGAGAAAGTCAGTCTCCACAACTGGTTTAAGGTATTAATTACATTTGGAAGATTTTCAAGTCTTTTTTGATTTGGTTCAACTTAGGGATGCACGATATATCCACCATATCAGCCGATATATGTAATTTTTTTATGTTATCATTATCAGCCTGATAAGAAAATTTGGCCGATATATTAAAGCCGATAAATAATGTATTATGTCCTTCAGCTGAGACACTTCAGCATCTGACGCATCAGATGACGTTCACGATGATTTTAAATTGCTTGAAATATGATTGGAATCACTTAAAAAGAGGTAAAAATACAGTTAAGTGCAACGCAAGTCTGTCATTTAGGCTACATACAATTATAATGAGGTATAATATATAATTGTGTGCTTAGGACATGGCTTTTAATGGTGAGACTTGTTTTTGTAATCAGGCTCTCAAAAATTACTTAACAATTTGGATTTATATTTATCGGCCAAAATATCGGTTATCGGCTTGATATCGCTGCATCCCCAGCTCAATGATCAGACTGTAGACATTACCTTTCAATACGTGCTGCAGCTCATCTAGTCAGTCCTCATGCACTGCACGGATGACGAGTAGCGCTGTATGTTTAGCTCTTCTGAGGTATGATACCTGTGGTCCTCCAGGAGCAGCTCTGGACACCCCTGCTAAAAGGTCGTTCACACCAAGAACAATAACTATAACGATAACTATATTTGCATCCTCACCAACAAACGGTAATGGTCTGTTTATTCTAAGCTCACGCACTGCGGTTTCAAAGTGTGTACAAGGTCACTGAACATGTTTTTGCTGTTCTTGTTGCATTTACACAGCTTTAACCAGCAGATGTCCTCGGCATGATGTGTTTAGAGTGAAGCTAGTGTAATCAAGCTAATAATATAACAGTGAGTTTAGCTGACGCAAGCAATATAGTGACATAAACAACACCTAGTCTTTTTCACCGCAACTTTAAAGGAAGCAAGACAATGTTGTCGAAACGAGCGCTGGATACCTGAGGTACAGTTGGTACTCAACCAGAATAATACTTATACCGCGGTAAAATTGGGGGGGTGTATTTGCTGCCTTTCACCGCTAAGAGGCGCTACAATCACAGACTTTGAAAAGTGTCAGCTTATTCTCTCTATTGCGTAATGTGGCGCGGCTCGTTGAGAACTGGCCAGCAGATATAAATTCAAGTGAAACATTGTCGTTAAACGAATTCATAATCCCAATACTATAATTACAGTACAAATTTAGAATTGAAACTAATTATTATAAATTATAATAAAACAGCTATTACTATTATTATAAAACAGCGCGTGAGTCGCCTCATGCTTGAAAAGTCATATTGAAATGCTCACAAAGGAATTTAAATTTAAATTTTATAACAAGTATCCGATTCCTGACCTCAAGTAATCCATTCCAGAACTGGTCTCGATTTTCGATTCCCAACCATAGTCACTTCTGCCTCTGTTTTTTCTACAAGGAAAAACAAAGATGTACTACACTTGGTCTCCCCTGTGGTATTGTCAACAAATTGCTTAGCTGGAGAAAATAATGATAATTGTCATTAGGCTTAAATATATACAGTCACATATTGACTAAAGTTTTCTATTGTCTTTTCACTAGCGGATGAGTGCAGACAAGGGTGGAAGTCTCGTAGAGACACCTACAGAAAGGAGAGGAGGAAGGAGTGTCCGGTCACAGGCTTCCTCAACCTCTTCCTAGAAGATAGAGTAACTGACAGTAATATGGTATTGGGGAAGCCCTGACCCCAGAGGAAGGAGAAGATGCCATGGCTGAGGAGACAACACACACACACACACACACACACACACACACAGTGTGAGGCGAGCCAGTCCAGTCCAGACAGGGCACTCGCTCAGGAGGAAGAGCCTTAAACCCCCAAATTCACAAACTAGTGTATGAAGCAGATGTGTGTAGGCCGGACACTGAACACTGGGCGAGAGTAACGGGCGGCAGCGGAGTGTGTGAGGGGTGTTCGCAAGCTTATTTCCCTCGCAGGTTTGTGTCAGCTGAACCGTGTGCTTTCTCCCTCACACACAAGAAGACTTGCATCAAAGTATTTGTTCCAACAGTGTTCATTAACTTATTTAATTTTTATTATAAATTTTTTTTTAAGTTAATATACCAGCAATAAAATATTGTCAACATTTCTGGTTATATGCGTTTCATATTACAAATCTCTCATATTCTACCATAACATATTGAAAACGTGTAGGGGACCCAGGTGAAAAAAAAGTACACTCGCATAATGTACTTCAAGTGCTCTATTTTCAAGCACTAGTTTTGTACTTAATATACCAAAATGTCTTCTTTAGTACCTAAGTTGATCTTGTGAACAAGTGTCTATCTCCAGTAAAGAAAATGTATTTAGTGACCACTTGTAGTAAACTTTAACCCCTCTGTGTGAAAGACACGTGGTGATGTAAGGCTTGAGTTCACTGAGCTCCTGAGAGCGACCCGTTCTGTCACAGATGTTTGTAGAAGCGTCTGCATGCCGATGTGCTTGATTTCATACGACTGTGCCATGGAAGTGATTGGAGCTCCTGAAGTCAGTGATTTTAAGGGGTGTCCCAATACTTTTGGCAATATAGTGTATTTGTCTGTGATTGATTGACTACAATGATCAACAATGACAACATGTTTTTGAAGCGTTGATCATTGTAGCCAATCACAGACATATATGTTGAGCGCGTGAACGCAATGGCCAATCAGAGGTGTTCGAGAATTGAGAACAGCGTTCAAAGTGCTAGAGGGAAGAGCTGGTACCGTCACATTTTTTAAATTTCAGTACCGACATGACAACTCTAGTTTATACTCTTTATACAGAAATGGACCATGGTGAACATATTTAGACAGTTTGTGAACCCTGTTTTGTTTTCAGACAGTTTAATGTAATTTTCACAAGTCCAGTACAATGTTACGGCAGCGGTCACAGTTGCAAGGCCACAAGAATCAATCCTCCGTAGGCTAGACCGTCCCATTGAACAACACTCGTTCCGACATTCGTGACCTTTGAAGTCCATGTCCTGCGAAGGATCCAGAGGAAAATAGCAACATTGACTCTAGAATGAATGAATCCATCGCTCCAGTGTCAAGCTAGATTAAACAGGGACTCACAGCCCATCTATATTACAAGACAAGTGAGAAACGAAAGAACCAACAGCAGGTTTCAGGTTGTCACAGGTTTCAGAAGCTAGAGATTGGACAGCAGACTTCACCTGTGCATTTACTGCGTTCTGGTTTCAGTGTATTTTTGAGCCATGGGTTGCAAGAGTTTATCTCCCAAGTCACACCTGCATGTAATCTTCAAATATTCTGAAGATAAGAGATTTTTTTCAAGTGTGTTTGATCAGCGATGTAGCGAAAACTGCACATTCTTGTGAAAGTGAAAGTGACACGTGACGGCCAAGTAGGGTAACCCATACTTGGAATTTGACCTCTGCATTTAACCCATCCAAGTTAATGCACACACATTAGGAGCAGAGTAGTGAGTAGTTAACACACACACACTGCAAACGTGGATACACACACCCAGAGCAGCGGGCAGCCTTTGTGTGGCGCCCAGGGAGCGATTAGGGGTTAGGTGCCTTACTCAAGGGCACCTCAGTCATTTCCCACCGGTTCTGGAATCGAACCAGCAACCTTTGGGTTACCAGTTCAACTCCCTAACCACTAGGCCATGACTGCCCCCTCTGCTAATTAAGAACGGCATGCTAATCATGCCGTACCTGTCATTTTCTCTGAAGCCATTTCATTTAATTTCAGTCTTTCAACTGAAAACGTATTCACACATTTCTGTGACTGAGATTGACTTGCGTTTACACAAGCGATAGATGTCAGGATTAACGCACATGCATGAAGCTCATCAAATATGATAAACAAAAGCTCAAACATGACTTGACACTCAAGAACCAATGACTTTTCTTCTCATGTGTCGAGCACGCTCGAGCTTCCGGAAGAACCAATACCATTTGTTCTTGCGCTTCAAGCAATCGCGGTTGAGATTGTGATGACCATATCTGAAGTGCTTTATGTGTGTGTTGATCAATGATTATATGTGCATAAAAGCCTACATTTTGAGTGAACTATCCTTTTAATGTAAAACCAATTAATTAAAGATGATGGCTATGAAAATAAAGCAATTTCGATCAGTCACCTTGTTTTTATTAACATATATCACATATCATGATATCACATGCACACAGAACCTTCCCTGCTGAAAAATCCAGCATGAATGAATTCCGTGTCTGTCCAGACTGGTTTATGCTGGTTAGTGCTGGTGAACCTGCATATTCATGCCGTTCTCAAGCAACGCTGAGCTGGTGTAGCCGCTCCACATCATTCCTGACGCTGGGTTTTTCAAAAGGGTTCATCGGTTCAGATCTGAGGACTTTAATCTGGGTAATCAGTAATATCGTCGTTTTTTGTTATTTCTGCAGTCTTGAGTGATGATTCAGGCGTAACTGTAAAAGACAGAGACAGATCACACTTAAATATTCAATACACCTGGCTTTTCATCTTAAATACAAGCCCAAATTGTAGTTATTAAATAAAAGAATAACACTGCACCTAATTCATAAAGGCATCAACTTAATTAGCAGATTTACAATGAACATGGAAAAGCTGCAAATATCAGGTTGTCATCAAATAATGTCATCATAGAAATCAATAAAATGTCAATGTAATTATGTAATCTCATGCAGCTCAACAATAGTGATCTAGAAATTTCAGATCAATTTTGAAGACTACGTTCTTCTAGGAACATAAATCCAGTAAACGTTACTATAGACTGTTAGTGACTATAGATTTAGCTATTAAGTGCAGTTCTCATCGCACCCCTTTCATCACATGCGGCACAAGCAGGTTTACTCCTGGAAGAGTCGTGTATTGGTGAGCGTGTGAGTAGCAGTGACAGGTGTGTAAGCAGAACCAATGAGCTTTGATCCATTCTGAGGAACAGGCTATTCTGTACAATGGAAGTGTTGTAGCGCTGCCGTAATCCGGCATGCCTGCTGAGTCTACCTTCAGAAAGATACGCAGCCTGCTAGTGATATATATAGTGCCCTTTATAGTGCTAGTGCGCACTTGATTTGTCATCAGCCAATGAAACCGCTGTGGTTGTACATGTGCTTGGTTTACTAACTGGATTGCAGATGTTTGGTGAAGGGTTGATTGCTCCACTGACTAGTGTTGGTCCTTTCAGGGGTTAGGGTTAGGTCACTAACACAGGACTAAAGACAAACTCAGCTTTGATTTATATGAAGAACAAAATTAGGAATTGTTTGATGATTATTTTGTTCAAATGCATTATTTCAAATGCACCATAAAGTAACACTATCAGGATGTTAATGCCAGATGTAAAGGGCCTTATCACATGCCTCGTGTCTTGTGTGTTTACTACGCTTTAGTTCTGCAGGTCCCCCCCAAATCACTGCAGATAGCGGAAATACACACCAACAGCAGCAGTGTCCAAATTCTATTTCATTGGGATGACTAAGACTAACATTTCTTTGTTTTCTTTTGCCGGTTTCTGTAGTGCTTACCGGAAAAAAGGATTTTTCAAATCCAGTGTGTTCCCAGATTTAAATCCAGACTGGTCGACCACAGCAGTGATGTGTATGTCATAGCTTTGTCTATAAAAGAAGATGAGAATATTATATTAGCAAAGTTATATACCACTGATCTGTATATAGTCAAGTTTTGGACACTTCTGTCTCTAAAGGTCATCAAATTAGTATGTTAACAAATACAAAAAGGGGGGATTACTTTGAAGAAGCTGAAATATAAAACATTTGTGATTTAACATTTTCCCCCTGTATAATTCCCATCCCTAATTATATTATATATTTAGCTATTTTGCTTCCATGTTCCAGACCCAGAAATGTAATGCTCCTCAAGCCCCTTTCACACAGCGCGTTGATCCCGGGAAATTGCCGTAAAATTGCTAGAGTGCCTTCAGTGTGAACACAAACACGTCCCGGGATTGATGCCTGGGACACATTATCCGTGTATTTTCCAGAATCTCTGTGTGAAAGGGGCTCTAGTCATACAATGAAGTTAGTCGTACCTCCTGTTGGCTATTAGTTGAACTTGTCCAGATAATGTCTGTCCCATTTTGGCAAACAGGGGGGTTTGCAGAAGACAGCGCACCTGATACCAGTGAGTCAAAGGTTCATTAGGAGCAGTGGACAGCCATACTGTCATTCTGTACAGAAGGAGAAAATAACACAACACTTTCAAGCATGTCATCCTCAGAAACTTTTCCTCTCGTATTTTAATTAATTTAGTCCTAAATTGTAAGTCGCTTTGGACAAAAGCGTCTGCTAAATGACTAAATGTAAATGCATTTTTAGATTCTCACCTTGAACCAACAAAGGCCACATCGAACCAAAAAGCAAGTCCATGAATGAGCCCTGACTGCAGCAGTTTGAAGACAAATGGGATTTCCAACCTGTAAAAAAGCTACAAATATTGAGACAATGCTCTGGGTTTTCATAACATTTTCTGAAACATTCTTTTTTCAAATGCATCCTTCATGTTTTTTAACAGATTGTCCCTAAATGTGCATAAAATTTGGTGGAAAATGACTGCAAGACATCTAACTCAGGGTTTCTGCGGGTATCTTCAATTTAAATGTAATGCTGTTTAATGCCTTTTTAATGCCATTTTTTTTTTCATGCCATACACGACCCATGACTAACCACGGATATTTTATATATATATATATATTAGTGCTTTCAATCGATTAAAAAAATTAACTTGATTAATCATAATTTTTTTCCCGCAATTAAAAACACCTAAATTTGTATAGGTTTATATTAGTTTATATATTTTAGAATGTAATAATTTCACAGTTAATCTACAAATGAATGTAGAGACCACATAAAGGCCAGTCTCACTGATACTAATACAGCTATTGATGTCTGGATAAAAAATTATTTCTCCCCCCTAATTTTAAACATTAATTATAGCCATCCAACATTACAGTGTAATTGAAAGCTATACATTCTTTAACATTAGACTTAAAAAAAAAGATGACAACTTTTTATTTAAGTGAACTTAACAAACAATCCTCACATAAACCCCTAATAAATGTAATATTTACCTTTGCCCTTTCTGTCTAACAGGTAGGACGTATACAGAAATTGAATAAAGTTATCAAACAGTATGCACGGCATAAATTATAGATTAAATATAGACTAATGCTTATTAAAGCTACAAGAGTTCTTCAGTCAATAGCAGTGAGTAATTTTCTCGGTTCCCTTTGTTCTGTGATTAACTTTACTGACAGTACGCTTTATTGGCTGCTGTCCCCTTTAAGAGCAGCCGCTGCTGACAGAAACACGGATCTAACACGCGCCTCATTCTCTCACAACTCTTTGCGTTCAATTTAATGCTTTTTAATGCCATTTAAGGCCTTAATTATCGCAAAATCCATTTAATGACTTTTAATGCTTTTTAATGCCCCACGGAAACCCTGTAACTGTTTATTATTTATTATTAAATGTATTACTGTTCTCCAGTAACGCATACATTTAAATGTGATGGTAAAGATGTCAAATGGCAAAGCTGTATCCTTGTATTGACTTTTCTGATTGAATTCTCTAAGCATACAAGACCAGTTTAGTGACACAATCACACCATAAGTTTGTCTAACTCGTGAAATCAACCACCACTCTCCAGAAAAAGCATATTTGCTAGAACAGTTACCAAACAGCGGTGGCATTCTGGCACTTTAATCTATTGATATGAAAGGCTGCACTTGTCATTGGCACATTGCCCTGAAAATGCCAAATAAATTTACAGTGACGCACACTGACTTCAAATTAAAACCTGTTAAGTAAAATGTGAGCATGCTTTCAATTTTACCGATGTAAATCTTCCTCTTTCGCCTCCAGAAAGTTGATTGTGTGTTTCACAGACCTGGCCATGAGAATCTGCACATCAAATGTGTCCTGAAATGCACAGACATAATGACAACATTATGAAGTAATCTGAGATGCAGATTCATGAAAGCTTGACATCTGGATATACGTGACAAACATGGACTCACGACTATTGGCTGTCTGAAGAACTCGTCCAACGCAGAAGAATGAAGGCCGCTCAAGTTCACGCCATAGAAACCCCTCTGATTCCTGAAGTACAATCACATTACAGTTGATTATGTGTCCGTGTCTAACCAACATCACCAGTGAACAGACATGTCTGACATGTAATGATTCCTGTACAGTCAGATCTCACAATCATTTATCGCTGTTTGTGTCAGTAAATCAAACCAGTGACTAGGGCTGGGAATCGATTCCAAAAAGAATAGATTCCGAGACGTTGGGAATCGAATCGATTCCATTAAGGGGAATCGACTCCTCTTTAAGATTTTTTTTTTTAACACAAACCGTGACCTGTTGCCGATTTCATTTGTCAACACAATCACGTCACCTGTAAAGAAATAAAGTTCAGACTAAATAAAAGGATCCAGTCGTGACACAGTGTGGTTTAGGGTAGGATGATTATTTCAGTATTGTGTAGGCAATCAGCGCAATGACTGACCCAATGAAATCTTTAGAATCAGTTGCTGGGCGGGGTTTGATCTTACTCGTTGTAGTTTAGAACAAGAAGAATAAATCTGATTTATTAAATCAATCGACAACAACAATGCATCACACAATGCAAAAAGAATGCATCCAAGGTATTTTGTAAACTGTGGGAACAGTGCTTATGTGTAGTGCACACTTCATAGCGATGCGACCTACATTTATTGCATTCGCAGCGTGAGCTGGAGGAATGGTTACTGTGGGAACAGTGCTTGTGTTTAGGGGTGCGAACCATAGACGGTGTGAACATTATAGTGGGCACGTGACCTACATATAACACAGACAGAAAAGAGCTCTTTTCGTGCTTTATTTGTGTCGCCGTAAAACCGGTGTTAGTTTGCAGGTGTGCGTGTAAAAAAAGTGAATATGTGTAAAGGTCCTAAAAAAAAGTTTATATGTGTAAAGGTCCTAAAAAGTTTGTATGTATAAAGTAAATTCTTTTAGAATTTAATTTTAGCTATAGTTTTATAATAATGGATGAAATATATGTACCACAAATAAATAAAAATCGATCTATCCACATACATAAGTGTATGTAAACATGTGTGTGTGTGTGTGTGTGTGTATGTATGTAAAATAGAATCTACCGCATATGTATATGGTGAACATATTCCTAGTCTTTACACTGTGTCTACCGTCTACACCTGACGCAGGAAGCACGACGTGACAAATCTAATGTATTGACATTAGTCATTTAAACTGATTAAATTATATATAGAAATCTCCCTTTACAATTGCTGGAGCTGTCAATCAAACAGCGCCAGTTTATCAGTGACTGAGTTCTGGACTCTCGCCAAAACTCCTGTTATAAACAATGATGCTGTCTACACTGCACAATGAATCTCTTACTGTATTCACATCGTATTTGCACCATGGTTTGCTCTGTTATGGTAAAAGCATTTGTGAGAGTGCAGAAATCGAGTTGTAATGATGAGATCACTGCATTCATGCGCTCAGCATGTCTGTGATCGGCTACATGCTCATCACTGCAACTGTAACCCCTCTACCCGGGTCCTACTCGCCTCGCTCTGTGCGGACCTCGAACCCGTGTCTCCGGTGTGAGAGTCAGGCGCTCTCAGTGGTGTAGTGGTAAAAAAAGAGGTGGGTAAACTATAAATTCTGGTGGACCACAACTTGATCCCCCGGTAAGGTGGGCCACTGCCTACCGGTGTATGTGTATCCTGATGACATCGCTATAGGCTATCATTTGATGGTACTACCAAGGGTATCACTGGTTGTTCCCTCATAGGTCACACAATCACTATTCAATTCATACATTAATCTAAGTTCTTGTTAAAGAGACTCAAAAAGGAATAATATGGTTGAAATCTATCAAGTTTACTAAATGACAAAACAGAGAACAAAAATATTTAAGAGAGATCGAGAGGGAGGCTTATATCCAGGGCTTCCAATGCAATGCACTTGTGCATAATGATAGGGATTTGGGATTATTTTCATAGTTGATTAATCTGTTGAATATGTCCTCGATTAATTGATTAGTTGTTTGGTCTATCAGAAAAATGTGGATCAGTGTTTCCCTGTAGAGGGAAAAGTCTTTAACCTGGTGCAGGCTTGATTCCCTCTGAATCTCTTGTAGCCTACAGTTGGGTTTTGACATGCTCCCTACATTAAACCAGCTGCCTGTAATGAATAAAAAATAAAAAACTTTTTTTTGCATCGTTTTAATGATTTCCTGTTGCGGCTGCGATCAAGTTTCATTCTCGCGCAGCTTGTTTAATAACTTCACGAGCGTGTGTTTTCTGCTACGTGTGTGCGCCGTTCTCTTTGTTCCGTGTGTGTGTGTGTGTGTCGGCGCGCTGCGCTCTCTGCTCCGTGTTTGCGCGCTGCGCGTTCTGCTCTGTAGTTAACGGCCCAAATGCTCGAATCATGTGCCGATCGGCGATCACGCACTGGAAAAGCAAAGTCCGCTCAAATAGCGTGAAATTTAGAGGTGGATAAACGCAATGTAGAGGTGGATAAACGCACTTTGGAGGTGGGCAAACGCTATTTCCAAATTTTGGGAGGTGCGTAAACGGCGTTTACGTGCGTTTAGCCTCCACTACATCCCTGGGCGCTCTAACAAGAAGGCTAAAGACTGCAGCCCCTAGCGTCTGTCGCTAGAGCGCCTACTGAGATCAGAGGAGTGAGGTTTACTCGCACAGCGAATACTAGCTGGCCCCCGTTACACTCACCCCCCTAAACCTCACTCCCATCCGGGTCACGGCACCAATGTAACCTCTCTACCCGGGTCCTACTCGCCTCGCTCTGTGCGGTCCTCGAACCTGTGTCTCCGGTGTGAGAGTCAGGCGCTCTAACAAGAAGGCTAAAGACTGCAGCCCCTAGCGTCCGTCGCTAGAGCGCCTACTGAGATCAGAGGAGTGAGGTTTACTCGCACAGCGACTACTAGCTGGCCCCCGTTACACTCACCCCCCTAAACCTCACTCCCATCCGGGTCACGGCACCAATGTAACCCCTCTACCCGGGTCCTACTCGCCCCGCTCTGTGCTGTCCTCGAACCCGTGTCTCCGGCGTGAGAGTCAGGCGCTCTAACAAGAAGGCTAAAGACTGCAGCCCCTAGCGTCTGTCGCTAGAGCGCCTACTGAGATCAGAGGAGTGAGGTTTACTCGCACAGCGACTACTAGCTGGCCTTCGTTACACAACCTTTCATGCCACGATCTAAATATAATGCTATAATCAACACTTTTCATGATTAGTTAACCGTTAGTCGATACATTTTTTATTAATTGTTTAGTCACAGAGGAAAAAGAACTTGAAATCACGCAGACTGTAACGGACAGATCGTTAACGGCAGGAAATCCAAACATTCGCCTATCATTTATCGACCTCAAATATGGCTTATCACTTGAAACATGTAAGTAGTAGCACGTAACAAGTCCGCTCGCTCTAATGCTAACCTAGATTATTATCCGTTATGCATCACTTGCATTTAACTTAAAATTCTCTCATTTTTGGTCATCCAGATTAGAGTAATGCAAACTCTTGCAAAGGGTCCACTTTTATTTTTGTAAACTTACAAAACATAGTGTTTGTGTAAAATAATGTTGCTTTCTGTTGATTCGGTCTTGAACTTGAGCGATTAACATAAATGAACTGGTATATAAGCGTATACTTGCCTCACAGACATGAGAAATATATCTATAGAAAGCTTGACATTTGTACATTTGAATGAACATAATAATTCTCAGATTATGTGAAATCCGTATGAAACGTGCATATAGGCGCGTCCACGACTGCGGAGATGATGATGAGTCAGCATCGTCGACTTAATCTATGCAGCCGAAAACACAGAAACCAATTTACCACATTACCAATACATTATTACATTTTTAGACCGTCTCATTCTTCTTCTTTTTCACAACACATTCATAATCATTACGTTTTCCGGTGCGCTGTGGCAAGCTTTATGTTGGAATTTGTGCGCTGATTACGCTATTCGGTTTATGTTTTTTAAATAGGCAATTAAAGGCGCATTATTATGATTTATGGCTTATTAATATAAATGCGCGATTAGTCGACTAATGGCTTAAATGAACGACTAGTCGACTAGAAAAATCTTTAATCGAGTGCAGCCCTAGTAAAAACGTGCTTAAAGTTTTCGAGAGGGTTCCACATGTAATACTAGCTATTTAATATGCAATTTTAATATTTTATAAAATTTTAATATTTAATATGCATGTTAGCCAATCACAGCAGTGGGCGTGTACACTGAAGTCTCACAGAGACATGCCCCTTCAAACAGAGCATTCAAATCAGATTGTGTCTAAATTAAGACAATTTTAGATGTAAAAATCATACTAACATTAAAAGTGCACCACAGGAAACACACAATGTAGTTCATGACCTCTTTAAAGCCCTTCAGATGAACATTTCAGCACGTACCCACTGCAAAGCACGAGCCAAATTTCTGTTCTTACAAAACAAATATTAGGTGTTAAATTTGACATGATTTGACATGGTTATATTATCTATAAAATCTCCAGTGTGAGACAAGGATTTCATTGTCTGAAGTATGCCACTACTTCAGTGGTTGTGAAGTATGGTCACGCCACACACGCATGAAACTCCTCACAGTCAGTCTGGTTTAATAGCACAGGCAGAGAGAAGAGAACGATGAAACATGAGTCAGGGTTGGACTGAACCACAGCGTTTTACAGCGCCGGGAAGCTGCTGGCTTCGGCTCGGTCACGGCACGATGCAAGAGCTGTGTGGGCGGTCTTTCCATGCTAGCAAACCTCAACCCCCTGTGGGCCAATGCAAAATAAACCATCATGCATGAGGCTGTAAACATGCAGTGTATGCATGTAGGGCTGAGAGTGGTTTGCACATGTATACTATCAAAGAAACGTTATAGATTCTATACAAGCTAAGTTTTCTCAACACCATCTGTGTAATAATGTCCGTCCACAGAAAATAATGTTGGTTCATCAAATAATTACAGTAATACAGTACATGCGCAATGATTGAAGGATTGAAGGAGGGATTAAATGCAAAAAGTGAAGTACGTACTTTTGTTAAAACACTTTAAAATATGAATTAATTACTCAGAACTGTTAACTTTGGAGCTGTAAAGTCAAAATCATTATGTTTATCATATGTTTGAGGTAGTGCTTTTTTAGGTGGATGAACTTATGGTTATGCGTTATCAACATTTGAGCCCTAAACCAAATCCTACTTGAGCCAATTTGACTTCTTTTCTGAAAGAAGTCTGCATTTATTTGATCGGAAAAACAGTGATATTGTGAAATACTACAAATAACTATAATCATGCTAATTTGCCTTCTGATTTACAGATATCGTGGGTGGAGCTACTTTGTGTAAATAATCTCTTTCTGGTGTCCTTGCACGTGTTATGTTAAGGTTTACCATTGAAACGGATCTGGCTGGCCCGGTTCTCAACTCACCGACGGATCCATGAAGTGAATAAAACATTATATTTTGGTTTCTCAGACAGAGCAGTAATTTGGCCTCAGATGACGTGGAATATAGTGCATTACCCTTATGAACCACTTATAACATAAGTGGCTTTTTCATAGTCCCCATTCATTGTATTTGCATGGGAAACAGTGAAGAGCAGTCTTCAGACTTTCTCATTGTGTTGTACAGAAGACATGACGTTATACAGGTTTGTAATGTCATGAGGGTGAGTAAGGCCGTGTGTCCACCAAACTGTTGTTAGCTAGCACCTAGCTATGGGCGCTTGAGAGCGTTTTGCCAGCGTTGCGTTTTTTTTCCTTAAGTTGAGACACGCTTGTTATGATACGGAATATCCGTGAAAGTGTTACTAGTATCTCATTTCACACATATTTTGTTTCTGTGTTGATTCTATATTAAAATGTCGAGACAATGTAACGTATTTTCTCTGGCTCTTGTTTTAAATGATTTTTTCCCGCTATTATGCTTGTTGTTGTCGTCTGTTGACGTTGTACAAGCAGAATGTGGCGGTTGGTCGGTGTGTCATTAGTCCCGCCCCTCCTCCACTGTGATTGAACGGTTGGGTAAAAAGCTCATGGCTTTTTAAAAACGAGGCGCTCCTATTGAAAACAATTGAAAAAATATGCCAGCCGCGTGAAAAAACGCTATGGTGGACACACGGCCTATACTTGGTTCACATGCCCAAACCGGTGGATTAGTGTTGCTCACCACACTTTTACTTTGATTTTTGAAACTTTGGTTTCTTTTCAAAGCATCAGCACGTCACGTTTTGCCGATTTGTGCTGAAGGCGAGCAGAAATAAGAACTTCTCTCTGCTTGTCAGTCACGCTTGTCTGTAAAGTGAGTGAGACGCACTCAAACACTGTTTTATCCAATCATACGTCATCAATAGCGGTTCACTTCTGTGATTTAGTACGATTGCATTCATATCAGCAGCGAACCGTACTGGAGTTCACATGAACCGTAGTACCGTACCACCACTGTTTTTATGTGGACTCGGGTACGGTTCACGGGTGCGTTCACATCATCCAAACGAACCGAACTCTGACGTCAATCAAACCCGGGTGAAAGCAACCCAGGGTGTTGTTCACACCTGTAGTTCAGTTCGCTTGGTTCGTTTGGTCTGGAAAAAAATAACATTTAGTTGTCCGCTTAGTGTGCACATTGGCATTTTAACACTGAACTTAAAGGCACTGGAATATGTTCACAACCTGATTGGTCAGCGTTTATGATGTATATTTTGAGACGGAACTTGCCGAACATCTAAAACAAAGCTGTGTTCTGGGCTAAATGTGCTCGTTGTATGTGCTTAGCCTATATATGATGGTATCATGAGCAGCTGAGAACTCGTGAAGAGCTTATAAAGTGTGTAACGGAGTCAAAACAGCGGCAGGAATCACACACACAAAGGAGGATCTGCTGTGAGGAGACGCGGTGCTGACGCCTGTACTGAACTGTGATGGGCAACATCGAGACTATTGATGTTTTGATTGACTATTGATTTTAATTCGCAATTTAAATTTGCGCGTAATGCAACAATGTGAAGGGTAATGGAAACGCAGCTTATGACGAGAAGAAACATATAATACACCTGAGCATTTTGTGCTTTTGCGGTCGCATCACGTCCCGTTTTTGGTTCGTTTAGAAGCCTTTGGACCGTGTTGCGTTCACATTTCAGTTGAACCGCACTGAAGTTAGTTTGGAAGTGGAGCGAGACCCGTCTTTTCAGCGTCTCGGTCCGGTTGTTCAGATAACACACTTATTAAAATGATCTGCACTAACAGAGCGCAAAGCGCAGTTCGTTTTAATCCAACCAAACATGTGAACACACACTAAATGATGACCGGATTTTCATTTTCTCTGTGAACTACTGCGTTATGAGACTGGTAGTTCTCTTCAACCAATGCACAGGGAAGAAAACTGAAGAAAAAGCCCTTCAAAAACACATTTCCTGTCCAAGATGATGTCCCAATTGCAGGTTTTAGCAGGTAGATTGTACAGAAAGCAGACGAGGGCATTACCAGAAGTTGGTGCGGGCATGATGCTCCATGTACAGTTGTTCGTCAGTGAAAGGCGCCAGGTGAATGTCACTCTGCGTAGGGAACATCATTCCTGGACAGTCAAAGAAGAAGATTAAAGCTCAGCCAAAGAGGAAAAACTATGCCTCTGAAACTCTACTTTTCCCAATTCAGTTAATTCCCAATTAATAAAATTAGCCGTTATTCTTTGTCGTTTACATTTGCTGCTAGCAAGTGCATCTTGGGACATTTTTGGTTTGTCATCTAGACATGTCCTGAAACTCTCATGTTGACTTTGAATCCAATGACATCAACAGAAAAACACAATATAGCATTGACAAGTACTTGATCTTCAATAACCCATCATATTTGAACACATGACATATATGAATTAGCGTGTAGTGGCGTTTGTGGTTGCACTTGTACAGACCTTTGGGTTTTAACCAGTATTTGGCGTGCAGAAAGCTCTCCAGCATCCTCTCGTTGAGGAGCATGTAGCCGATGGGCTCCGAGATGATCACATCCACCTTCTCCGGGCAGGACACTTCCTCGATCTTTCCTGGCAAAACCGTGATTTTGTCTGACAAGCTATTGCTTTTCACTAGAATCTGAAGAGACAAGGAGGACCAAACAGAGTGAGCTCCATCAGCATCTTTTCCACATGCTGTCAATTAGCACAGGAAATATAGCGACTCGTTCCTCCAGTTTGTAAAAACAAACAAAAATCACTTCTATTTCTTGCACAATAATAAACATTAAAATACACACTATTTTGAAAGTATATCCACAAGATTGTGTTAAATGATCGCTAGTAGCTGTCCTAGTGTAAAGATATATTAGTTTTTGCATTGTAATGTTAATTGCAATGTTAAACTAAAATATACTTTGATGTAATTAAAACTTGAATGTCATGTATTTAAATATATTTGTAATTACACATTTGTAATGATGTTGTAATTTAGTACATTTTAAATATATTGACTTTAAAGTCACCATGAAATTATAATGGACAATTCTTTTTTTTATGGAATATTGCAGTATTTATTATAAATGATTTATCATTATTTTTATTTTTTTTCATGTGCCTCATAATCTTGTCAATCAAATCTTAATCTTAATCTTGAATTAACTTCCCCTCCCTCTTGCAGCAGCTCATCTCTGATGACGAAGGCGGGGCAATAACCTGTCAATCACATGAGATCCACCAATCGCAAACCACAATTATCCAATCAATTCCTCATGGACAAAATCAAGCCCCCGCCCACATTTGATCTTGTTCCGGAAGCGTTTCACTCAGATATACGTCACAATAGGGATGAAAAGACCTGTAACTTCCGTTTTATGCTGACTTTAAACTTAAAATGGAAAATTCCTTACACTTTAAGCATTGAGGCAAGTTCAATTATGGGCTTGATAATCACCCTTGCAAAATAACACAAAAATTCATTCGTAATCTCTTTTCTAAACAACGGAAACCATTTAGAGATTGAGAGTTAAAGGCTCTGTTTTATAGTTGGATCATTGGTTGTATAAATCAAGATGTGTCAGTAGAAACACAAACACATATGGTTGTAGTCTACAAAGAGTAACAAGGCCTTTCCATTAAATGAGAAAAAGTGAGCTATTAGTGCTAAGCTTGTCTGTTAAGAAAGCAGTGTTTATCCATGAAAACATGTGTCCTTTCCCACTATGCAAGTTTCCGGGCCAAATCTGTCTTCAAGTCATTTAGCAGCCAGAATGTCATGCATTCCTGACACGCAGGAGAGATCCTTCTGAAGGTGTTGCCCTGTGAAAGCGTGCCAGAAAAGTCGGCTCGGCCTGGGTATTTTTCCACAAAGCCCATAGCCCTGAACTTCAGGCCAAAGGGGCGTGACAAACATAGATAGTGATAAGTGATTTATCCTCCTAGCACATCCAACAGCTGGCCAAGAAATACACATGTCCTCACTATGCCCTGAAAGCTCTTTGTAATAGATTGACTAGTGGAAATATATGATTTGCTTTTATTGCCACACTGTAAGAAGAAAAAAAATCCATAGACAAACAGGAAGTTACTGGTAATTTTCTGCTAGGACATTTTCTGTAAAGTTTATGGACATTTCCATTCACCCTAAAGCACAACACAATGCAATTAATTGATCAGATTTCCTAATGTTATGATTAAGTGGTTAATTCACCCACTAATGAAAGTTTGTCTTGATTTACTGTATGATAAGCCACAAGATTTTGTTAATTCTTACAATAAAGTCTATGGAAATGGATGCTGTAAGAAAGGACATTAAATAAAATTAATAAAAATAAAGTATCATAGAAGTATCCGTGTGCTATGATCCAAGTCTGAAGGCTTACAACTGTGAGGAACAAAAGCCCAAACTCAAGCCAAACCTAAAACAAAACACTCAAATCTCATTTGCATTGTGTATATTCAAATCAAGATCAGCCACATATTAATGTTGTCAAATGCCATTGTTTTGTGCGTATCATAGCCCACATTTGAATATGCAGAAGTGAGAATGAAATATGATAGCTACAGTGTAAGAAAATATTTTGAGCACATGAATCACATTTCAGCCTGTTCCTCTCACACAAAGATATCATGTGACTCAAGAAGACCTGCAATATAGTGCATGCGTCACACAGACTTCTTAGACATTTGAGACCCTGGACCACAAAACCAGATGTCACATGGGTAAATTTTTTGAAATTGAGATTTATAAATCACATGAAAGCTGAATAAATAAGCTGTCCGTTGATGTATGGTTTGTTAGGATTGGACAATATTTGGACGAGATACAACTATTTTAAAATCTGGAATCTGAGGGTGCAGAAAAAAATCAAACCATTGAGAAAATCTCCTTTATAGTTGTCCATTTATGTTCACGATTGTGCTGCATTCACTCTCACAAATAAATGTTTTATATATATATATACATATATATACGGTAGGAAATTTACAAAATATCTTCATGGAACATGATCTTTACTTAATATCCTAATGATTTTTGGCATAAAAGAAAAATCTATAATTTTGACCCATACGATGTATTGTTGGCTATTGCCACAGATATACCCGTGCGACTCGAGACTGGTGACGTGATCCAGGGCCACATTTGAACAGCATGGAAAAAAGCAGTGTGAAATTTCAAAGCATCTTTTGTGCTCCAGAAGAAACTCGGGTCTGAAATGAGTGCGGAGGGTAAATCATAAATAGATTGCGTGTACTTCTGCATATTTGGCCACAGAGCTGGCCTCCACCGCGTAAACTCTCTTCGCCCCGGCCTGGACGGCGAAGAAGGACAATATCCCTGTCCCACAGCCCACATCGAGAACAACCTGTAAACAGATGCAGTGCACACCATCAGGACACATCTGAGGAGAACGGTTTGGTGCTAAAGAATTATCAACACAGGACAATAACTGTATACTAAGACTTACATTTTTTAAAATCTTAAAGGTGCACTCAGTAAATTTTCTTTTAAAGGGATACTTCACCGATTAGCATTAAGCTTTGTATCAGTAGAGACCCGGTGGTATTTCCGAATGACCGTGCTTCCCTCCCTCATGTCCCCCTGAGACCAGAGATTTCTGTATTGTGGGTCTGGAAAAAAACCTCTGATGCTGAAAAAAAAATCGTCATTTATCGTCATCAGAGGCTCTTTTGTCCAGAGGCGAGAGACTCCAGCCAGTAGGAGGAGCTCGTCCCGCATGTGTTCAACCCGCCCATAAGGGGATCTCACGACAAAACAGCGTCTTTTCAGTTTCGAGTCGACTAGTAGCCTAGTTGTATCATTTCTCCCGACACTGCCCTCTGTAACCGGGAGGCGTGGCTTGGCAGCGAAGCAAGTGCATTCTGGGAGTCGTTGTCTTTCATCCACATGAGCCAAAAATACATTTTCTGGCTTTTCTCAGTCTAGAAGTCACCAACTTCTAAAATAGTTTCACATTTCTACTACATACATGACCCAATTTAAATACACATTCATCTTTCCAGCGGTGAAATATCCCTTTAATTAATTGTCTTAATATTAATCAGTATGTGTGTTGGAATCAAACCTGTGACATCAGTGTTGCTACTTAATCCATGTGTACATTTACATTTATGCATTTGGCAGATGCTTTTATCCAAAGCGACTTGCATTGCATTTCAAGGTACACATTTACATTCTAATCAGTTCTTTCTTTCCCTGGGAATCGAACCCATGACCTTGGCCTTCCAAGCACCAACTGTTAGAGCTACAGGAAAGTCATTTCCATATATAAATGATCTACTGCTGTCGGAAACACATTGGAGCAGGTCTATGAGCAGGACAATCAGGTTTATAAATAGGGTGTTTCTATGAAGAAATCAGTTCAACACCTTTTTTGTGTGATGCTGTGTCTGGTGACAGGTAGGGCCGTGTGATATGACAATATTGGAGCAACTATGTAAGTGTCTTTCAATCGCGGTATGTAAATAAATCTATGCAGTGTACCATTTAAAGTTACTGATTGATAAAGAAATGAATCGCAATAATTCAGTATAGTAACTCTATGGGCTAATCGAGTGCTGTCCGACACATATGGCCGTGGACACAGAAAGATGTGAGTACTTTATTTCGTTATTTTTCGCAGCTTAATATTGAATTTAAATGGACTTGAATGGTCAAATACACACAAATATGTAAAAAAAAAAATCTGTTGTGGAGGGTATGCATGTGAACATAGTTGGTTAAATCTTAAGGGTGTGTTCACACTTGTAATTCGGTTCACTTGGTTGACACACTTGGGCCCGGTTTCACAGACAGGGCTTAGATTAAGCCAGGATTAGTGTTAAGTAGGTTTCTGGACTGTGTTGACTGGTTCTGACTTAAAGGATTAGTTCACCCCAAAATGAAAATTTCCTAATAATTTACTCACCCCAATGCCATCCAAGATATCCATGTCTTTCTTTCCTCAGTGGGAGAGAAATTATGTTTTTTGAGGAAAACATTTCTGGATTTTTCTTCTAACAATGGACTTCACACCTGAAGAAGAGGTTGTTATCTAGCGAAACGATAGGTCATTTAAAAAAACGGACAACAAATCAACAAACGGACAGGGAACTACGTCATCACGTTGAAAGGTCACGCCGGCGCCGGCAATACTATTTGAACTACTATTCATATTCATCAGAATGTTATTCATATACTATTCATATTCAAATTCACTGAATACTATTACTACATATATAATAGCAAACAATACTATTTGAACTATCCACCTACGTACGGTCGCACTGTAAACAGTGGGGCGGTACTTCTGCCGGCGCCGGCGTGACCTTTCAACGTGATGACGTAGTTCCCTGTCCGTTTGTTGATCAGCTCAATCCGAACTATTGAAGGTAAAAAGTCTATAAATTATATATATTTTTTGAAAATGACCTATCGTTTCGCTAGATAACAACCTCTACTTCAGCTGTGATCGCGTACAGCCCGTTTAAACACTTCAAAGACTTTTGAAACTGCATTGATTTGGACTTAAAAACGATGGTAACCAATGAAGTCCATTGTTAGAAGAAAAATCCAGAAATGTTTTCCTCAAAAAACATAATTTCTCTCCCACTGAGGAAAGAAAGACATGGATATCTTGGATGGCATTGGGTTGAGTCAATTATTAGGAAATGTTCATTTTGGGGTGAACTAATCCTTTAATTGGGATCATCACGGGGCATTGGTAAGAATGCACAAAAGTCCAATCACTGTTGTTTTAATAGTAGGTTCAAGCCATCTGACATACTCAATGCAGTGCAGTACAGATGTATGTGATATTAAGGGTGTGGTTGTTTTAAAGTTACGCACACTCATCTACGGCTTGAATACACGCGAGCCCTGCACAGCTTTCAAGCTGAACATAAGTTGTCAAACTCTGGGGGTTGGACTGTCAATAATTCACAACCCACCAATAAGAATGAACGTACTGAGCCTTTTCAACAATTAGGCTTTAGTTCAGTTAGGACATTTAAGTAGCCTTTATAAAAGTTCCATAGAAAAAAACATTACTGATGTGCATCTTGAGACAAAACAATGGCATTATTTTAAGATATCTCAGTGCAAGTCGCTTTCAGTTAAGAGAGCTCACACATGCATTTTAGTCTGGGACTAGGCTTAAGCGTTGTCTGTGAAACCGGGGGTAAGTACTGGTTCGCTTTTTAACACCAAACCTAAAGATACAAAACAAAAAACGGATTTTATGACGTATATATTGCGACTGAACTTACCAAACATCCAAAACAATGCAGTGTTCTAGGATAAATGTGCCTGTTGTATGTGCGTAGCTACATATGATGGTATTTAGACCTGCTGAGAACTCGTGAAGAGCTTATAAAATGAGATAAGAAGTCAAAACAGCGGCAGGAATCCCTCCTTTACATACAAACTAAGAACTTCTGCACGAAATGGAATAAACATTGCGACTACAATGAGAAAAACATGACATCATGTCCTGTCTTTGGTTCGTTTAGATGTCTCTGGACAGTGTTGTGTTCATATTTCAGTCGAACCGCAGCAGAGTTTGTTTGGAAGCGGAGTGAGACCTATCTTTTCAGGGGTCTAGATGTAAGGGTTAATGCCCGATGAGGTGTCCATTGTCAGGTATTAATGGACGACGGCGAGGCGTGAACGGATGGATGCCTCTGCCGAAGTCCATTAATACCTGACAATGGACACCTCGAAGGGCATTAAACCGCTTATACCATGGTCACTTGCCAAATAACACATTTTTAAAACATTAGTTTATATTTTAATTAGTTTTACAATCGAAATCTAAAGTTTTTACAAACAATAACTTGGTTTCCTTGGTTACGCCTGACGGTTTATTTAGCAACCGGAGATATTTATAGTCCGCTCGATTTATAGTCCGTATAGATACTTTGACTGCCTGTTGCTATGGTTATATGCTGATGTAGCCAGCGCATTTATTTATTAATTTCGAACGGTAAACAGTCAGTTTCACCAGAACTCCTTTACTAGGTGTCCTCTATCACTTTTTAATGGACACCCTGCAGCCAATCAGAATCGAGTATTCACCCAGACCATGGTATAATAATGAATAATGTCTCAGGGTTCGGATGGCAGCGTTCACACTTTAAGGCACTTTCACACTGGGCACGTTTGCTTCGGTTTGAGCGCGATTGTTCCAGGGTACTTTACCTAGTTGCTTTCACGTTCACGTGAATCGCGCCACAGTTTCAGAGTAACCGAACTCAGACCTCTCGGGTTCGGCTCCTGGGTCCAGATGACGGCTTTCACATGATACAATTTTCATGTGAACCGCACCCCGTTTGGAACATTTTAATCGAACCAAACCTGCCAAGTGTGAACACACCCTAAGTGATCGTAAACGCAGGAGCCGCCTAATATTCCTGCTGCTCCTATTGTTAATCAAAAAGAAAAAGAAAAAGAGAAAATCTCTCACTGCTCTTCACTGAATAACTTTAGTAGCTTTGATAAGAATCAATGTAAATGTTGTTTTTGTCCTAGTGTTTGTAATTTGCTTCATGGTTCTTATTTTTAATAAAAAATTATATATGTATATTATTACTGTGAAATAAAATTTATGAAAAAAGATTGTGGTCATATTGTCAACCCCTAGGGCACAAGTCTAAAAACATTGCCATATTGGCCAACGAAGCATAAAGTAAAACAAATACTGAGAACACCTTTAAAGACTAGCAGGATAATGTGTTTGATGAAACTAGCTGAGAACACGTACTTTATCTTTGAAGTCGACATCATTGAGCAAAATGGCTTTTTGGTACGTTGCAGTCCTGAGGTAATCCTGAAGCATGTTCTGCTGCTGGGACAGACAGCCATAAAACTGAGAGAAAACTGAACATGTCTCAGAGAGGTAAATCATGAACACTGATCACATTCAAGACAACTGAAAAAGGTTGGAGGTTTGCATGGAGTAATTGTGGGCTTTACCTGGAAGTACTGCAGTGCAGAGGACTCATCGGTCCTCTGCTGAAACACTGACGGATCTGTCCTGAGGTCCGTCCACGAGCTCAGCAGTCTGTGGAAGCCCTGAAACTCTGAGCAGAAGACACTCCTTCACTGTCATGTGATAACACAACCCGAGCAGTAATGGACTATGGCAGTTATTATCCTGATACATCAGTATCATATTTCTCAGGCCTCTTAATGATCCACATGATCAAAACTTTCAAGTCTACTGACGTCTTTTTTGCCTTTCTTGCCATTGGCTTTTGGCTTGCTTAGTTGGGGACAATACATTTTAATTTTAATTTAATATTCAACAATAATATTGATCTGCCTGCATTGACACTATATATGAGAACTGAAGATGACATCACAGGTTTCTCCAGAGCGGCTATATATAAATGAACTAAATTAATAACTTTTTCACAACAAAAATGAACCATCACTGAACTTACTATGACGCTGTTTTCTTCTGGAAACAAACTTTGTTGCATTATTTTCTTGTTATCTCTGTAAAGCTGCTTTGAAACAATCTAACAACAATCTAAATAGCGCTATATAAATAAATGTGACTTGACTTGACTTGAAAAACCTGTTTCACACAGTCTACTACAGTCCTTCTTGTCATCTGATTGATAGTTTAGACTTTTCAGCAAGTTAAAGATCGTGGTCAGTTCGTTCTTCACGGCCAGGTAATACTGTAAGAAGTATATTTTTTCTGCACAACAGTAATTTAATCTTTTATGCCTGAATACGTGCAATTCAGCTTTATTCCACAAGGTGGCAATGATGAAGTGATGTTTCACTCATAGTTACCGCAGGCAGAAAACAAAAGAATAGGAAGTATCATCAGCAAAAACGATTTACCAGGACTGAATGCAATCAAATATTACTGTCACTGTCACTTGATGTTGGATCTGGCGGGGAAGCGGTCAGCGTTCAACATATTGATTTTGAAGATGTTGAAAATGATAGTTTTGAGAATATGTTTGGGATCGCGAATATGAGCCAGATGTTGAATATACTGGGGAAATGAGCTCTGAAATGTACAGTGATGATGGTATAAAACATCTGCTCATACTGAACCCTTCCAAGCTCCAAAGGGTAACAAAATATGCTTTATTTTATTCTTCTGTAATTGTTACTCTAATATCAGGAGAGTTTTATATTATCACGACAGGTAGAGATATAGATCCGGGTCGCTAAAGACCCGAATACGTAATAATAATTGGCGAAACATTCACGCATTTAAGGGTTAACTTGAAATGTTCAAAAAATTTGTACTTATAAGTAAAAACCAACATTAACGTTGATGAAAATTATAGTTAACTGTTATTATCAGCATCAGTGTATCATCAGTATATAGTATATCATATTACAGTATGTAGAGGCACTGTCACATTTAAAGAGATTAAAGGTTGAAACATTTGTTCTGGATGCTAAATGTTATTATACAAATCTTTGCTAGATATTATATTCAATTACAATGACTTTTTTTTATTTTAGGTTAAAATACATATAGATAGATAGCTGTCAAAATGAATGCGTTCATTTTGAAATTATTTTCTGTTCAATGCGTACAAAATATTAACGCAATCAACGCAGCATCAGTTTTTTTCCCAGCCATTCATTAGTGTTACATTATATAATCAAGCTGTCATTCATTCAAATGCTTTTAAACCATTTGAGCACGTTAAGACCAAGCGGCTACCTTCCGGTCTCTCTCGTGAATCCAACACGGAAGTGACTTAAACTGCAGTTCATCGACTGGCCACTAGAGACTGGATGCAAAAGAGAGTCAATCCCATAAATCCCCATATTAAAATGTCCAACTTTACAGCAGAAAAAAAACATACTTACAGCCAAGTGCAAAAAGTGCTTTTGTTCTATATAGCTATTTTGCCCTTCGTGACAACTGTGAGGGTGGTGAATATTTTTGTAACTCATCCGTTTAAATTATATTAAGCCTTAAAGTTGTGCATAATTAAGGGCGTGGCCACTTGAGTGACAGGTGGATTGCTGCAGATGTCACTACTAGCCGTTTGTCTGCTGTCTGTGATCATTTTCGTGTGTCCGGGAGTGACGCACAGACAAGATGGCGACGGCCGGCTCCGCCCACTTTGGGCCTCAAAAATGCTCTTCAGAAACCTACGCGTGACATCACGAACACTGCGTCCATTGTTTTATACAGTCTATGGTTGAGACGCAACTCAAATTGATACTGGCGCGCGTCTGTGAAGCGGCTCTATATGAACACACATTCGACACACATGAAAGACGCTTCTCAGTCAGCGCGCCAGTTCTCTTTCACGGTTGAACAGACTAAAACACACAAAATTATGTCAAATTCTCATTCTTGGCGAGTATCCTCGTAATCACATTCCTAAATGAGTTAAAAAGTTGTGAGAGCTTCATATGTGTGTCAGATCTGTGATTAATGTTAATCAGAGAACAAGAGAAAATCACTCACTGCTCTTGACTGAATAACTTATTTAACTTACGATGTTATTTTACATTTGAATACTTTATTCAGTTTTTATATTTTCTACCTGAATATTACTTTTAGAGCCATTCCTGAAAATCTTAAAGCACTGCAGGATTAACGGTGGCTGTTTCAGAGGAACGAGAGTGGGATCCAGATGCAGCATTTATTCAAACAAACATGATAAAAGGAAATCCAGGCAAACTGATAAATGTAGACAAGGAACGCAAACAAAACTGACGACAAGCGCACACATTACATCCACAGAAGGACATGAGAAACACTTGGGTATATAAACACTCAAGGGGAGATTGGCGAACAAGACACACCTGGGAACTATCATGAACTAATCAACAATAAAAACTACAAAGGACTACAAAACATGGAACAGGAAGTAACATAAAAGTCCACACAAGACAAGGGGAACACAAGACAGGAATCATGACTGTGGGCCAGTGAAAACTGTGGCTGATGATGGCTTTCAATTATACTGTAAGGTATTAGTAATAGTTATAATTACTCATTTCATCTCTAGAAATTGATAAAATCATGGTAGTAAAAAATCAGAGTACTAAGTAAAAAGATGTCATTAAACAAATATTTTAAATATACTATCTTTATGTTGTTTCTACATGAATTTGGAGATTTAATGTGAAAGTATTACAATATAAAAATATAATAAAAATGTTTGTAAACATGCGATTAATCACGATTAATTACAAAAAAAGGTGTGATTAATTGTATGTTTTTTTAATAATTTGACATCACTAATATATATTCACAAACACACACATCCATACCCCCTTTATAAGTCTGTATATAAAACATGTGATGTTGAGAGTGTCTCCACAATGTTTGCAATTTAGTGATATTTCTATCATGCTTGATTCAGTTACCAGCGGATTTATCCCAAATCTCCTGCATGAGCCGTTAAACACAGATGTACAACAGATGTGCTGGAAAAACATAATGCTTCTCAGAGGAACAAGACCGAAAGATTCCATACTTTGATCTTGAATTAGTAATACTAGAAAAATATTGAAGAAATAAGACTGAAGAGCAATAAAGAATAATTCATGCTATGAGACTGGAACAGGTTTGATGACCTAAGTAACATTTGGCTTCTAAAAGGCATTAATGTTGCATGACATCAATACATTTCTGTCACTTTTGGAAGACTGATCAGGCAAACTATGTCAGCTTTGAGATAAAGAGTGATGAAAGAGTAGATAACTGACCTGACTGAGTGTTGAAGCGCATGAGGATGCTGAAACAGCCCAGTGTGACGAGGAACGAGCGGCTGGCCACCCGACAACACTCCGTCTCCCTCGTGATCGAGAACTTGAAAACACAAACCCCAGCATCTGAAAGCAGAACAATACACAGGGTATATGAATGAGGAATATGAATGCTTATTAAAAAAAAGAAAGGATTAGGACACACCAAACTTCTGTCATCAGTTACGCTCATGTCATTCCCATATGTCTTCCATAGAATACAAAAGGAGATGTTTGAAAAATGTTCACGCAGCTCTTTTACATAAAATTAAAGTGTTATATGGTATTGTTATATTGTGCATGAATCGGTTCCACTCGGCATCATTTATGTCAAAGTTGCAGCAAGATTTTCAGTGAATAAATACTTCAATTGTTGTCAAGCTTAAAGGGATAGTTCACCCAAAAATTTAAATTAACCAATGATTTACTCACCCTCAAGCCCTCCTAGGTGTATATGATGTTCTTCTTTCAGACGAATACAATCTGAGTTATATTAAAATATATCCTGGCTCTTCCCAGCTTTATAATGGAAGTGAATTGAATTTTTGAAGCCAAAAAAGCGCATCCATCCATTATAAAAGTAATCCATACGACTCCTGGGGGTTAATAAAGGCCTTCTATGATAAAAATATCCATATTTATAACTTTATAAACTATAATCACTGAGAGAGGTCACTCTTCCACTGAAACTAGACTCTAAACTAGACATGGCTTCACTTCAGAAGGCCTTTATTAACTCACAGGAGTCGTATGGATTACTTTTATAATGGATGGACGCGCTTTTTTGGCCTTCAAAAACTCCCATTATAAAGCTGGGAAGAGCCAGGATATTTTTTTATATAACTCTGATTGTGTTCGTCTGAAAGAAGAATGTCATATACACCTAGGAGGGCTTGAGGGTGAGTAAATCATGGGCTAATTTTCATTTTTGAGTGAACTATCCCTTTAACAGCCTGTGCTCACCACATGCTTTTGATAAAGAAAAGAAATACATTTTGCTAAACATCTCCTTCAGTGCAGAAGCAAGTAAGACATATGTGTCAGCTAGAAGCTGGCATCAGAGATGTGTGTGTCCAGCTCTGTGAGGGAGATGTGATCCAGAGAGAAGCTGCTATCTGATGCTGTGTGTCGGGAGGCAGAAAGCACAGGCGTCCAGGGCCAGTGTACCGTGTCCAAGAAAACAGAGTCCGGCCGGTGCAGGCGATCCGGAGCGGCTCATGGTGTGTGTGTGTGTGTGTGTGTGTGTGTGTGTGTGTGTGTGTGTGTGTGCAGTAAATCCCAGCGATCTGTCAGTACGACAGGACCACACAATGAGACCCGGGAAATGTGTGGCACACCTGAATAAAGACTCTTCACTTGTCCTTCAGCCAATTAACAAGACGCTACAAAGAGCCAGAAATTGTTTGGTATGACGTTATTTACTGTGTAAATGCTTCCATATGGTTCTTCACTTCCTTTACTCATCATATTTTTCAGTCAGGAGCAGATAGGCCTACTGGGAAAGTGGCATAACGTCATACTTGAACAAAAACATTGTTACAATTAAATGAAAAAAGAGCAAAGTGACGCAGAATGAGATCTCCTTTTCTATATTTTTTCAGCAAATAGAGAGTTAAAATCATCCTCAATCCTCATCTTCCAGTATTCCCCCTTAGTTTTTGTGGGATTAATTGGGATGGTTAGGGATAAAGAGTGTAGTTCTGGTTATTTGTATAATTTTTCTTCATTTATGTCTATGGATGTTAAAAAAAGAAAACAGCATGTTGTGATCTTTTCCATATATTGTCATTTAAGAATCTGCTTAATTAAAAAACATTAGCATGTACTTACTATGGGTGAAGGGTTTGGTTTAGGGTTAGTTGCATGTAATTATGCAGAATCTGTAGTTATTACTACAGTAACTACATGTAACATGCGGAATAAGGACACTGTAAATTAAATTGTTACCACAAAAACTACTTCTGTAGCCTACATACATGTCGAAGATATGTTATTAATACCTCCAGGACATGGTTTGGGAAGAATCTTATGATAAATAGTCTCCTTGAGTTTATACTGAAATCTCTTTTGACTTCAGTATCAGACTTTGGCTCCTTAGCTTCTGAAACGCCGAGAAGACATACGTTAGGCTACATGTATTTCCTACAGAAATAACAGCCGTATTCATAATTACAAGCAGCTAACGCTAAACCAAACCCTAACCCTATGTTGTTCATTACTATTACTCAGTACTTAAATGTATAATTACACTGTAACACAGGCGTTTTGTTTACCGTCGTTAATGGTGAGAGAGACGTCCTCGTCCAGCTGTCTGTGCGCGTGAAGCGTGAGCTCCTGATGCTGATCTCGCTTTATGTCGCTCTCGTTGAGAAAGATCACAGTCACAGAGAAACGGCTCTGTAACTGATTATCGCCCATGACTGAACCCAGGACTGGCGAAGCTCTTGTGTCCCTCTTGCACACGCATTTTGACAGAGAGGTTGTGAATAGGTTCAAATGAGAGGAGGGCCTAAAGCGGCCTTGACGTCAGAGGGCGGAGTTAAACTTCAAGATGAACAAAATCACAGACAAAAAAAGTCATTTTTACTTTATTTCTAAAACAAAAGCTACACGGCAAGCAACAGACACGTGAGTAAAAATAAACTGTATGTCTCATATGTGATTCTGTTTATTACAAATCTTATGGAGTAGGGCAACTCTCATTTTCAGTTTCATTTTCATAAATCTGATTATTTATGTTGGTATGGTGAATGGGAGTAAAACAATAAGTCAGACTAAGGTTTAGTATTTTACACCGTTTCAAACATGTAAGTGTTCTTGCCTGCATGTATTATATAGAGCGGAATGTTGATGGTTTGTTTGTTGATTTGCACCTGCAGGTGCGCGTGTTGTGACATGACCTGTGCTCGTGGCATGTTTTAATATACTCACATAACCTGTGCTCGTGGCATGTTTTAATATACATAACCTGTGCTCAGATAACCTGTGCTAGTGCCACGATTTAATATACTCACATAACCTGTGCTCAAATAACCTGTGCTCATGCCCTCAAATAACCTGTGCTCGTGGCATGATTTAATATACTCACATAACCTGTGCTCAAATAACCTGTGCTCGTGGCATGATTTAATATACTTACTCACATAACCTGTGCTCAAATAATCTGTGCTCGTGCCATGTTTTAATATACTCCCATAACCTGTGCTCAAATAACCTGTGCTCGTGGCATGGTTTAATATACTCACATAACCTGTGCTCAAATAACCTGTGCTCGTGCCATGTTTTAATATACTCACATAACCTGTGCTCAAATAATCTGTGCTCGTGCCATGTTTTAATATACTCCCATAACCTGTGCTCAAATAACCTGTGCTCGTGCCATGTTTTAATATACTCACATAACCTGTTCTCAAATAACTTGTGCTCGTGCCATGTTTTAATATACTCACATAACCTGTGCTCGTGCCATGTTTTAATATACTCACATAACCTGTGCTCATGCCATGTTTTAATATACTCACATAACCTGTGCTCATGCCATGTTTTAATACACTCACATAACCTGTGCTCGGTTTTAATATACTCACATAACCTGTGCTCGTGCCATGTTTTAATACACTCACATAACCTGTGCTCGTGTCGTGTTTTAATACACTCACATAACCTGTGCTCGGTTTTAATATACTAACATAACCTGTGCTCGTGCCATGTTTTAATACACTCACATTACCTGTGCTCGTGCCATGTTTTAATATACTCACATAACCTGTGCTCAAATAACCTGTGCTCGTGCCATGTTTTAATATACTCACATAACCTGTGCTTGTGTCGTGTTTTAATATACTCACATAACCTGTGCTCGTGCCATGTTTTAATATACTCACATAACCTGTGCTCGTGTTGTGTTTTAATATACTCACGTAACCTGTGCTCGGTTTTAATATACTCATATAACCTGTGCTCGTGTCCTGTTTTAATATACTCACATAACCTGTGCTCGGTTTTAATATACTCACATAACCTGTGCTCGTGCCATGTTTTAATACACTCACATAACCGGTGCTCGTGTCGTGTTTTAATACACTCACATAACCTGTGCTCGGTTTTAATATACTCACATAACCTGTGCTTGTGCCATGTTTTAATACACTCACATTACCTGTGCTCGTGCCATGTTTTAATACACTCACATTACCTGTGCTCGTGCCATGTTTTATTACACTCACATAACCTGTGCTCGTGCCATGTTTTAATATACTCACATAACCTGTGCTCGTGTCGTGTTTTAATATACTCACATAACCTGTACTCGGATTTAATATACTCACATAACCTGTGCTCGGTTTCAATATACTCACATAACCTGTGCTCAGTTTAAATATACTAACATAACCTGTGCTCGTGGCATGTTTTAATATCCTCACATAACCTGTGCTCGGTTTTAATATACTCACATAACCTGTACTCGTGCCATGTTTTAATATACTCACATAACCTGTGCCATGTTTTAATATACTCACATAACCTGTGCCATGTTTTAATATACTCACATAACCTGTACCATGTTTTAATACACTCACATAACCTGTGCTCGTGCCATGTTTTAATATACTCACATGACCTGTGCTCGGTTTTAATATACTCACATAACCTGTGCTCGTGCCTTGGTTTAATATACTCACATAACCTGTGCTCGTGCCATGTTTTAATATACTCACATAACCTGTGCTCAGATAACCTGTACTCGTGTCATGTTTTAATATACTCACATAACCTGTGCTCGGTTTTAAAATACTCACATAACCTGTGCTCGTGCCTTGTTTTAATATACTCACATTGCCTGTGCTCGTGCCATGTTTTAATATGCTCACATAACCTGTGCTCGTGCCTTGTTTTAATATACTCACATAACCTGTGCTCATGCCATGTTTTAATATACTCACATAACCTGTGCTCGTGCCATGTTTTAATATACTCACATAACCTGTGCTCGTGCCTTGTTTTAATATACTCACATAACCTGTACCATGTTTTAATACACTCACATAACCTGTGCTCGTGCCATGTTTTAATATACTCACATAACCTGTGCTCGGTTTTAATATACTCACATAACCTGTGCTCGTGTCGTGTTTTAATACACTCACATAACCTGTGCTCGGTTTTAATATACTTACATAACCTGTGCTCGTGTCGTGTTTTAATATACTCACATAACCTGTGCCATGTTTTAATATACTCACATAACATGTGCTCGGTTTTTAATATACTCACATAACCTGTGCTCGTGCCTTGTTTTAATATACTCGCTTAACCTGTGCTCATGCCATGTTTTAATATACTCACATAACCTGTGCTCGTGCCTTGTTTTAATATACTCGCATAACCTGCGCTCGTGCCATGTTTTAATATACTCACATAACCTGTGCTCGTGCCATGTTTTTATATACTCACATAACCTGTGCTCATGCCATGTTTTAATATACTCACATAACCTGTGCTCATGCCATGTTTTAATATACTCACATAACCTGTGCTCGTGCCATGTTTTAATATACTCACATAACCTGTGCTCGTGCCATGTTTGAATATACTCACATAACCTGTGCTCATGCCATGTTTTAATATACTCACATAACCTGTGCTCGTGCCATGTTTTAATATACTCACATAACCTGTGCTCAGATAACCTGTGCTCGTGCCATGTTTTAATATACTCACATAACCTGTGCTCGGTTTTAATATACTTACATAACCTGTGCTCATGCCATGTTTTAATATACTCACATAACCTGTGCTCGTGCCTTGTTTTAATATACTCACATAACCTGTGCTTGGTTTTTATATACTCACATAACCTGTGCTTGTGGCATGTTTTAATATACTCACACAACCTGTGCTCATGCCTTGTTTTAATACACTCACATAATCTGTGCTCGTGCCATGTTTTAATACACACACATAACCTGTGCTCGTGTCGTGTTTTAGTATAGGAGTTCAAGCATGCATGGCCGCCCCTATTATTGCTTAAAAGTGTCTTATATTAACCCTTATACGCTAGTAGGAGTGTTTTTGACCCCAAATTCCCTTCATCTAAATGGCATGAGACTTGATGTTGTGGTTGACACTTGCTAGCTCTACAAAATAAAAAAAAACAAATGGAATGATTTCTGATTGTATGTTAGCGAGAAAAAAGGCGATACACTCCCCCAAAAATCACACAGATCAATGGAAGACTATTAAAATTTGAATTTTGTTACATAATTTGTCAATTTTTTATTCAATGAATTTGTTTTTATTCAATAAGTTTGAACGAAAACCCATACCACCTATTTAAATTAAGATCGTACATATCTTTAGGGATCCTGTTTCTATTCTATTCTATTCTATTCTATTCTATTCTATTCTATTCTATTCTATTCTATTCTATTCTATTCTATTCTATTCTATTCTATTCACAGCGCTATGTCCGCTGTGGAGTGATGTACAGATGCTTTGCGAATCGGTTCGTATGAATCCCTAAAAGAACTGGTTCAAACGAACGACTCGTTCGCGAATCGAACACGACTGCTCGTCACATCTATGGCGCGCAGTGTCTGTGTGAGAAACATCAGACCGAGTCCGTCGGGCCCAATACTTGCTCTAAAGACTTCACATCGCTTCTGACAGAGCCAAACCCTTCACACACATATCTCACACACTACCGAAGCCAAACATGTCTGTCTCTGAGTCCTACTGAAATGAAGAGGGCACGGGGTTTGGTCGCGACAGAAGAGTGCGCTGTCTACAAGGTATGGGTTTATACTCACAACGTCCACAACAAAGTCATTGTTATACGACGTGCTAATTGCGAACACAATACGGACTCGCTTTTGACAGACATGTCTCGTATTATTTCCGCCTAGCGATCAGATTCAGTTTCAGACAATCGAGGCTGTGTATTTCTCTCCAGTGAACATAGTCATGCTTTGGTTTTGAATGTTGTCCAGTTATTGTCTTCCAAACCAAGGTATCGTTTTATTATTTCGAGTCTCAAGAAATGCAATGTTTTAACATACGCGTTTTGTATTAATAGTATGAGTAAGTCCATCAGTAAGATGTCTGCAGATGTATTTGTGAATGTGAGATTAGGGAAGGGGAATGAATCCTGATTCAGCACCAAGGCGCTGTCCACTGAAACACCAATGACTGATCAATAAACATAACCATAACTGGATTATGGAAGCGTTCAGTGGGCCATGCAAGAGAAATGACTGCATTTTTGTTTTGTCTCTCAATAGACTGAAACCTGTCGACGCATCAGGCAATCTGGAAGAAATCTTGAGACTGGTCAGTTTTTTGATTCCTGTCTTATTCACAATAAAGTGCAACCGCAGGATTCTGGCAGTAAAATGGACCTCATTACCCATAATGCATGAAGAGAGATCCACCAATCAGAGACGTTTCTGTGGAAAAGCAATGACTCCCATGAATCTCGGCCATCCTGTATTCTGACACTTGCTTAATCCATTTTATAAAACACACTTTTAAAGTCCCCCTGTGGTAAAAATCAAGTTTTTAATGTTGTTTATACGTCTATGTGGTGTTATTAATGTGCTTTAAGACAAACCATGTGTAAATTCATAAGTCGACAGCATTGCTGAGTATTTTCTCCTTAAAACTGCAGTGAACCAAAGACAGTCTCAAAAACACGCTTTGAAATCGCTGGTGTTTCTGACGTCACAAACTACCTTGTAACCAATCAGATAGGGATGGGACGATTACCGGTTTCACTATAAACCACGATAAAATGTACTGACGGTTAGTATTATCGTTTAAAATTGAATCATCATTAAAACCGTGTTTGATTATCGTGATTTTAATAACTCACTGTAAGTCCTGTACAGCCAGCAACAGGCTGACGCCGGCGCAGCGCGCAATGTTGTTGTTTTTTTGTTCGAGAAGGAATGGCGGAAGGCAGATTAATGTTTTGATCATAACAATATTATCAAACTCAGTAAACAATAAATCAACTCTGATTTCATTTTCAATACAATCGAAAACGGAGACGCAAGACGGCAAGTTGTATTTGAATGAAACGAGAGGGCGCGTCCGTTGTGATACATGGATGTGCGCTGTGTTATAATGCGTTGTTATTGACGACGGTCATTTTAAGGAAGGAAATCCCACAGAATATAATCTTGCTTAAAAAAGTGCATAGAGCTGCTGGTTTTATTTGTTGTTTGTTGATTTTCAAATATAAAACTTGTTGAAATGTTTTCAGTGTGAGCATCAGTTATTTTTGAACACTTTCATCTCGTTTAAACAAAAGCGTGATAGTATTGATAATCACGATAATTTTGGTCACTATTATCATGATATGAAATTTTCACACCGTCCCATCCCTACAATCAGATCAACGTGTGATCGTCAACCAGTGGATCTCTGAGCTGAGTGAGTGAGTGGAGGCGGGGCTCATTTGCATATTCATAGAACCGCGCATACTAAATGAGGCAAGGGTGTCGAGTTAGTCAAGATATTTTAAGATATGAAGAATGTTTCAAAGAAAAAACATTTAAATATGTAATTTTGGTGATCAAAGAAGAGTTTTAAGGGATCAAATGATTGACTACAGGGGAACTTTAAGAACAAGTGCACATACTGCACTATTAAGCACACTTCTTTTCACAAGGCTTTATCTGAATTGTTTGCATTAAATATTAAAATATATTGCTTTCATACTTTTAGATTTTTGGTTCAATTACATGAGATCAGTGGTTCATTCCCACAGATTGTCGTAGCCGATTAGTTTGGTTTGTTACTTTTTATTGAAGATTTGTCATATCTTTGTGGAGAAAAATACGTCCAGAATAAAGTTAATGCACACACTTTTTGCACTCAGAACGTGATCACGTATTAGTTAGCGTATAAAAGTCGTCTGTTTGTTTGACTCTGGTGTTTGTTTTACGGCAGGGTGGTTTGCTTGACGCTCATGATGAGGAAGTGCAGTCCGTGGATGTTCCTGCCCGTGATGTTCTCTCTCTTCACGGCTGCCGGCCTCTGGGTCGTGTGAGTGTACAAAACCTGCTCCACACAATCCACGTCACTGCTGTTCAGATAAACATCATATCATTTCATTCATGCACAGGTATTTCATTGCTGTGGAGGATGAGAAAATCACGCCGCTCAGTTCAGAATACAAGTAAGGGAAACCAACCTCTATTGCATGCCAATCGTTTGAGGAATCATAATATTAATGCCTTCTTCTGTTCATAGAAGATCAGAATCAAAATCTCCTCCATATATCAGGTAGATCTTTACGAATTTTATTATCTATATTTCACATATTTGTTTCTTTGTTTGGAGGCCTGATGAAAGTTCTTATACCGTTTAGCATTGCAGGCAATGCACCTCCTGCCAGCTGCGTGTTTAGTCAAGTCATGAACATGGCGGCCTTTGTAGGTATGAAGGCTCAGGTTCTGTCAAACGAGTTGGTTTTCTTTTTCTTTTTCATGCAGTTGAAGATCTTACAACTAATACAATCATTATTTATTAAGCACCGAAATTGCAGCCTTTTGAAACTGTTGCAGTGTCCAGCAGCATTATATCACAACATGTGAACATCAGTTTAGGTGGCGTTTACACGACACTGCTTTCAACTAAAAACTGAAAACTTCATGTCCATTAACATGATAACGCTAGCCTGGGTTTCCCCATGCTGCCTTGCACGCAGCGCGATTTTTTTCATGCTGCTAGGCAGCCTGGATTCCATGGACCAGATTTTCGCCTCAGCGAGGGGACCAATCACAGAACGGGGAGGGAGCAGCAAGACGATGATGACATCTATGCGACACACCGAAGCAGTTTGTTTATATCCATACCTTCTACCCTTATGTTTGTCTTGCACAAACGGCAATAGTCGCTGAACCCATCGTCGCTGAACCCATCGTCTTCTTCCTCGTCGGATTTCTGTCGCTCTACATACGTCATCTGGTATAATTGAAACGATTGGCTATGAGCTACGTACAGGCACATTTTATAGACATTCATAGCGCCCAATAAACGGCTCTGGGCATTCGTAAACCACGCCTCAAATACGAGAAAATGAACATGTGGTTCCCAGACCACGTCTCAATGAGACGAGGTCTGACATTAGCCAGGCTACTACAACAGCGTTTTGGGGGCTGGAAAACGCAAATTTTGAAAACGAGTTTAAACGTGCAAGTTTGTCAATTACAAAAAAACGTGAATTTGTGAAAACAGTAATGTCATGCGCATGTGTATTACGTGTTCAGTCTATAGTGTTTCTTTATCGCCATCTACTGGCCTGGCATGAATAATACAGCGTTTTTAGTAATTTTTCGCGGATCCGTGTGAACGGGATCGTTTTGACGTCTGGTAAAAGTAAAATCTTTTCTGTTTTTAGTACATTGTTGTCGTGTAAACGCACCCTTAGTTATTAAATTGCATGTGTGTGTGAGATACACCCAGCTGACAGTAATGGTCTGAGTTGTGTCGTGGTGTCCAGGCTTTATCCTGGGCGTGCTGAGATACCTGCAGCTGAAGCCGAGAGTGCAGAAGCCCTGGCTCAACATCGGCAGTCTGGCGGCGCTCTCGCTCGCCTGCTTCGGCATGACTTTAGTGGGAAACTTCCAGGTATGAATCAAACCATTTTTTTGCCACCATAACATTGAACCACTTAAAGGGTTAGTTCACCCAAAATGTTTTATTCTGTCAGTAAAGCTCATTATTGGCCAGCATCACACACATGACCAGCGTCGGCCAATAGTGAGCCTCCGTTCTGACGTACAACCCAGAAGCGCTGCGCTGTGAACTCACTCAGAGCCCCACACAGAAGACAATCAATAGTTGAATAAAATAGTTATTTTTGTTGTTTTTTTGCACACAAAAAGTATTCTCGTCGCTTGATAAACTTATGGTTGAGCCACTGTAGTCACTCGGACTATTTTAAACATTGTCTTTACTAACTTTCTGGGCCGGCAAGTTTCAATTACCTAGAAGCCTATGAAGGCGTGAGACAGCTCTCAGATTTAATCAAAAATATCTTAATTTGTGTTCTGAAGATGAACGAAAGTCTTACGGGGTTTGAGCAACATGAGGGTGAGTAATTACTGACAGAATTTTCATTTTGGGGTGAACTAACCCGTTAAGCACACTGTGCGATTTTGGCTGCGATTTGGCCGTCTGAGACAAATTGAGCAAATCCTAAAAGATTCCTCTGATCCTAAAATCTGAAGTCTTTGATCGTTACACATGTTCACCGACAGCCGATTAATGACCGTAGTGATCAAATTTTATCTCGGACAAAATTCTGTCAGTGTCAGAAGATTTGACTCAGTCCTGCAGTGACTTCTCCTACGACGACCGTCACATTGTCCTCGTTTTTCAAGACAAGCCATGACTAAAGTTAACATTTCATTAACATTAACAAGAGATTTCTTTTTAACGCATCTTGACCTTACAGTCTATGGTCTTGACTGTCGTACAGTCTGACATTAATGACGACTGAGATCGTACAGTGTGACATGACTTACAGCGATGATCATGTTCGTACAGTCTGACAAGCAACAGTCGTAAAGGACTATAATAAATCGCAGTGTGCACCCGATAACAGAAGAATATTATTTTGTGCCAGTGAAACATTTCAACAAATTGATCAAAATGTATTAGTGTCATGACTTTTATGTATAGTTTGATCGGTACTTACAAATTGTAGTCGGTTCCTGAGTCCAAATTACATGACAGAAAATTGTAGTTAGTAACGTAATCCATTACATTTCACATTTAATGTAATATAATATGACTACTTTTTGATTACTTTTGACTTAACTCGTTTATCATATTGATTTGAATAGGATAATCTTGTACCAAATTGATATAAAATACAAAGAGAAAGAAAATATATTCCATTCTTTGTTATCAGCAACATGAAGTACATTAAATATTACATTATGTCAGAGTTTCCCAGACTGGGGCTTGTGAGTTTAATGAAAAGCTATTAAGTAATTTAGTCATACATTTTTTTATTAAAATAAATAATTTTAAAATAAAAACAAAATAAAACAGATGAAAGATTATCAAAATTAAAGATGAAAATTTGAATGTGTTAACCTGCATGTCATGTGATCATTATCCGACAACAGAGAACCATAGACTTAATTTTAATATTTATGTATTATTATTATTTAGTTTTATTGATATTTTATTATTGACCTGACTTATTAACTTAAAAAGTCAATATTTTAGGTCAAAGAGGTTCAGCTGATAAAAAGTTGGGGAATCTCTGCATTGCATGTAAATATGAAATGATGTGTATTTGGACATTTTAATGTGTTTAAAAGACAAAAGCTTTCTTAAGACAGTAATACATGGTTAAATGGCTGACGGAGTGATCATTCAGATAATAATTAATGTGTTCGTCAGGAGCTTAGATTTGCAGTGTTGCAATATTAAGAAAACTCTTGTTAAAAGTGAAATTATTTCTGTAAATCCAGTGATCAAACGCTGTTTTTGTCTCAGTTTTCAGTGAAAGCCACATGACTAGATCAATTCCACAAACCAGGAAGAGCTTCTGAACGAAAATAAGCAGTAGACTTTTTTTTAGAAAGGAGAATTTAAAAGATAAAAAAGAAGTACGGAGAATCAATGAATTATGAATAATTTACTGCCATTATGAGAATTCAATAAAAAAAGTAGCTGTTGTCTGATTACAAGTATCTTAAAGGGGTGGTTGATTATGATTACACTTTTCTAACTTTAGTGAGTGTGTAATGTTGCTGTTTGAGCATAAACAACATCTGCAAAGTTACAATGCTCAAAGTTCAAGTGACATCACCAACCCTAACATTTACATAAATTGAAATTTTAAGTGCATGTCTGTGTGAGTGCAAGCTGTTGAAGCTCCGCCCCCTGTGCCGGGAGCAGCAGCTCATTTGCATTTAAAGGAACAGACACAAAACAGTGCGTTTTTGCTCACCCTCAAAAAGTGACAATTTTAACATGCTACAGTGCCCTCCACAATTATTGAACCCCCTGGTAAATATGATCAAAATTGGCTGTAAAAAATAAATCTGCATCGATTATCCTTGTGATCTTTCATTCAAAAAATGTGCAAAATTCTAACTTTTCATTGAAGTAAAAGAATTGAAAGTGGGGGGAAATCACATCATGAAATAAATGTTTTTCTCCAAAACACGTTGGCCACAATTATTGAAACCCCTAGAATTTTTTACGAGTAAAATATCTCTGAAGTATATTCCCATTAATATTTACCTTTTTTAGTACACCAGGGTGACTAGGAACATGAAACTGTCCAGCTATGACTTCGTGTTTCACAGGAGTTTAAATATGAGGAAACACAAAGGCCAAATCCCCTTAATCATCCATCACAATGAGTAAAACCACAGAATACAGTTCTGATGCGTAGCAAAAGATTGTTGAGCATCACAAACTAGAAAGTGGCTGTAAGACAGTAGCTAAAGAATTGAAAATCCCAATTTTGACCATCAGGGCAATAATTAAGAAGTTATAACCAACTAAAGATGTTATGAATCTGCCAGGAAAAGGACGTGTGTCTATACTGTCTTAATGCATGGCGAGTATGAAAGTTTGAGTGGCCAAAGACTCTTCAAGGATCACAGATGGAGAATTGCAGAGATTAGTTGAGTCTTGGGGGTCAGAAAGCCAAAAAAAAAAATTATCAAACAACCCCTACATCCCCACATGTTGTTTGGGAGGCTTTAAAAAAAAACCTCCTCGCTCATCCAAAAACAAATTCCAGCAAATTTAATTGTCAGACACGACTGGATCTTCAAACAACACAGGGTTCTGTGGTCAGATGAGACTAAAACAGAGCTTTTTGGCAGCAAACACACTAGATGGGTTTGGTGAACACAAGGATAAAAAGTACCCCATGTGTACAATTTAATATACCATTGGATCTTTAATGTTGTGGGCATATTTTTCTGCTGGAGGTCCTGGACTTCTTGTTCAGATACATGGCATTGTGGATTCTATCAAATATCAACAGATAAAAAATCAAAACCTGATGCTTTCTGCTAGAAATCTTATAATGGGCCGTGGTTGGATCTTCCTTCAGGACAACGATCCAAAACAAACATCAAAATCAACACAAAAATTTGTTGTGGAGCACAAAATGAAGCTTCTGCCATGACCGTCCCAGTCCCCTGACCTGATGAGTGGGCTGAACTGAAGAGAAGAAGCACCAACATGGATCTGGGAATCTGAAGGATCTGGAGAGATTCTGTGTGGAGGAATGATCTCTGATCTCTTGTCAGGTGTTCTCCAAACTCATCAGGCATTATAGGAGAAGACTCAGAGCTCATCTTGGCAAAAGGAGATTGCAAAAAGTATTTAATAAAAGGGTTTCAATAATTGTGGCCAACGTGTTTTGGAGAAAAACATTTATTTCATAATGTGATTTCCCCCCACTTTCAATTCTTTTACTTCAATGAAAGGTTAGAATTTTGCACATTTTTTGAATGAAAGATCACAAGGATAATCGATGCAGATTTATTTTTTGCAGCCAATTTTGATCATATTTACCAGGGGGTTCAATAATTGTGGAGGGCACTGTATATATAAATATCTGTGGGGTATTTTGAGCTAAAACTTCACATACACACTCTGGGGACATCAGAGACTTATTTTACATCTTGTGAAAAGGGCATTATACCACCCCTTTAAACATAATATAATCCAATTACAAGTACTTAAAGGATTAGTTCACCCAAAATTTAAAATTATCCCATGATTTACTCACCCTGAAGTCATCCTAGGTGTATATGACTTAATTCTTTCAGACGAATACAATCGGAGTTATATTAAAAAATATCCTGGCTCTTCCAATGGCAGTGAATGGGTGTCTGTCTTTGGAAGTCCATCAAAGTGCATCCATTCATGATTAAAGTGCCCCACGCGTCTCCGGGGGGTTAATAAAGGCCTTCTGAAGTGAAGCGACGCGTTCCTGTAAGAAAAATATGCATACTTGACGCACAACTTAATGACGGCAAGTGACGCCTCTCGCGGTTCAAACAAACAGGGCTGGGCGACCGCGTTCGTCATTACGTTGTGCGTCAAGTTCAAGTGTTACTCTTTTGCCGTAAATCGATGCGTACGGCCGTCTGCCGGAAGCTAGTTATTTTAGTCTGTAAAGTTTTAAATATGAACATTTTTCTTACAGGAACGCATCGCTTGATTTCAGAAGGCCTTTATTAACCCTCGCAGATCCGTGGAGCACTTTAGTCATGGATACACTCCCTTTAATGGACTTCCAAAGACAGACACCCATTATATTTACGAGCTGAACGCATGAATTATTAGTGGGAAACTCAGAACTTTCTCCATCCCAGAGTTTCTGATTGTGTCAGTGAGAAAATATGGTGGAAGCAATAGATGATAATATCTGTGCTGATATTAAAGTAATAAAGCTAGCGAAGTTTCATATAAAATGTAATAGTACTGTTACAGTCAGAAAGTGTAACGATTTCATTTACAGTACCTTCATAAAAAAAAAAAAAAAAAAAAGGCGCATTCTGCATTCATCATTTGGTAGAAGTAGAGTTAAAAAACTAGAAGAACTAGTTAACTAGAGTTAAAATTTTATGTAGAAAAGGTGCATTGCCATCTTGCTCCGACCAAAGTGACTTGAGCAAACCTGACGTCGTAATTCCGACTTCCCAACTCGTAAATACAAAATTCCGAGGAGGATTTGAACCATAAGTAACCCAGTGTTTGTTGTCCAAGCTAAAAAACAAGTGATATGGCAATTAGTTATTAAGTTTCCAGTTTCCTTAAGTATTTCTGTATAAGTATTCCAAGTATAATTTGACATCACTATTTTAACCTAAACACCTTATTCGTGTGTCACTTTTTAATCTAGCTGTCCAACGATGAGGAACTGCATAATATCGGCACGTCCATGACCTTTGGCCTGGGAACCCTCTTCTGCTGGGTCCAGTCTTTCATGACCCTGAAGGTCAACCTGAGGAATGAAGGCAAGCGAGCCGGAATCCCGCGCTTCCTGTTGTCCGGGGCGGTCACTTCCTGCATGCTGCTCTGTATCCTTCTTCCCTACACTAGACTACACACTGCAGACTGTGCAGGGAACGCATGCATGCTCAGATTCAAGTGAATTATACATTATAGGGCTGGGTGATTACGCTAGAACAGATATTCACTAAATTATGTAAATACTAACAAGTGAACCTTTTCACAAGATCAAAATACTGCAACAAAACTCAGTAATAAATCACAATATTTACCTTTATTTTAGTGACACATTTTAGTACATAAAAAGTCATGCAGGGACAACCTTGAACACTTTTGAACGATGAAGCAAAAGAATTATGAATCAACAGAAACAAAACAATGATTCACAGAAAATGAATGAGAACCCTGATGAAGAAAACAGGCTAAGGCCCGTTATAAAGACAACGGTAACGATATTAGAAGGTTATTGTGTGTGTGTGTGTGTGTGTGTGTGTGTGTGTGTGTGTGTGTGTGTGTGTGTGTGTGTGTGTGTGTGTGTGTGTGTGTGTACACTGTTTACTGTAAGCACAGGCTGCAGGGTTGACGCCTGTCGCTTTAAATGCTCAAGTCTGGAGGATTCTGATTGGCTGTCAATGTTTTTATCATTCATCAGCTGCAAAAAAAATCGTTCTGAAAGTGATTCCAGCGGCGATATCATTCCTGTGTCTTTATCGCTGTATCTGCTTCTCATAGGGTTAGAACTATTATTAAAATGTATTTATCGTTATCATTAGAGTTAGTGTCCTAGTCTAGCCGTCCTGGTGTTTAGTCTAAAACCCCTCTAATACTGAACAAACCAGCTCACCCCATAAAACTGCTTTAAGTTATTGTTGTAGTCAACTACGCTTGATCTTACATCGACAGAAAAATGATTGCGGTTTTACAGTGAGAATAAGATGGGAATTTTCCTACCTGACCAATTCATTCAGGCGAAGTAGGCACTACATTAGAATTTGAATTTGTTCTATATAGTATGTAGCCTGGAAATCCAGACCTAAATCTAAAAGATTAATGGTCTGGCGTCGACTAATGAAGATCGGCCAGCTCGAGGGGCGGGACCAAGCATGCATTTGAAAATCTCACTGCATGCAATTGGATAACACTACGACCAATCACAAGCCCCATTCGCTTAGCTACCAGTGGAGCTAACTGGTAGATTAGAATCTTACTGTATCCGGTCGGCAAAACAGCAAAAACTCCCTTCTTGCAAAGGAATGATTCGAGCGGCGTCTTCTGTTCCTGTTTTAGATAAAAAGCCAAGTCTAACTCGTTCATTGTAGCGGCCAAAGCCGTTTCAAACAACTGGTGTTCATCCATAGCCAATAGCCATCTTGCAATGTTTACTAATGACTTCGACGTCACAGCGCTGTCGTCATCTCGCCTCTGGCCCGCCTATATCAGATAACCCGATGTGATTGGTGCAGCTTAGATCGAGGGGCATATTTAATGAGCATCATTACTCGACACCAGAGTAACTCGCTGAGAAAATTCAACTTGTGCTCTCGCAAGAACTCTGGATTACCAGGGTATATAGTATGAATATGGATGGTATGAATGTAATCTGGACGCACTACATCCGCCCTGTTGTTACGGTCACATGACCAACCAGCGCCAGTTACGCGTCGCTTTACTGTCATTCACAAACCCCCTCCTCCTGTGGCCTCATGGGATAGTAAAGTGGCCATCGTATGCACACTTCACACTCTCACTGGGGACTTTTCACCTTCTGTTTTTCACATACTATATGGTAGTGATGTATTGGATTTTAGATGCAGTGACAAACTGTCGCGTGTTGTCATCTTGAGACATGAACGTGAGTCATGTGACCCGGGTGGCGAATCCTTGGCTAACACTTTATTTTAAGGTGACGTAGTTAAATTAATATTACTCAGTACTTATTTGAGTAAGTACAATTAACTACATTACTATATGTTTACGGTTAGTTTAGTTCCTTGTGATTATGCATAATTTCCTGTTATTACGAGAGTAACTACGTGTAATAGTGTGCAACTACATCACCTTAAAATAAAGTGTTACCAATCCTTGTGATTCATTTGAAAGCAAGATGGCGGAAGAGTTCGAGTAAACGTACAGAATAATTCAATTTGACTGGTTTAGTTTGTGATACGTCACACACATCTGTCATACATTTCATATGGAGATCAAACAGGTTTCATGGGTAAGAAATGAGTTTAATGTTAGATAATGTTGACTTCCTGTGTCCAAACAAGAGACGGCGAGATCATGATAAGATCTCGAGTGAAGATAATGAGGAAATCAGCTGGTCTTTTCATTGCTGGTGTGTTTCTTATGACACACGAGTGTCCCGCCTCAAGGGGTCGTGAGGGGAGTATAGATCACCCAGCCCTCATTGATAGCTGTGATTGGTTCTCCACACGTCAGCCTTGACCCCAGCTGCCAGATTTCGCTCTGATGGCTCAGCGGCTCCACATGCACGCGGCCCGGGCCCAGTGGGCGCTGGTCATGTTCTTCCTGACGTACCTGGGCACGTTTGCCATCGAGTTTCGCCACTACCGCTTCGAGATCGTGTGCAGCGACGAGCGTGAGCCTCCGCTCAGCCTGTCTGAGAGCTTCTCTGAGGTGTCCGAGTACCAGTCTGACCAGCTGTAGTCTCATCTCCCAGCGTTCACCAGTCATGCATGTGAGCCGGACGTAATCTCTCCAGAAACACCTTTGGATGAGTGCGTTTGCTGAATAGTAGATAGGCAACAAGTTCATGAAATGCACAAGGACTCACTGTGATGTGTTCCATGTTTGTGTCAGATGAGTGAAGTAACAAGGACACTTTCAAGAAGATCTGATACAGGTTTTTTGGCAAGATAATCCTTCGAAATACAGCAATTACTAAGACTTTCTTGACACAGGTTATTATGAAGACTCTGTTATCATTTACCAGTTCGTTTGTCGCTTCAGATCTGTATGCTTTTTGTTTTTTCTGTGGAAGACAAAAGAACTTCTGGAGAATCTTCACGCAGGACACGGGGTTGGGAATAGAGGAGTAAACTATTCGTTAGGGATGCACTGATATGAAAACTTTGGCCGATATCAATAATTCTTTATATTTGAAAACTGATATATTCGCCGATAAATCTAAATCCAAATTTGTATATAATTTGAGATCCTGATTACAAAACAAAAGTCTCACCATTAGAAGCCATGTCTCAAACACACAATTATAATGTTCTCATTATATTTTGATGTAGTCTAGATGACAGACTTGCGCTCCACGTGTTGCACTTTACGGTATTTTCCTTTTTTGAAGTGATTCCAATCATATTTCAAGCAATTCAAAAGCTTAATGATGAACAGTGCAGTGCGCATCTGAAGTGTCTCATCTGAAGGAAATAATCTATTATTCATCGGCTTTAATATATCGGCTAAATTTTCTTTCTGGGCCGATAACGATAACATTAAAAATGAACATACAGTACAGGTCAAAAGTTTGGACACATTACTATTTTAAATGTTTTTGAAAGAAGTTTCTTCTGCTCATCAAGCCTGCATTTATTTGATCAAAAATACAGATTTGTAAAAAAAATATTGTGATATATTATTACAATTAAAAATAATTGCTTTTCAATTTATTATACTTTAAATGATCATTTATTTCTGTGATGCAAAGCTGAATTTTCAGGATCATTACTCCAGTCTATCACATGATCCTTTAGAAATCATTCTAATATTCTGATTTATTATGAGTGTTGGAAACAGTTCTGCTGCCTAATATATTTGATGAATAAAAGGTTAAAAAGAACTGCATTTATTCAAAATAAAAAAATATTTTCTAATAATATAAATCTTCTTTACTATCACTTTTTATCAGTTTAACACATCCTTGCTGAATAAAAGTATTGATTTATTTCAAAAAAAAAAAAAAAAAAAAAATGACTGACCCCAAATGACTGACCAGTAGTGTATATTGCTGTTACAAAAGATTTCTATTTTTAAAACATTTGCTTCTTTTTTTTATTGTTTTTTTACTTTTTATTCATCAAAGTATCCTAAAAAAGTATCACAGGTTATGAAAAAATATTAAGCAGCAGAACTGTTTCCAACTTTGATAATGAATCATCATATTAGAATGATTTCTAAAGGATCATGTGATAGACTGGAGTAATGATCCTGAAAATTCAGCTTTGCATCACAGAAATAAATGATAATTTAAAGTATAATAAATTGGAAACCAATTATTTTAAATTGTAATAATATATCACAATATAAAAAAAAATCTCTGTATTTTTGATCAAATAAATGCAGGCTTGATGAGCAGAAGAAACTTCTTTCAAAAACATTAAAAATAGTAATGTGTCCAAACTTTTTGACCTGTACTGTATATCGGCTAGTGCTGATATGGTGGCCCATATATCGTGCATCCCTAGTATTAGCTTAACGTGAAGAAGAAATTCCAAGTCAAATGCAATCATAGATGTCTTGCATTCACGTAAACCGCATTTCATGTCGAGCCTGTCCTGCACAGAAATGCAGCATTTTATACGTGGTGTTCAATATTGTGACATCTCTGGCATTGGTCATAATTCTGTATTTTGTTACTAAAACAGACATGGGTGCTGATGTATCTAAATGTTGCACATGTGATTTGTTTAGATGTGTCCGTTTTGAGTAAAATTTTACAACAACATTTAACATTGAGGTTTATGCGACTGCGCTTGACATGAGGTACAATCACACTTAACCCTGTGTTCCAGGTGTCAGGTTATAATGTGTGTGTGCGGGGGAGAAAGACATTAACGCGGCACATAAAACATTCAAAGAGAATGTAAGTGTATAATAATCCTACGATGGGTTTCAGTGTTAAAAAACAAGCACCTGGATTCCTGGAGTTTCAGTCCAGCGGATCATAACCACTGGTTTTTCCCCCCACATGATCCGATGTCAAATATTGCCGCTCAGTTCTAACTGGTTGAAAGACGTGACGATTGTGTAATGTTTCCGTTCCTCTTCGGTTAACTCCATGTTTCCCGGTCTGACTACGACAGCCACGTTCAGCCCGGCGTCCTCGGCTGCCTTCGCCTCTGTGGAGGAGGAGGAGGACATGTGAAGGAATCTGGGTTAAACTGGCCACTGAAGCCATCATGGCAGGAATGAAAGGTTGTCAGAGCGCCCACCTCGTGTGATGTCCGTTAAGAACATGATTTCCTCTGGTTGGCACCCGATCCTCTCGGCGATGTTCTCGTAGCTTTTACTGTCTACTTTGGCACCAATGTTGGTGTCAAAGTGACCATCAAACAACTGAAAGAACAACAACAACAAACAAAGTTAAGGATAACTGTCGCCAAAATGCAACCTAGGGTCTTTTTGTTAATCTACCCGAGGCAAACCTTCGTGTAAAAGCATAATTAGAATGGAAACGCCACTTTTAAGATTGACCGTATTTTCGTTTTCGGTCAAATTGCCTTGTGAATGGGAGAGCTTGGGCCACGACTATGATAGCATCAAAAATCACTGTTTTTAAAACACTAAGAAGGCTCGACACAACATGAAACTGTGCTGGAAGTGTCACCAGAGGCTCTACACATGAACTCCAGAATTGAGAACATTGTGTACACAGAGTTTACTAAAAAGAAAGATTTTGAACTGCTCACTGTTGCTGTTGCTGTTTCCGTCCGCCGGCATTTTGACAGTCAAAAGTAGTCGATCTCCGAATGCAGCGTAACAGGGAGGAGAGTAAAGATGGAAAGCTCCTAAAGCTTAGTTCCATATAAATTCACGGATAATTTGTTGTTTTGTCGTTAGTGAAAATCAATGCTGACCTTGTATTTGAAAAAGGATCCTCATATAAGAAGCAATACTAAAATTCAGAGTCAGTTCATTCGCATTTGCAACTATTTTTGACTGTCAGAATGCCGGCGGACAAACAGCAACAGTGAGTTGTTCAAAATCTTTCTTTTTAGTAAACTCTGTGTACACACACACTGTCATGTGTAGAGCCTCTGGTGATATTTCCAGCACAGTTTCATGTTGTGTCGAGCCTTCTAAGTGTTATAAAAACAGTGATTTTTGATGCTATCATAGTCGTGGCCCAAGCACTCCCATTCACAAGGCATTCTGACCGAAAACGAAAATACAGTCAAACTTAACAGTGGCGTTTCCATCCTAATTATGCTTTTAAACGAAGGTTTGCCTCGGGTAGATTCACAAAAAGCCCCTAGGCTGCATTTTGGCGAGAGTTACGCTTTAAAAACTTGCAAATCCACATCAATCCATATAAACTTGTAGGTTATTTCGTGTCCCACAAATATACACTGTGATCTCTATACACGGGGGTGGTGGCGCAATGGATAAGACACATGCCTTTGGTGTGAGAGACCCGGGTTCGAATCCACTATGAGACACCAATGTGTCCCTGAGCAAGACACTTAACCCCTAGTTGCTCCAGAGGCGTGCGACCTCTGACATATATAGCAATTGTAAGTCGCTTTGGATAAAAGCGTCAGCTAAATGAATAAAATGTAAATGTGATCTGAATCAAAAACCAGATCAAATGAGCTGCTGTTTGTTGGCAGTGATTCAATATGAATTTTGTTGTCGACTTTCTGGGTAAAATAACAGTTGGCAGTTCAAGTATTATTGGTCAGTGTTTACAAAAACTAAAATGGACATTTTTAGATTAAAAAAAATATGTTTTGTGGAAAGTTAGAAATGTAAAAATAAATAGAACATTAAAAGCTAAATAGAAATACAAAACAAAAACTAATTAACACGACAAAAACATGCCAGTGTATAAAATATACATTTGAGATAAAATAAAATAAAACCTTTAACTAATTTAAAATGCTTTGGTAAATAATAATAATAAAAAAAAGTTTATCATCAGATTGACAAGAAAATGTCATCAATAAGGATATTCTGAACAGCCCTGGCTCATCCTGACTGTAGAGATAATAGTACGAGCGCAAACAATGATTCAAAAATTCCCCTGTAAATAGTGCTTAATGTACCAGCTCCAGCTTACGTCTAACAGATTGCCTTGCACTGAGTATCTGAAGAGCAGCTTCTGTGCCTCCACACTCCCTGAGGAGTAGATGAAGACCTTCAGTCCACGATGCCTCCACCTCCTGACGGCTGGAGCCACGTCCTGATACACCCTGCGACAACACCACCACATCACTCATTTATACAACATCAACCATCACTGACACGTGGTCATGTCTCTTCTGCTCAACAAAGCTGCGTTTATTTGACCACAGTAACACCAATAATATTGCAAAATACCATTTTATTACAATGTAAATCAGCTGTTTTCTATGTGAATATATAGTAAAGTGGAATATATAGTTATTCCTGTGATCAAAGCTGAGTTTTCAGCATCATTACTCCAGTCTTCAGTGTCACATGATCCTCCAGAAATCATTCTAATATGATGAAAGATTTCAGATTATTATCAGTGTTGAAATGATCAGTTTCTGCTGACATACATTTATTCAGGATTCTTAGATGAATAGAAGCTCAGTAGAAATGTATTTGAAATAGAAACCTTTTGTAACATTAGAATTGTCTTTACTGTCAAATTATATCAATTTATTGTGACATCGCTGAATAAAAGGATCATTTCTTTCTAAAAAAAAAAAATCTTTCTGACAGCTTTTGAACAGTGTAGTGTATTTTTGTTTAGTCTTCACTTTGGATGTTGTCTGGAGGATATCATGGAGCATGTGGTGGAATAACGTGTTTTTCCAATTAAATACAGAAAATTATCAGTTAATCAAAGAAATAATCAACAGATTAATCTACTATCAAAATAAGCATTAGTCACAGCTCATGAACGGCTTCAGAGGAAAACAATTATTTAGTGTCTCTGCTTATTGCATTAGTAATATATATATATATATATATATATATATTACATTTCGCGTCGGCCAAAAATGATTTTTTTTTCTTCTTCAATGAAATGATTGTACTATATTTTAGTTCGATAATATTTTTTATTTAATGTTTTGTATTTTTAGGGGATACTAAATCATATTTATGCAGTAGTTATACTCCATTCCTTCACTTTTCGAGCATGGACCTGAAAATGACATTTCTCTGTCCTAAATCTTGAATGCTTTGGCGCACAGACTTAAGTTTGCTCTTTTTTTCTTTTTTTTTTAAGACGACGCTTGGCAGATTATTGCTGAATTGAAAAAGTTTTGTTTTAAAAAGTTATAGAATTTTACATATATTGTAATGAAAAATGCACAAAAATACAATTATTAATTTTTATAAGAAATATATATTTTCCAATACACATTTTACTAAAACTGTGAGAAAATCAAAGCCATAATAAATCCAAACAGGTGGTGTTCAAAATTTGAGGTTGAAAAAAAAACTAAAAAATCTTTTGTTGATTTTTTTTAACAAGTGCCAAAACCTTTTACCAAGTTTCGTACCATTCTGATGAAGTAGAAAATCCCCAAAACCCAAACATGTGTGTGTGTTAATGTGTATGTGTAATGTGTATATGTATATCCGAGTTGGAAAAAGGTTGCAACCACAACCTAGTTTAATAGCCTATATTTAAAGCCTATATTTATAAATAGTGTGCATGTATTGTCATCAGGCTCAGACTCAGGCTGTGTGCGCTGGGGAAGACGAGGTTTACTTACTCGCCTTTGATTTTGCCGGTCATGTACGCGGCTCTCCACATGTGTCCCTGCAGCTGCTTGAGTGCCGTGCTCTTGCGGTCCGCGTCCATCTGCCACAGCACGGTCTCCACCACCTCACAGATGGCCTTCTCTTCGTCTGTGTGGACCGTCTGGTCCACCGCGTGAACGGGACCCGATTTATTCTGCCGCAAGTCCTCTTCAGCCTGAGCACAGACACGCTTCAGTCACATCACTGCATTACACCCCTTATCTGCCTCACAGACCCACATATGGCAAGGCAAGGCAAGGCAAGGCATATATACAAATTAATGCTATATATAAAGACCAGGTTTATCTATGGAAGCTTTTTTCCACCACGCGTTCTCCGTTAACTAAAACCATTTTTTTTTTTTTATCCGGTTAACTGAAATAAAGCTGAAATATTAATGAAAATGTGAAATGTTGCCTCAGTTGGCAATAAACTGAAGGAAGTTGAAGCACTAAAGGTATCGACTGGAAATAAGTAAAAACTAAACCAAAACTAAATTAAATCTGAATAAACCCCCAAAAAAATTTTTTTTTAATTAAATTCACCAAAGCACATAATAACATGCAAAAAATGTATATAAAAATAAAAGCTAATTCTAAATATGAATAAATCTATAATAAAACAAAAAAGTTAAATAACATTAAGACTAAATTTATACCTTGAAAAATAAATAAATAGTACTGTACTGTGTATTACTTATTTGTTTATTTTAATCAATTAAAAAAAATATATCTATTTGTTTATTGTTTAATTGAACTTTTATAACTCATTTAAAGTGCCCTATTATGGTTTTTCGAATATTACCTTTCATGCAGTGTAATATAGTTGTTTGTGAACGTAAACGTTCTGCAACGTTGTAAAGTTGAAAGTGTACGATAAAGTTATCGTCTCCCAAAAGAAAGAACAGACTCTGAACCTCCTATTCGAGTCATTTGTATTTAGAATCCCAATGCGTGACGGTTACCAGCGAGAAAATACATTTGCATAATGCCCGCCTATGTTCTACGTTGTCCGTCTCAAATCTCAGAGGTCAATGCGGGATTCGCAAAGCGCTTGCTCTGAGCTCTGGACGAAGCTGAAGTTCAGTTACGGTAATGGACATTTAGCTTCCGTTGTGCGCTGTAAAGCAGAGTAGAGTAGACCAATCACAACAGACTGGGTCACCTGACCAATCAGAGCAGAGTAGACCAATCACAACAGACTGGGTCACCTGACCAATCAGAGCAGAGTAGACCAATCACAACAGACTGGGTCATCTGACCAATCAGAGCAGAGTAGACCAATCACAACAGACTGGGTCATCTGACCAATCAGAGCAGAGTAGACCAATCACAACAGACTGGGTCACCTGACCAATCAGAGCAGAGTAGACCAATCACAACAGACTGGGTCATCTGACCAATCAGAGCAGAGTAGACCAATCACAACAGACTGGGTCACCTGACCAATCAGAGCAGAGTAGACCAATCACAACAGACTGGGTCACCTGACCAATCAGAGCAGAGTGGGGACCAATCACAACAGACTGGGTCACCTGACCAATCAGAGCAGAGTAGACCAATCACAACAGACTGGGTCACCTGGGGCATGTTCAAGTTCAAAACGGTGCGCAACGTTTTGCTACGGTTTCCGGGTTGAACGTCATGTTTCCTGGAAACGGCGTGCACCGGTGTGCAACGGGGTTTGAGATACGTTTTCTCTTGTTTGGTGGGTGTGTCAGAACTGCAGTCCAATCAGCAGCAACATGTATATAAAGCACGCGGTATTAAAGTGAACTTGCACAATGGGTTCAAGGAAAGTAAATTACAAATGTGTTCGATGAAGTTCGGTATACGCAACAACTGAGGATATTAGAAGACATGTTTGTCGTAAGTTTTATTGTAAAAATATAGGATATCAACATAATGATGTAGTTGTTTATATTTTTAGCTTCATTGCAAGTGTATGACATTTGGTATAGAAATAAACAATGGTAATTAAGTGCTTTTCCTAAAAATGAGAAAGAAAATACAGGGTATTAAAACAGTATGACCTACAAATAAAGTCAGTATGTGAGGCTAAATAGATGTGTTTAAGTCTGAATTAGGTAAGATGTGTGCTTCAGTTTCAGCAATCCCTTCACTCGATTGGGATGTTCTCTTTTGTTCTGGGCGGCAAGTGCAGTAACTGTAACATCGAGCATATTTTGTAGTATTAAACACATATTTATACCGACTTCATCAGGCTCAGAAAATTCTTCACAAAGAACACAAAGAATGGCCTTCTCAGCTGCCGTAGTTGCAACTCTTGCGTCATCAGAACAGTGTGTTCAACGCATCACCGTTTCTGTTTAAAAAACGTTGTGCAACGTTTTGTCGGGGCTGAACGCAGCCCAGGTCATCTGACCAATCAGAGCAGAGTAGACCAATCACAACAGACTGGGCCACCTGACCAATCAGAGCAGAGTAGACCAATCACAACAGACTGGGCCATCTGACCAACCAGAGCAGAGTAAACCAATCACAACAGACTGGGTCATCTGACCAACCAGAGCAGAGTAGACCAATCACAACAGACTGGGTCATCTGACCAACCAGAGCAGAGTAGACCAATCACAACAGACTAGGCCATCTGACCAATCACAACAGACTGGGTCACCTGACCAATCAGAGCAGAGTAGACCAATCACAACAGACTGGGTCACCTGACCAATCAGAGCAGAGTAGACCAATCACAACAGACTGGGCCATCTGACCAATCAGAGCAGAGTAGACCAGTCACAACAGACTGGGCCATCTGACCAATCAGAGCAGAGTAAACCAATCACAACAGACTGGGCCATCTGACCAATCAGAGCAGAGTGGACCAATCACAACAGACTGGGCCATCTGACCAATCAGAGCAGAGTAAACCAATCACAACAGACTGGGTCACCTGACCAATCAGAGCAGAGTAGACCAATCACAACAGACTGGGCCATCTGACCAATCAGAGCAGAGTAAACCAATCACAACAGACAAAAGAGGGATTTAGAGAGATTGATTCAACTGTCCAGTCGTTAGAGAATCATTGAAAATGTGGTGATGTGCAATATATATTTAGTATTTTTGACCTTGTATGCATGTAAACCTTTTGTAGGAGCCTTTAAAATAGCATAATAAGGGCACTTTAATACATTTTTCTTATTTATGTTTTAATCAAATATGTTTTTAATCTATTTTTAATCATTTAAATCAAATTATTTATTTATTATTTATTTACAAAACACTGTTGCACACATTTCGGTTTATACTAGCATGTTGTTATGCACAAACGTTGACACAACCACCCTTTCTATATTCATATGAAAATAATCTGAGAAACCTGTTTCTTGAGCAGATGCACGTCTTGTTTGCACTCGTCTTCTTCCCAGTGTGCAGACAGATACTCCTCCAGGTTCTCTCTGATGAAGGGGAATAAGATGTCCTGCAGACAGGAGTCAGGACACAGCAGAATAACGCATCTGAACAGGGTTTATATCAGGATCTCAGGCTGTGGGCTCTTACCTTGACAAACGTGATGGGCGTCGTGGTTCCTTCAATGTCCAGAAGAAAGACTCTGGTGTTTTCCGCTACTGCAATCGCTGCCATTTTGATCAATGGCAAACGATATATGTGTCTGTGAAAGTCCTGTGTTTTACTGTGTTATATTAGAAAAGAGGCTCGGGTGTTGACAAATCAATCAATAATAGCACGCAGGCTAGCGGCGAGTGGCTAACAACACATGGAGCGGTTACAGGGTTGCCAAGTCCTCGCAGAGAAGCCCGCCCTCTATTATCGTCATAATTATTTTATTATTCATATTTAATCATATTAATTTTATTCATGCTACATTGGCACAGTTCAATTGCTATACATTTGCGTTTAAAAATGCACGTACATTTCGTACGATATATCATGCAACAGCTCCACATTTATATATAGTGGAAATAGTAGGCTAATAATAATATTAATAATAGATTCAGAACCACATATTAGTTGTAGTTCTATTTATATGTTGTGGTGGTGGATTAATAATGGAAGAGTTTTGTGCAGAAAAGTATTTATTTTCAAATTTAATAAGTAAATACCTTTTAGCGGTTGATGATTGCCCCCCAATCTGGCAACATGCTGGGCAGGGCAGTTGAGTGAGGAAGTAAATGCAAAGCTAGAGTCTCTAAATAAAATAATTTTCCTACTGAAAAAATGTATGTCCTTATTTTATATTCAACCCCCGCTTTTGGATAATTGTTCATAAACTATTTACCAAACACTGTCGCTTACAGGCAGACACTGGCAGCTGGGGTTTTTTTACATGCAGCTGGTTCTATCAAAGACTATACAGAAAATAAAACTATTATTCATATAAACAATTAAATGAGATCATATATTTTTTAGACAAAACGAAATAAAAATATTTTATTTTATCTTTGCAATTGTTATATTGAGTGGTCGGAGGAATCAAATAAGGGATAATAATGTACAGCCAGCCGGTCATTACTGCAACATGATTCCTGACTGACAGGGAAACAGGAGAAATCCTGAAGGGAATATTGCGATAATGACCGCCATTGTTAAATTTACCGTAAGGAAATGAATTAAATGAATCAACTTCACTGTCAATCATTCACAAATTTACTGTAAACAAAGCAAATAAAAAATAATATTTTTGTTTCCCAAATGAAAACAAAGCAAAACAAGTAATAATTATGTAAGTATTGAATTAAAAGAATTTGGGGTCTTTTCTGTCCCAATAAGCAATGCAATTGTAAAACATAGGCCTATATATATATATATATAGTGGGGTTGCTGGATATTCTCTTTAATAAATGTGTTAAAAAAAATCCATAAAATATAAATATATATTCAGTATAGAAACCAAAATAAATGATAAACAGTTTCTGTGTGAACTTAGCGAAATGAGCATCTTGTGTCAATATAAATTTTATAGGCTATTTAATCATAAAATATTTAACAGGGTAAAATGTATTTATTATTTTGAAAGACACTTCCTTTACTTTATTAGTGAGAAAATATTTTTTGTTGTACAAGGACCAACTTTTTCCAGTTTACATTTTTTAACAAATTATTCCAGTAAAAGATTGCAGGAGATACAGAAATAATATCTTCAAGAAAAAGGTGTCTAACTTTATTATCTTTGTTTTCTGAAAAACCTATTTTACCTATTGGAGTTTACAGATTCCTGATGGCCTCCCATAACTATGGAAAATTCTTTGTTTTTATTTATATTTAAGCATAAATATATTTATACTGTATACACAACGAAAGAAAAAAATATTTCAAAGTGTATTTTTTAAACATATTTAACTACATATTATAACATCTACTATTATATCTATAATATCTACTATGTATGTGTTATGTTTTACTGTTGTTGTCAGACTATTAGGTTAAGCCCCGCCCCGTCCCTCCCCAAGCCCCGCCCCGCCCTCCCGATTCCTCGTGCAGAGAGAGACGGATTTCGTCACTGATCTCTGGCCGCCATTTTAATCAACGCGGCACTTTATTCGTGTTGGAGTCTTTGACCTTTTAAAACCGCTGTAATATATTCTACTTTATAGCTAGCGTCGGATCAAACCACACATACTCCAAAATGCAGGCCGAAGAACAAGGCGACTTCAGCACTGACGAGTTTCCAGAAGGCTCCAAAATAAACGCGAGTAAAAACCAGGAGGATGACGGGTGAGTCTCGGAGCGCGCGGCCTTCCCCGCACAACCAAGCGCCTCGCGGACTATACACACTAAATCACACGTTTGCATCCGTTATTCACATCTAAGTCGTTTCAAACGCGTATATTATTAATACGCTCAATATTTATAGCTTAAGATGCTCGAAACCTAGTTATTATTATTAACCCCTCTGCAGCGAATTTGCATCCTGGCGTCTAATGGCTTGGATTTTACTTTTGGGCATTGTTTAAATTATACCGGGTTTAATGATATTTTTTTCTTCTCAGATTACTATGTTGCATTCTTAACATGCATCACCAGCAAATGTACATCAGGACTTGCATGATAATGCAACGTTTATTCGGTGGCGTGAAATGTATGTTTTTTTTTATATTTGAGTAGGAAAATGTTCATCGGTGGACTCAGTTGGGACACCAGCAAGAAAGACCTTACCGACTACCTGTCCAAGTTTGGAGAGGTCCTGGACTGCACCATCAAAACAGACCCCATGACCGGCCGCTCCAGGGGCTTCGGGTTCGTGCTCTTCAGAGATGCTGACAGTGTCGATAAGGTAAATGCTCCCTGACACTCATTACTTTTAATGAGAAGATTACTCAGACATCATGTTCATAACCAGTTCTCCATGTGTTCAGGTGTTAGAGCTGAAGGAGCACAAGCTGGATGGCAAATTGATTGATCCCAAGAGAGCCAAAGCCATTAAGGGCAAGGAACCCCCCAAGAAGGTTTTTGTGGGAGGTCTGAGTCCAGACACAACCGAGGAACTGATCCGGGAATACTTCGGGGCTTATGGGGACGTGAGTAACTCGAGCTAAGAACTGAATTAACATCTAATTATGAACATATAATGAAATGATCTTTTGATCACCACACTGGCACGTATAAACTAATCTGTAATTTTTCTGTCTAAAGATCGAAAGCATTGAGCTTCCCATGGACACCAAAACAAACGAGAGGAGGGGATTCTGCTTTGTGACGTACGTTTTAGAGGATCCAGTTCAGAAACTGCTGGAGAACAGATACCATCAAATTGGATCAGGGAAGGTATGTTATTATTAAAATATCCTGCAGATCATTACACACACACACACACACACACACACACACACACACACACACACACACACAAGTACCTCATTCAGGATAAATACAACTGGTCATAGTAAGCATGCGATCCACTTAAGTATTGTCTTTTACACATTTATTTTATATTTACACTACCAATCAAATGTTTGGGGTCAATGTTTTGTAAAAGTTTTATTCATCAAGGATGCATCAAACTGATCAAGTCACAGTAAAGACATTTATAATGTTATAAGATTTCTATTTCAAATAAATGCTGTTCTTTTGATATTTCTGTTTATTAAAAAATCATTAAATAAAAATGTATCATGGTTTACACACAAATAATAAGCAGCACAACTATTTTCAATATTGATAATCAGAAATGTTTCTTGATCATCATCATATCAGAATGATTTCTGAAGGATCATGTGACACTGAAGACTGCAGTAATGATGCTGAAAATACAGCTTTGACCACATTATTATAAACCGCTGTGTATTTTCTCTGAAATTATTATAAAGGGTGTTTTATCAGAGGAACCGCTATTTCAACTAAACATCTATTGTTGTGAGGTAAAAGATTTAATAGTTAAAACGCAGTAAAGAAATAGTTAAGAGCATGTTTTCCATTGAACACAAAAAACAGTTTAATAATTTTTATGCTTCAGTACATAGTAATAAATAGCTGTATTCATCTTCATATTGCTAAATATTTTAACATACCTTGGTGAACATAGTTTGAATTGATGAGAGATTATAGGAATAAATTGATTTGACCAACTTTAATGTTTTGCTGTCAGGGATGTTATTAAAATGTAATAAAAAGCACATTTAAAATGCTGATTAATTTTATATTGTCAATTTCTGTTGCCGTGAAGAACTTAACACATCAGCCACATGGTAGTAATGCTGTTTTCATATGTTGCCAGTGTGAAGTGAAGGTTGCCCAGCCTAAAGAAGTGTACAGACAGCAGCAGAACCGAGCGGACCGGGGCTTTGGAGGAGGACGAGGAGGAGGAGGACGAGGAGGCGGCCGAGGAAGAGGTATGCGGATCTAGAGGTGGCTCTCTCTTTGGCCAGCTGCTACTTCTAGCTCTTCTTGACCTAAAGGGTTCTCTAACTCTTTCTGAACAGGACAGGGCCAAGGCTATAATCAAGGATACAACAGCTACTATGGCCAGAACTATGGAGGCTACGGCAATGGATACAACCAGGGCTATAATGGCTATTCTGGCTATGACTATTCAGGATACAACTATCCAAATTATGGCTATGGACAAGGCTATGATGAGTACAATGGTAATTTTGCACACATTTAACTCTCAGAGAGCCACGCATTGATATTTATGATGTATTTTATTTTTCACCCGTTAACATGTCTTTAGGAAGCTGTTCGTTATTAAAACAATTTAATTTAGGCAAAAGTTGCATCAAAGGTGTAGTTTGGGAAAATTCTGGGCTGCAAAAGTGCATTGAGTTCACAACTGAGTTGGGTTTTGGAAAGAATATATAATTCAACCAGAGAGATTATAGTCATGAAGTTATAGATAGTTCACAATGTGGCCATTTAAATTCTGTAAATATCTTTAAAGCATGTTTTAAATATAATCAAAACATGACACTGAAGGCAAGAACCCTCCGATTAATAGGGTAAAAAATTAACTAATAGACATCACCGTACTTCCCCAGTTGATTGATTGGATTAAGAGTTGCCAACATTTTTTTTTTTGTATTACAAGTTTTCTGAAATGTTAAATTGTAATTTCCAGAACAGAAATCTGAAAACTGGATTAAGCCAGGTTCAAAGTTTGTTTCATTTTAGATATAAAGGTTTTACGGAGGGGATTTTGGATTTGTCTTTTTATTTCTCCATAAATCTGAAAATACTGTCAACATCCAGAAACGAAATGTTTAAAATCAGGCTAATTGAATAGGATCAAACTCCTCAGCAAAAATCTTCAGAATATATATATATATATATATATATATATATTAGGACTAAAACGGGAAAGTTTGGTGTTTTAAGGGCCTTTTAAAGAGAGATGTTGTAATTCAGATCTGCAGACTCAAATAGGTGCAATAAAAGCAACACTTAAAAGGTGAATTTGGGATGTTTTCTTTCCACTAGTTTGAAACCACACTTTATGAAAAGCCAAATAGTTCAAAATTGACCGATGCATGAAAACTGTTTTTGCCTGTAGTGTCTCGCCTTTAATTTAAAAAAGTATATATTTTTTTTATGTCAATAAAAATTATGAAACAGCTAATTTGGAATAGTTTTTGTACCATTCATTAGATAGGCTCCATTGTGTAAGATCAGTTGAAAATAGCTTGATCTCTAATTTATGTACAGAATTCCAGGGCATGCAAGACTTTTCCCATCACTAAACAAACAGAACTCAAATGAAGTAAAAAAAAAAATTAGGCTATGTTCAGACTGCCAGCAAAAATCTGATTTTTGATTTTTGAAAGTCTGGACAGCATAAAAAAAAGAAAAGAATCTGATTTTAAAATTCTGTCCACAAATGGAGGAGGTTTGAAATGCGATACCACTCATATTTGTACAGATGCGTCTCAGTCTGGATGCTCTGGCTGCTCATATCGCATTTCAAACCGTCTCTTAATGCGACACTCAACGATAACTCAAAACTGGTGACTGAAATGCCAGAGGGATTCTTACAGGGTTCAAAGATGGAGGAGTTATTTGGAGAGCGAGATGATGCACCTCTACTGGTTTTAAACAGCCTCGTCACATACATGGGTACATCTACGTCATTACCAAAGCAGCCCATGATATGTTGGTTGTGTCTGGAATACAGTCTTGAGAACGGTCTGATTTGCCTGCAGTCTGAGCGTAGCTTTAGATGTAATGTGTTGAGTCAGGTGGCCGGTGCCTTTTAGTCTCGAGCTTTGGCACTTCATGCACATTTTTGACCCAACAAAACGGTTGTTGTTTAGTTTTTAGTGACTCAATTTGAATTGCTTTCTACAATTGTGCTACAGCATCTGTATTGGATTTCTGTAGGTCAAACGAGCAGTTACGGCAAGGCCTCGCGGGAGGGCGGAAACCATCAGAACAGCTACCAGCCGTATTGATGAAGTGGCTAAACGCATTCATATCAGCGGTAAGGTCACACATCTTCGCCACGCTCTGGACCCGACCTCAATGTTAAAGATCAATAGACAATAACTAACAGCCTAAAGGTGGCCTATGCATATCAATGCAGCTGAGTTAAATACATGTCTATAGATCTTTAATCGCTAATGTTTGTGTAGCCATTTTGCCTTTTTTAGTGTGCCAGAAAAACGTAAGAGTTTTTCTGTAGGTTTTCCTTTTCCTCCTCCTGCTTTAACAGGTGATCATAAAGGAATAACATAGAGACTTGATAGCAATGCTAACAGGTAAAGTACAGCTAAAGGGGTACAGAGTAAAGGCGCCTCTCCTGATTTTTCCTTTCTTTCCCTAATTCTGATTATTGTACCTTGTTTGTACCTGCCAGCGGGGACTTCATTGCAGGCCGTGTGTCACCTGACCACGACATTCTCTGGGCGTCGCACATAGCGGGCAGAGAGCACGGCATGCACAAGAAAGCGCTGTCCTGTGGTATGGTCTCTTCAAACTTCCTGTACCAGCGTAAAACAAACAAAAAGACAAAGGAGATTCCCCCATTTTCCTTAAGTTGTTGGTTTTCGTTAACAGTTCAAAGTGTGTTTTTTCCAGGACTTTATTAACGTAACCTAAAAGTGATTCATAATAACTGCTTTGATGTATTCTCTTTTTCAATTGTAGTGCTCTTGTATTTCAGTTGTGGAGCTTCAGTGATTTTTATTTTCTTTGGTTTCTTCCTTAAAAAAACGGTCACCTCCCTTGTAAATAATTGCATAAACTCTCTCATAATGCTTGCTTTTTCTTTAGAGGCCATAGAGAACTTCAAATGGGTTCACCTCAAGGCTTTTTCTTAAACGTAGCCTTTTAAAGATCATATGTAAAGTGGGTTACGAAGCCATTAAAAGCTGACAAATCTGTGTTAGACAGACTCACACATTGGATAAATGCAAATGACATTGCGATTTTCAGGTTAAGACGTTTGGGCTCGCTCCTCGAATGGTCCACCGGCCTCTTGGAGCTGAAGCTTTTGCTGGCTTATGAGCTGTTTTGTCGATCTAAGACGTCGAACATATGATCTTTAATCTTTAATGATGATTTTCCTAGTTTAAAATCGACAGCTCAAGAAGTTAAACACTGAAACATGGACGTGCTGTTTATTTTTGACGTGTCCAAATCGGAGTGGTTCATCTTGTGTATCTTCTCTTGTAGGTCGGAGGCTGACTTCGACATTGCTCCTCGGAGGCAGCTTGTGGAATCCTGTCCGTAAAACAACTATTAAATATGTTATCCGGTCCTCTGGGGACAAATTCAGTGTCTGACCTTGTAAATAGCGAGACGTTTTGTTTCCAAAGTTTGTCTTATTCTGTGCTTTGTTCAGATCGAACCTGTAGGTTTTGTGCTGATGTGTTCTTAAGTCTTGATTAGGAAAAGTGTCCTTTATTTTGTATTTTAGTTCTTTTCCTGACGTTTTTTGGATAAAGGGATTAAAAAATGGGAAACTATTTTGTTGTGCTGTGTTTTCATTTTCTCCTGAGTTGTACACTACCTGTAATACATACCTGCGTTATAACAAAAAATAAATATTACTTTTTACATAGTACAGACTAAATTATATACATATCAGAGGTTTATAATAAACGGGATCTATAATTCCTAAAATAAATAAATAAAACCAATATGCGTAAGAGTTGCGTCGCGATTCCGAGTGACGTCATTACGTTCAACTTCCGTTTCGCCGCCATTTTGTGAATGGACGCCGTTGCCATCGACATCCCGAAAAGAGACTGAAATTAACGCAATTCTGAGGGCAATTAACACGATTGACAGTCATTCCGCTTCAGTTACAACCTTATACGCTTTCTTGAAAAGAACACGAAGTGATTGCGCGCGGTTTCGCCGAGAACTGAACAAAGATGTCGGAGGAGCAGAATCTGGGCGAAGACTCGATGATGATGAAGATGGAGGATGAGGATGGAGAGGGTTTGGGCGAAGAGCAGATGCCGGGCGCTGATGAAGAGGGCGGGCAGGGGGAGGCGGAGGGCTCCAAGATAGATGCCAGCAAGAATGAGGAGGATGAAGGGTGAGTAAACGCCGTGGAGAGAGACCGCAGTAAATAAACCTCAATTTAGACATTTCCTTATTCTAATAGTTAAGTCATTATTGTAAATCGTTAAAAGTCTATTTGACTTGCGTTTTGTTCAAACAAAGTAAAAAATTCAGAATCAACATATACATTTTTCTTGATAGGTCAAACTGTGTAACTTACATGACGTGAATATACATCTGTCGGGCCGGGTATAATTGTGCATATTCATCAGTCATATAATCATGAACTGTTCGTTAGCTTTCCGAACTCATTTGCCTTTCAAATGCACGTTCGTCCAATGTCACGAGCGTCTTGTCAAAAGAGAAACTCAATAAACTTGGTGTGTGTGTTCACAGTGTGTTGTTTTATCACGTTATATTGTATATTATTATTATTTCATAAATACATGACTACATGTCAAAGTAAGGCTTGAAACATAATCGAGTAGTAACTGAGCTTGGTTTTTAGTCGATTTATGATTTCTGTAACTCACCTTAATATGTAGAGCCACCGTATGTCCTCACGCCAGTGTCTTGTTTTCAGGAAAATGTTTGTTGGGGGCTTGAGTTGGGACACAACTAAGAAAGACCTGAAGGATTACTTCAGCAAATATGGAGAGGTGGTCGACTGCACCCTGAAACTGGATCCTTTGACAGGCCGGTCCAGAGGATTTGGCTTTGTTCTGTTTAAAGAAGCTGACAGTGTGGAAAAGGTATCTTTGCATATAGTTTTGAGTGTGTGTGTGTGTGTGTGTGCATTCATGTGCTTATTATCATTACGCTATTAGTTGAGCAGCATAAGCTTTGTTTCAGTTATGATGCTGAGGCAACCTTGATCAAATCACAGAGTCTAAAGTCTGATATCTGATCCTTGTCAAAGGTGATCACGCAAAAGGAGCACAAACTGAATGGAAAAGTGATTGATCCTAAGAAAGCAAAGGCCATGAAGTCCAAAGAGCCCGTGAAGAAGATATTTGTGGGAGGTCTTTCCCCAGATACTCCAGAAGAGAAGATCCGAGAGTATTTTGATGGCTATGGAGAGGTATGGAGAATTTATAAATATATATATATATATATATATATAATGTATGTATGTATAAATATAATCTCATTTGCATTCCTTCTCTATATTTTCCCTAGGTGGATTCCATTGAGCTGCCAATGGAGAATAAAACAAATAAAAGACGAGGTTTTTGTTTCATTACATTTAAAGAGGAGGAACCAGTAAAGAAAATTATGGAGAAGAAGTACCACAACATCGGTTTAAGTAAGGTAAAGTCTTAAATGTCCTTATGTGCATGATTCGGTCATTTGACATTACGGTGTCTTTGAACGTAAATATTACATGGTTTCGTTATTCTAAAACATAATCTCATTTAAATGTGTTTCCACATAGTTTTTGGCCCTTACCATAATCACAAGCTTTGGCTTTCAAGACTTCAGAAGCAGTTATAAACACAGTTAATAATGTCGTCAGCTTTACCGTCTCAGTTCATATTCTGACTCGTAGGCGTTGTACTCTCTCAGGTTCAGGAAGCGGTCCTGCTGTACGTTTGTTTCTTTTTGTGGTGAAATGCTCTTGATGGTGTTTGTGAGACTGATCATGAGTGTAATGGCTCTTTCTGTTAGTGAGGTGTAATGTGACTGTGTGTGTGCAGTGTGAGATCAAGGTGGCCATGTCTAAGGAGCAGTACCAGCAGCAGCAGCAGTGGGGCGGGAGAGGAGGAGGATACCCCTCCAGGTCCAGGGGGAGAGGAGGTGACTGAAACACTACAGCTAACACACAACATTATCCCATTATCGAAATGGCGTCAGAAATGGAATTGGATGGATGTTAAAATGTACTGGTTGTTCATCAATGCTATTTGCTTCTGTTGAAGCCGTCAGTTCACATTATTTCAACTTATTTTTAAAATAATCATTTAACAGTGAAATTCTTAGTGAAAAACTACATTACCCATGATGCTGTACAGAAAATTACACCAATCAGAGTCAAAACTAGCAAAACTGAGTCAAAAGATATTGTTAGCTCCGCCCACTCCCATGAAGCACTGCAAATTATTTATGTATAAACAAGTAGTTTTTGCTTCTCCATCATTTTTAATTGGATTGTAGTTCTTTCCCTCGGTAAAGCCGTTTAGTTCACAGTCTTGGACCTTTGTATTTTTGTCCGATTTTCAAATACTTTTTTGCTTCAAATTAAAGTGAATAATGTTGTGGTTATCCTCGTAGCTGATTGGCTTGGTTCATGGCTTATAAAGCTTTAAAGAAAACTTTTTTTAAATCCTAATGGGAGAGATGAATGGAAAAAATCCGTCTGGAACCAGCGCCGCTGGAAAAGTGCGTCAATTCACTATGGAAGCTTGTTTCCGCCACAGAATAAAACATTTTAAAAGATAATTGCGACTTTTTATCTCACAATTGCGACTTTATATCTCGCAATTGCGACTTTATTTATCAGAATTGCGACTTTATATCTCACAATTGCGACTTTATTTCTCGCAATTGCGACTTTATATCTCACAATTGCGACTTTATATCTCACAATTGCGACTTTATATCTCGCAATTGCGACTTTATTTCTCAGAATCGCGACTTTATATCTCACAATTGCGACTTTATATCTCGCAATTGCGACTTTATATCTCACAATTGCGACTTTATATCTCACAATTGCGACTTTATATCTCACAATTGCGACTTTATATCTCACAATTGCGACTTTATATCTCACAATTGCGACTTTATATCTCGCAATTGCGACTTTATTTCTCAGAATCGCGACTTTATATCTCACAATTGCGACTTTATATCTCGCAATTGCGACTTTATTTCTCAGAATCGCGACTTTATATCTCACAATTGCGACTTTATATCTCGCAATTGCAACTTTATTTATCAGAATTGCGACTTTATATCTCACAATTGCGACTTTATTTCTCAGAATTGCGACTTTATATCTCACAATTGCGACTTTATTTATCAGAATTGCGACTTTATTTCTCCCAATTGCGACTTTATATCTCGCAATTGCGACTTTATATCTCACAATTGCGACTTTATATCTCGCAATTGCGACTTTATTTCTCAGAATCGCGACTTTATATCTCACAATTGCGACTTTATATCTCACAATTGCGACTTTATATCTCACAATTGCGACTTTATATCTCGCAATTGCGACTTTATTTCTCAGAATCGCGACTTTATATCTCACAATTGCGACTTTATATCTCGCAATTGCGACTTTATTTCTCAGAATCGCGACTTTATATCTCACAATTGCGACTTTATATCTCGCAATTGCAACTTTATTTATCAGAATTGCGACTTTATATCTCACAATTGCGACTTTATATCTCACAATTGCGACTTTATATCTCGCAATTGCGACTTTATTTATCAGAATTGCGACTTTATTTCTCACAATTGCGACTTTATATCTCACAATTGCGACTTTATATCTCACAATTGCGACTTTATATCTCGCAATTGCGACTTTATTTCTCAGAATCGCGACTTTATATCTCACAATTGCGACTTTATATCTCGCAATTGCGACTTTATTTCTCAGAATCGCGACTTTATATCTCACAATTGCGACTTTATATCTCGCAATTGCAACTTTATTTATCAGAATTGCGACTTTATATCTCACAATTGCGACTTTATTTCTCAGAATTGCGACTTTATATCTCACAATTGCGACTTTATTTATCAGAATTGCGACTTTATTTCTCCCAATTGCGACTTTATATCTCGCAATTGCGACTTTATTTCTCAGAATTGCGACTTTATATCTCGCAATTGCGACTTTATTTATCAGAATTGCGACTTTATATCTCACAATTGCGACTTTATTTATCAGAATTGCGACTTTATTTCTCACAATTGCGACTTTATTTCTCCCAATTGCGACTTTATATCTCACAATTGCGACTTTATATCTCGCAATTGCGACTTTATTTATCAGAATTGCGACTTTATTTCTCACAATTCTGAGTTCATATCTCGCAATTGTGAGAAAAAAAGTCAGAATTGTGAGATAAAAAGTCGCAATTATTATTATTTATTTGTATTATTCAGTGGCGGAAACAAGCTTCCATAATTCACACATCCATTCAGATTTTGCCGTGCAAAAAAAAAAAGTCTGAAAATAAGTGTTCTTCCAATATGATCCACGAATAATTCATTAAATGCCATGAAGAGCAGAAAGAGAGATGTGGCAACATTATCAATATTACTGGAAATCAATTTGTAACCAGCTTGACTAAATACCATCCCATTTTAATTGTATGTTCTTCACATTCTGGATTGTTTGAAACCCCAAATCGACGTTCATCCTGAGTTTCTTCTGTTATCATGCAGCTGCGGTCTCTTTATTAATTGTGCCATACGTCTGGTTTCTGCTACAGGTCCCAATCAGAACTGGAACCAGGGATACGGAAACTACTGGAATCAAGGTTATGGAAATTACGGGAACTATGGCTACAACAATCAAGGCTATGGTGGATACGGGGGCTATGATTACACGGGTTACAACAACTACTACGGATATGGTGACTACAGCAGTATGTAATACTGTTTGTGAACGCACAGATGACAAAACTAAGGATATATTGTATCGTGGATTGTCGGTACTCGACCCGGACTATGACAATTGTGCACTAAATTATCTGAGCAGAATGCACATGCTTGTATGATACATGCCTTACGCTTTGAGAGAAAACTCTAGAACGTTTGCTGCAGTTGCTTTTTGTCTTACAGGGAAGGAAGGCTCGCTTGCACAAAGCTACATTGTACATATGTATTATAATAACTATGGTGCTAAATATAGAAAGGGATGTCTTTAGCTTCAAAACACATTTTGTCAAAGTGCCTTTGAATCCATTGGATAGTAACTGAACGTGTAAAATCTTGTAGGCCATGCAAAAAAAAAAAAACGCCCACTGGACAGTGGCTTGTTTTTTTTTTTTTAGAAGAAAATAAACAGTTTTCAAACATTCACCCATTTACTCCACAAATCTTTGTCTCTCACCATATTTTCAGAATACAGTATTTTCAGTACGATTAACGTAAGTATGTCGCAAGCATCACAAAATTGGCTCTGAAACCCCCGAATTATGTTTTCTAAGAAGCGTCTTTCTCAGAGATCTTCTCGAGCGAGCGTACGCCACCAACACATTTGCGTTGTTTCTGTTTTGTGCTCCCAACTCTAGATCAGCAGAGCGGCTACGGCAAATCCCCGAGGCGAGGCGGCCATCAAAACACGTACAAGCCGTATTAACCTTTAAACGCCAGCTGACACGTGCAGGTATGTGCTAGCGTCGCTCACGCCGACGCATCTTTAGCTTTCTAAACCATCACCATTTGATCTTTTTTTTGTAATGTACATTGCTTAATATTTGTTTTTCTCTAAAGTTTCACAGCACCCTGAAGTGCTTTACAGTAGTGGTAACATAGAGACTTTTGGCAGTAATGTAACAGCTGGCTTTTGGCTGGCCATTTTGTAACTTGTAAAAAAGTAACAGGTACAGTACTGCTAAATGGGAAAAATACCAGAAAATATGGAATTACAAGGAAAGAAAACCGAAGAATGTTGTCTTCTCCTAACTCTGACATATACCTTGTTTGTACCTGCCAGCGGGGACTTCCTTGCAGGCCATGAGCTGACTTCCCGATTGTCTCAGGGTACGAGAGGCGTACGCTCTCGAATGCTCCCATTTGGTATGGTCTTCCAACATCCTGTATACCAATTGTAAAAAAAGCAAAAAAAAGCAAAAACAACAGCAGCTACAGCAACAAAACAAAACATAAAAAGGACACGTCAAGCTTTTATCTTCTCTTTTGTTTTCCTCTTAAAACGTCTTGGGATTGGTTTTATCTAATGGTATCTTATAATGTAATGCCATTTTTTACAGGCACCATCAAGTAATGGTAAAATATGCCGAGAGCCGGAGTAAAATTAACTGTTGACTTTTTGAAGGATACGGCTTTCTCTGGACTTTCCAGGGTTAATTATGCACTGTAATGCTTGCTCTTCTTTATCTGTAGCTCGTGTAGCTGTAATTTCCTGTAGTCCATGAGCTACGAGCCGGTTTGTACTCGGATGCCGCCGCTGCGCCGGAGAAGTGCTTTTTTAATATTTGTATTGTGTGATTTTGATTTTTCTACTGACAGCGGTGGAAAAAGCTTCACCTTGTAAACCGTGTTAATTTCATCTAACAAATTCTCTTTTTTATTGTTTTTTTAACCTTTCAAAATCTTGGAAAAAGTCGTATTGTTTATATGAGAACTTATGCTTGTAATGCTTTCCTTTTGTGCTTTAATTTCCATCAATTCAAGGTTTTGCATTAAAATGTTATGAGCTTTTTTTTAATTTCACAACTATAATTCTATTTCAAAGTCACAGCTTGTCCTCCTTATTGACATTAATTGGGATTCCTTTGCATTTTCATGAGTTTGTGTGTTTCATAAGCATAATTAATATTGTCTTCTTTGTTTTTCAGACGGAAGGGCGAAGTGAAAGTCACACCCCCGAGAGGAGAAAGCGAGAGGGTTAGGTATGGAGTCGGTCGACACGTTACTACACTTTGGTCGCCAGTTCAAATCTGAAATTACTTTCAAGGACACGCGCTAAAGTTTCAAGTGTTATTTCAATTGATATTCATCCTGAATATTTTTTTTATTTTATTTTTGCGTTTTTTGTTGTTGTTCTAATCTAGAGCTTGTGAAAGTTTATAATCATGTTAAGTGTAGCTCTTATACATTTCTGTGTTGAGTACAGTGAACAGTAGAGAGCCCAAATAATTTAGAAACTATTTGTATACAAGTCTATTAATTTATTGCTTACAAGTGCGTACAGAGTGTAGGCCATTTAACATTCAGTATTTTGCTACAGAATCATGTAAACCATTGAAAAATGCAATGAAATAAAGTGTATGAACCTTAAGCCTGTTATTTCTTCAGAGATTAAAGTAATAGTTCACCCAAGAATGAAGATTGTCATCATTTATTTGCCGTTGTCATTTCAAACCCGTGTGTTTTCCTCGAGGCGAATCCTCGCTGCTGTTTTCAGTGTAATAAAAGTGACAGGTGCTGGAGTCCAGCGCTAAAGTCACGAAGAAGCGTCATAAAACTAGTCCGTATGACTCGTGTGTTATTCCAAGTCCTCTGAAGGAATATTGAGTAATGTTGACTGTACTTTTATGGTGCTCATTTTTGGAGTTTAACAGTAAATTGAAAATATAAATCTCTATTATTAAATTGTTTCATTGTTTCCTTTTGGGGCGAACTGTTCCTTTTAATAGTTAATTGTCATTTTTACAAAACAAGTTCATGTCAATCAGCATTTCCTATATAGAACACATTACTTTTGTCCCAATTGATGCACAATGCACTGTGTACTGTATGACATAAGGTTATTTTGTCATCTGTCAATCATAGCCTGTTAGCTCCTCCCCCTCCGTGTCAGTCGAGAACATGAAGTGTCCAACATTCCACACTTAATTTTTTCAGTTTATAATCATCCGGGTGTTTAAAGTGCACACGTTATATTTGTAATGTTCAGTGTGAACTCACTTATCAGGACATTTATACTGCAGAACGACATGGAATAGTGCATACGTTGTACGCCAATTGGGACGCAACTGATATCTATATAGGTTATACGTCCTCTTGACAATCGTAAGGGTTTGAGTTTAAACTTACAGATATTGAAAAAAAACTCCTATAAACTATAAACTCAGTCCAGAACATGTACTTGTCTATGTATAAAATCAGTGTCATGAGTACATAGTGATTTCACAGTAGTTAAAGCATGTAGAAACATTCCAGGAATCATATAACAAGTTGAAGTTTACAGCATTTAAGTGTGCAGGTTTTTAAATGAAATATACATTGAAACAGTTGTTGACGTCTTTGCGATGAATGTGGTGAATGTCAGAAGTAAATCTAATAATAAATTCTAAAACATTTTCCAGTTTCCTGTATTTAGTCCTATAACATTATTATAATACCCTAAAAAAAACAATGCATGTATATTGAAGCCCAGACACATTTGTCCCAGATTTAAATAGAATATAATGGGAAATGTCATTATCACAAAAATAGCAATTTATCTATACATAAATCCATGTAGTTTACATAGTTACTTATCCAGTTTATAGGAAACAGTTTAATTAATGTGTGTGCCTGAAAAAATACAAATGATTGAAATGCATAATTGTTTGCAATGAAACGGCTTGTGTTTATGTGGGAATCACACCTGTTGCAAACAAAATGATCAACACGATGATGGCAAGCACTACCACACCAATTATAATCATCATCTTGGTGTTTCTCCACCACATCTTCCTGGCAACACGCGTGGACGTCTTCTGAAATGAGTCGGCCTATAGGCAAGACGAGATCATTACAGAAATAATTATCAACAACAAAATGTTTTATGACTGGTTTGATCAACTAACATCATAATTACTTCACTTATGTTCTTTTGAGGTCTTATAAAATAAATGTATAAATTGGTGTGATTTCAGGCCTTTACCGTAGCTTGTAGATCATCTGTTTTCCCGATCAGGTCGTCTAACCGCTCTCCTCTCTCCAGAACTTTGTTGATGTTGTCTTTGAGAATCACTTTAACATCATTGACTTGCTCCTGAACCTGATTGAGTTTGCTAGGCGCTGGTGATTCGCTGTTGTAGTCAGCCTACATTATAGAGAGAAAAACCCAGAGTAAACCACTGGGCCAAACATGACAATACTCTCAAGAGCACAACAGGGTCAGAACTGAACCCGGGCTCGGGCCGGAACTGCCCCGGATGCCCCATATGTAGAACCTCTCAGGGGTTCCCATCATTTTATTAATTGTGTTTTAATTCATTTTTAATTTGTATAAAATTGTATGAGTTAAACAGCATGTAAACATACTTTATCAGTAGAAAAAATGTAAATAACCAGTTGAATATGGAAGTATTATGCAATTATTTAAGACGTTTCTCCTTATATAGACCCTTTTTGGAATTAAGGGTTGAACGGGATGTTGATCCAGGAACATGTTTTACTGGGTGAACTTCTGTGAACCCCACTGAATCTTTTATTCTAAGAGTGTTATGTTGCATTGGATCTGTTTCATAATATTCTATTAAACCTAATTTCAGAACCTCGACACAGAACACGGTCATCACTTTCATATCGTTCAAAGGGGTGGTATAATGCTCTTTTCACAAGATGTAAAATAAGTCTGATGTCCCCAGAGTGTGTATGTGAAGTTTTAGCTCAAAATACCCCACAGATATTTTTATATAGAATTTATATTAAAATGGTCACTTTTTGAAGGTGAGCAAAAACGCACCGTTTTTGTGTCTGTCCCTTTAAATGCAAATGAGCTGCTGCTCCCGGCACAGGGGGCGGAGCTTCAAGAGCTTGCGTCTTTTTACCTCACACACACATGCACTGAAAACTCCAAAAACTTTTAGTGTTTTATGTTCAAACCGGAGTCAGACTATGATGGAGAGACTCAAGAAGAAGTGACATGTAAACAACGTTTCTGAATGGTTAGTTGATGAATTTATGTAGCTGATGTGTAGTTATCTTCTAGTCGTTGATTAGCATATTCTGTCATGATAATCTATAAATCGTGTTCAGGGGGCGGGGTTTATGTAAATTCTAGGGTTGGTGATGTCACTAACCCAGGAGGAATGTCGTCTAGTCTCTACCAGCCGTTTGTTGTAGTCCTTAAAAAGCGATTTCTTTAAAAGCAAATATCTCCCTTTGCTTTGAACTTTGAGCGTCGTAACTTTGCAGATGTTGTTTATGATCAAACAGCAACATTACACACTAACTAAAGTTAGAAAAGTCAAATCATAATCAACCACCCCTTTAAAGAAACCTTGCATTTGCAGAATCATTGGTTCAAATAACTCATTTATCATGAAATGTGTAAAAACATCACTGTTAAAGGACTAGTAGAGGAAATACAGTCACAGTCTCAACAATAAACAAAGCAATATAACTTGCTACCAAAAAAAAATATCTGAAAGCATGATCTGGAAACATTTGACCATAGAAACAGTGTATGATAAATAATTCTAATGATGATGAAAAATAACGTCATCCGTCATTGGTTCATGCTCCATCACGGCAGTTTTAGAGTAAGTGGATCTTTCATGATCTAAATATAACAGTGTTTGAGATAACAAAATGTGAGTTATGAGTTTTGAAAGATGACAAGGTTCATTAGTGTGATAGATGGACATATTGCATTTTTAACCAGAAAAGTTGGATTTGTTGGTTTGATGGCCTTGTTTGAAACTTTTGAAAGAAAGAGACAGACAGATGATCAATCTCTTGAAACAGTCATTTCATCAAATCCAGTAGTGTAGTAGAGAGCTTGATCAAAACAAAATGATTATCTTGATAAACATCAGCCAGTATAGTACTGTACAGTACTGCGGTCAAAGGACAGTAATAATATTATGAATTAGACGGAATATCATTATTGTTTCATGTAGGATTTTTTGGTTTTGTTTTTTAGTTTCATGTAGGATTTCCTTCACATGATTTCCTTCGCCACAGACTTCCTGACTGACAACTCAATTCAGTCCAAAGATCTGGATGAAGTCAGTCGTCACGTAATGACAATGTCGTCATATTCTGTCAACTATAAAACACTTCAATATTCAACTTCATGTGTTAATCATCTTTGATGTCATACTTGTTTAAATGCTCCTTTGAACACACACATCCTCTCCACAGGTCGGTCAAACCCTTGAACAAATAACCATTTAAATAAACATTTAACTAACAAACAGCCGAGGCTTTCTAGTGCGCTTACCATTCTGGTGCGTCTGTGAAACTTCCTCAAACGTTCAACTGTCACTGCCGAGGCCTTTCAACAGGTCAGGCTAAGCTTGCAATCATAGCTTAAAGGGTACGACTTCTAGAGGAACCTTCTCAGTCTCGTGAGCTACAATACAAGTACAAAAGAACAGGATGAAACACTACTGAACTCATTTGCAAACAGAGCTTCCCCTCCCAGACAGATTGTACATTAACCAGCACGACACTTCCTGATGGCCCCTCCCCCTCTGCATTATGGCCCCGCCCATATTCTTCTGGCTCCTCCCCCTCACCACACTGGCCCCGCCCACCTTCTGCAGCCGATCCTCTAGTCTGCTGCTTTTCATCAGGTCTGGTTACTAAAGTAGTGCAGAGTTTGCTATGGCTGGTTTTGGGAAGTAAGTATCATTTGTACAAATACATTTGTATGTATTGAAATATCTTATGGTCCATCATCATCATCACTATGTTTCTTAACCCTCTGTTTCTTAACCCTGTTTCTTAACCCTCTGCTCTTCGGTCACTTTAGACTTAAGCATTTTTAAAATATGAATCGAAAAGGTTGAATGGTCCTAAAAAACAGGCACACTCCTCGTGGTCAAAAAATGACCGTTATAAAAATAAATGGGAAATAGAACAAAAAAAAAAAAGAAAGAAAAAAAGCACACAGCAATGAAGGGGTTAATTCAAAAAATAATTTACAAATATTAAAAAATAATAATTGTAATTTTCAGAGGAAATAAATTGATAAAATGGATCATTATTATTATAAAATTTCCTTAAAATATGAAAAAATATATTATTGAACAGAAATATATTACATTAAAAAAAACAAAAAAAAACGAAGTTACATCTGAGGTGTTCGGCCACCAGAGCGATTTATGTATTCCCTTACATTCAGTTATGCCTTAGCAAGTTTTTTCCTCTAGAAATGTAAGAAAGTCTGCTATTATAGGGCTAGACCCACTATAAGCAAATAAGCAAAATAAGAGGCTTCAAATTCCTGATTTGTATTTGGTTACAGTAACTGTGAGTACTTTTGGTCTTAATGTATCATAAGCAGCTTCCGTTGTTGATAGATTTATAAGCTTTCTTTGGGACTTTAACCTTAGCAGATGACTTGGCTTCATTGTTAAATATTAAACAAGTAATAATTTTGTCCAGCTGTGTTTATATCAAGAAGACCGTATGGTTAACAGAAAGGAAATACACTGTACAAACAAGTTGTCAGATATGTTTTTGTGACATTGAGTTTGTTATAATAATAATAATAATAATAATAATAATATACACTGTTCAAAAGCTTAGGGTCGGTAACATTTTTCAATGTTTTTGAAAGGAATTTTAAGCTCATCTCGCTTTGTTTAATGTTAACATAATTCAGTGCATCTGTTATTATATTTGCTTGAGAAAAAAATGCCATTTTGTATTCTGCATTTTTCCGTTGCAGAAACATTTCTGTTGTGTAAAAAAATTATAGTTTCATATTAGCAGAGCATTTAGTTGCAGCATAGTTACAATTACATGGCATTTCTTAAATATTTGTTATTTTGTATCGCATCCAAACCAAATAAAGTATTTTGCTCTTAATTTTTACTTGACTTTATTTACATATGTGATTTCTGAGAAATCCAAAAGTAATCAGATTACATTACTTTCATTTTGAGGTGCTTGGATTAGATTACTGAATACTTTATGAAGTAATTTGTAGCAGTAACGGAATAGAGGCCTACATTTTTAAAGTAACTCTCCCAACTCTGGCATTACAATAGCACAATTAGTGGACAAACTTTAGGATTTGTTGGACAAATATTATTATTACTGTAATATTATATTATATTATGCTGTTGTCAAACGTCAGGTGCACAAAACAAAATAATCGGATATGAATGAGAGGATTCATCACCTTTTTTTCAGGTGCCACGCAGAGGCTTGTTATGCTTGTATGGCAGTGATTATACATTATTGTTGCTTATCTTTGCAATATTTTTTCCTTTTTCCTCTCCCTCGACGGCGCGCGCTGAGGCTCATAAAGCCTTATTTAGACATATATTGACTAAAAGCTGAAATTAACACTTAAATATCTGAATTAAAATGTAATCACACTGTAATCACAAACGGCTGTGATTGGTCTAATACTCTGATCAGCGCTGAGAAAAGTAACAGGCAAAGTGTGACAAACCGCAATCACACTATAAAGAGTTCAAATATGACAGTTATTGATTTCTTATAACCTGACCATCAATTAGAGCTAATGTAAGGCCAGCTTACACCCATCCCTTAGTGACTGTTCACTACAAAGGGCACTAACCGCTTGAATGGTCTATGAATGAGTGGACTTCAGTGGAGAATCACTATTTTGCTTCCTCTACCGGTCGCTTTAAGAACTGCATCAAGTCAGCACTAAGTTCCCGCTTAAAACTATTCAGATCTGTTATCATTTGGCATTAGGACGCTTAGCTTTTATTATAGCACGTTTTATGGTCGTCTATATTATTTACGCCGTTGGATGACGGAGGTCGCTTGTGATTGGCTGAAGTAAAAGCGAACTCTAAAGCCACGCCCATTAAAGTTCTTCATACTTCAGAGAGACTGAAGCCGTGGAATCAAATCACGCTGTTAGTTGCTGTTATAATAAAGCTGTAGTTTTGTTCAGTCTACATTCACCATGAATCCCTCTGGTAGTAAGAAATCAGGAAAAACTTTCCTTTTCACATCTGAGTCAGTTGGAGAAGGACATTCGGGTAAATATGAAACATCATGCATGACATGCGCAGATATTACCGTCAGTGAACATTAACTATATTATACAGTTGCATTACTTACATTTTAATGTTGTTGTATTAATGCAATATATTGGTTTTAATGTGCAGAATCGCATTACGCAAGTGAACTCAACATGTCTGTACATGCCCCGTTAGTCTTAATAAACAGTCGTGATTTTGAGAAATGTTAATGATCAATAAATAATCAGTAAATAACTCGCATATAATGTATCTGAACTCCTGTGTTTGTTACAGATAAAATGTGTGATCAGATTAGTGATGCTGTTCTGGACGCTTTCCTGACACAGGACCCGGACTCTAAAGTGGCCTGTGGTAATGATGATCACATTCACCACTTTTCAAATTATCATCACAAACCATAAATGTTGACTAACAAATGCTTGGTTTTACAAATATAAATTTGAGACAGTTTAATGGTGTTTAGCTGGACACACACATTCCCTTTTATGGCATCTTTACATAAAGTGTTGTCTAATTTCTGCACAGAGTGTGTGTCCAAGACTGGCATGATCCTCCTGTGTGGTGAAGTGACTTCTAAAGCTGTGGTGGATCTTCAGAAAGTGGTTAGAGACACTGTCAAGAGTATCGGATATGACGACTCATCAAAGGGTATCTATACACACAAACAAACACCTATATACACATATAAACAGTAATATTGTGAAGTATTATTACAATTACAAAAGTCAGCAGCCATTTCTCCAATCTTTAAAGTCAGCATGAAGTGGAAGTTGCTATTTTTTTCCTCTTATTGTGACGAAACGCTTCTGGAAGAAGAACAAATGTGGGCGGGGCTTGATTTTGTCTGTGGTGAATTGATTGGATGGTTGTGGTTTGCTATTGGTGGATCTCATGTGAGTGACAGGTTATTGCCCCGCCCTCGTCATCAGAGAAGAGAGGAGATGCAAGATGGAGGGGAAGTTATTCTGATTCAAGATTATGAGGAATATTAATTAAAAAAAGAATAATTAAAAATAAATAGTGCAGTATTCCATAAATGTTCATTTTGATTTCAAGGTGACTTTAATATCACATGATCCTTCAGAAATCATTCTAATATGCTGCTTCAGAAACATTTCTGATTATTATCAATGTTGACAACAGTTGTGCTGCTTCATATTTTTGTATCGCCATATTTATTTAAAGTCCCCATGAAATCAAACGTTTATTGGTGTTTATTGCTCCAAAAAAAACATACAATATAAGCATTCAAAATTTACAGTCTCTCACTTCCGCCAATATGGATCAATGATTTTGATGACATCACTCTGCATTTCAACTTCTCATTAGATTTTCTGTCCAATCAAATGCTCTCTTTTCTGAAATCTGAAGCTCCGCCCCCTACATTATGAAAAGACGCTGAAGCTGTGGCTGAAATCGGTCACTTGTTCACATATTTACTATTTTCTCCACGGTGAATGGCAGATAGTGCACTATATAGGGGATAGGGAGTGATTCAGACAGTGTAAATATGTTTTCCATTGAGATTAATGAAGTCTGGTTTCATGTTAGTGTCATGTGAACCGCCGCAGCTCCGGTCCAGAGACACGTCACTCAGAGCGGATCATGTGATTGAGTCGACGCAGACCAGAAAACATATCAGACCCATTTGAATTCTGCAGAATGCTGTATTTTAAAGCGATATGGAGGAGATCAGGAGAAACGGTTAGCGATTAGGAGGAAACTGAAGCTATACTGAGCTCAACGGCTCTGGCTGTGATATAAACCAAACGCTATTGGCTATTTTAAAAAAGGGGAGGAGCTGTTCGATATGCCCCGCCCTGTCTTCCTGTTTCAGTGGAAATTACGTCAACAGATTGAATAATGCTGTGCGTTTCAAAGCACACGGGGGTTTATGGGATTGACTCTCTTTTGGAGCCTGTCTCGGCCAATCGAGAGAATGCAAAAGTATGTCCCCTGAGGGGCTCCGTAGATTAAGTATTTTGACAAATAATATGATTATCATGTGATCTCTCCAGGTTTTGACTACAAGACGTGTAACGTGCTGGTGTCCCTGCAGCCTCAGTGCGCTGAGATCAGCGACTGCGTGTTTGAAGGCAGAGACACGGAGGACATCGGCGCTGGAGATCAGGTCAGCTTACAAACATGAGAAACTGTCCTGTGACTCTAGGCAGGGAAATAGCATAATGGTGAATCGCATAAAGCATAAATATTTGCCCCCCAATTTTTTATGGATATAATCATTATTTTTTGGGGTCTTTATTGGAAGAAGAATAAACACAACAATATCCGTGACAGGATTTTCAACCTAAAATAGTATAAAAAATCAACAAAAAATTAATGGATCACAAATAATTCTATTTTATAATAATTATTATACTATTATGAAACAAATCATAAAAAAAATATAATTAAAAATAATAATAATAATGTAATAATAACAATAAGTAAAAAAAATAATTAATATAATACAAAAATAAGGGAATAAATAATAAGGAAATGGCATAATGGTAAATTGCATAACGCATAAATATTTGTCCTCCAATTTTTTATGGATATACTAAGAGCTTGTAATATAAAAAAATGAATGAAAATAATTTAAAAATACTAAAACGAAATATATAAAAATAATAATATAATAAAATAAATGTTTTTTTTTAGATAAAACATGTCAATTATATTTTGAATAGAAAAATGCCATAATGAATGTTGTGTGATTCGTCACCAGGGTTTAATGTTTGGCTACGCCACTGATGAAACAGAGGAGTGTATGCCGCTCACCATCCTACTCGCTCACAAACTCAACGCCAAACTGAAGGAGCTTTCAAAGACCGGAGTTTGTCCTTGGATTCGACCGGATTCAAAAACACAGGTGAAAGGTCTCTCTGAAATGATAGGGGGTTTAAGGAAGTAAACAACTAATATCCAGCATGCGGTTATCTCTGTAAACTAATAGTTCAGACACAGCCGATAATGCTGATGGTTTCAATTATTAACAAGTGCAGGTGACCGTGGAGTATCGGGACAACATGGGTGCCATGGAGCCTGTTCGGGTTCATACGCTGGTTATCTCAGTTCAGCACAGTCCCGACATCACGCTGGAAGATATTCGGCTCAATCTGATGGAGAAAGTTGTAAAGACGGTCATTCCTGCCAAATATCTGGACGACAAGACAATTTATCACCTGCTGCCCAGTGGGAAGTTCCTCCTGGGGGGTCCTCAAGTAAGCACACTAGTGAAGTTTGCTAAAGCAAGGGTTAGTAATGAGGCCTAGAGCTATTACAATAACTATAAAGTTTCAATAATCGTTCTAATTGTATGAGAACAGAGAAATACACACCGCAGCTATAACCAAAACCACACATCGCTGGAGTCGATGAACGATAAAAACATTCACAGCCAATCAGAATCTATCCTGCTTGTGTACAAGAAGTGCACTTAAGTGTAATGAATGTTCACTTGTAGTGTTCTTCAAATTTTTTAAGTATATTTTCGAAAAACTTAAAGGGATACTTCAGGATTTAGCATTAAGCTTTGTATTAGTAGAAAACCTGTAGTATTTTCGAATTACCGTGCTTTCCACCCTCATATCCCCCTGAGACGAGAGATTTATGCATTTTTTGTCTGGAAAAAATCCTCCGATGACGCAAAAATTGTAATTTTGCGTCATTGGAGGATTTTATGGCCAGAGGCTAAAGACTACAGCCAGTAGATGGCGTTGTTCCGCATGTTTTCAGCCCGCCCATAGAGGGTGGGATCTCACTCACAGAATGTACACAGTATCAGCCGTCTTTCTTTGGAAGCTAAGCTAACAGGCTCTTGTTCTGTGGAGAAAGCTGAGTAGTAGGGGTTACCATCCTCTTTTTCCCGTACATGTCCGGCCGTCGAGATCTTCCAAAATGTCCGGGATTCGGCTTTTGCTTTCTGCAGTCGCCATTTATTATTTACATGGACACCTTTTGTTCCAATCTAACTGAATTCATTCCGATTGGTGAATCTGAATGTAGTGTTTACATGACAAGTGATCGGTTGATGTGCGTTTTAACATTGCTAAGAAAATTCCCGCTCCTCCGTGAGAGATAGGAGACCCCAAATCACGTGACATCTCAGTAATCACGCCACCGGCCTCGTGCCGTTCTCCCGCGCCCCTCAGCCTCGTCCTGCTCGCCACAGTAAACATGATGAATGGCGACTGTAGAACGCAAAAGCCGAATCCCGGACATTTTGGGCGATCTCGATATCCCGGGCAAACTCGTCACGGAGACTCACTAGTAGCCTAACCTTGTTGTTTTCAGCTGCGCTCTCTAACCGGGAGGCGTGGCCTCGTAGAGCAGCGAAGCAAGTGCATTCTGGGAGTTGTTGTCTTTCATCCACATAAGTCAAAAATACATTTTCTGGCTTTTCTCAGTCTAGAAAACTCCAAATTCAAAAATTTCTTCACATAAATGACCCATTTTAAATACACATTCATCTTTCCAGAGGTGAAGTATCCCTTTAAGGTCAAGACCTAAGACTAAGACTGTTTCTTAGCATACTTTTAAAGAGTCATTTTTCAGTAATGTCAAACTTTGTAACACAACTCTCCCTCGCGGGTCAAAATGACCCGAAGCCTTAAAATTATAATAAAAAATTTTTTTGGGGGTCCAGAAAGCTTATTTTATTTCATTTTGAAAGTATTTTTTCAATTTTTTTATGCAATTTTTTGTTTTAATGATATTTCTTTTTTTTATTTCTTTTTTAAACCTTTAAATTACTAGATTTGATCAATAAATAATAAATAAATAAATAAATAGTCATTTAGAAGCACATTCCTCACATTCTTTCAACTTAAATTCAAAATAACTCACAATTTCATGCATAAACCTTTTAATTCAGCTGAAAATATCTTACATTGGGTGTCTTTGTCGACCTCTTGTGGGAAAAATAATATAACATGATACTTCATGACTCCAGCCACTAGATGGCCTTATAGCACTATATGGAGTAAATGAGGTGTTCCGCTGGGTCCTAAAGTCAGTTCTTCAGTATGCATTCAGATACACATGTAGACATCCTAAAATACTTTTTTGGTAAAGTTTTAGCATTTTTGAGCATTTTTAGGTTTTTCTGTGTGTACCGAAGCATTCCTCGCATTCCATTCATTCCTTAGTCAAATTGACCCGCGACTCCGCGAGGGAAGGATTTGTTACACAAAACTCCTCAAATCCTTTAAAAAAAAATGTGGTGTGTGTATTTGTGGTTCAAGTGCGTCAAAAGTCCTGGGATCTTGAAATCCCATTTTTTATAAAAAAAAAAATTTAAACAAAAGAGTTTCGGGTCAAAATGACCCAAGGGAAGGATGAGGGTTACATTTTAAATCATTATGTTTTAATAATCTGCTGTTGTGCTTTAAATAAGAACACTTATTACACTTATAAGTACTATTTTAGATGCGTGCTAAAGTGTACTGGTTTTTCACGAGTGAATGCTGCTGTTTTTCAGGGCGATGCTGGTCTCACTGGCAGAAAGATCATCGTGGACACCTATGGAGGATGGGGAGGCCATGGCGGAGGAGCTTTCTCTGGGAAAGATTACTCTAAAGTGGACCGATCGGGTGCGTACGCGGCCCGCTGGGTGGCCAAATCACTCGTCAAGGCCAAACTGTGTCGCAGAGTTTTGGTTCAGGTAACACTTCTGTCTGGGAATCCCAGTTTAGTAGGATTATGCACTGTATGTGTATATGGTGTAAGTATTATGCAAGGAATAATTGACGACGGACCGTTGAATTATTAGAAAAATAATGCACACCGACGGTTTTAATCTGGACGTGAAGCGGAGTGGCCGTTACACCTCGGGTGTGCATTATTTTCTAATAATTCAACGGACCGGAGTCAATTGTTCCACTTATACTGCAGTTACCACACCTCAAGACATTGTGCAGATGATGTATTTCAAGACATTTGACAGGTTTTTGTCCTTAAAATGCTCCTGTGTGAAGGACTACTTTCTTACGCATCTCATCCCACGCCTCCGTTGCTAATTCCAAAACGTCATTTTCGAGCTTCAGCCATTGATAGCAGACTAATGCAGTTATTAATGCAGTTATTAATGCAGTTATTAATGCAGTTATTAGAGCGAGAGAGAGAATTACCTCAGTCTGGTGCGTCTCTCATCAGTGTTCGGCAGCAGCGTCTCTACTAATAGCGAAACTGTAAGTTTATCTGCTTCAACAACAGCGCCGTTATTTCCTCGCTAGTGAGAAATGTCAAGTTGCTTTTAAGTTACTAAACTATTTTACTGATATAATCGTCAGAGCAGCGCTGAAACATGCGTTTGAGCGTGAGAAAGAGAGTATGTGCTTTACGTACATAATAAAATGTAATTTTGTGGCAGAAAACATGGAAATAATTAGCCATTTTTATCCTATTGCCTACTATATTTATTTGCTTGGTCAGTGTGGTTGTGGGTTTCGGCTCTTTTGCTGTTGTCGGCTGTAAAGACCTTTGAAATAACTGAAATCATTTGGCGTAGTGATATTAAACTGTAATGCGGTCAAGACCTGCCTGGAACTACTTTAGCCGTGCGTTTCCCTGAAAATAATTGCACACCGTTGAACATTCGTCAACCAATCAGATTCAAGCATTCAACAGCCCTGTAGTATAAATTCATTTAATAAAAGTAAAAAAATTTGAGCCAATCCATAAAAAAGACTTCAGGCTCCGATCACACTGAACGCGTTTTTTGCTTAACAACTTCACGAACCGCAACTACCACAATGTTAAAGGAACCGTATGTAAGAAATGTATTTCAATTAATCATAAAATGGCCCTGATATGTCACTAGACATTAAGAAATCATGTTCATTTCAAATACTCATATCACTGACAACAGTAGTCCGGCCAGGATATTGTCATGTAAAAGTGAAGTTGCAGCCCTCAACTGATGTTGATGTTGTCATGTTGTGTTTTGGCCTGAAGCTCCACCCTCCACCTATCTACCAATCACGAAGTCAGTAGTGTTTCGGCATCCGGGTTGCCAGCTCTGCTCTAGTTACCACAGCTACGTAGCAGCCGACGTTCCTGCTGGATCCTGCAGCCTATCTGGCAACCTCGAGTCAGGGGGAGGGGGAGGGGATACACCGCTAATATGACGTTTACTTGACTGACAGGACAGCTGTTTCGGTGGTTGCCTAGCAACATAAAAAACACGAACCTGAAAAATGCGTTCGGTGTGATCGGGACTTTAGTCGCCACAGTTAAAGCCTGGTCATATTAGTAAAAAAGGCCCATGTATGAAGCACAGCTCACACAGAAGTCATGTTCAAACCAAGCAGCATTTTGTTGATCAATGCAGTGAGTTCACTTGAAAAACGTGATACCGATGCGATGCAAGATCTGTGTATGTAAATGTACTTCCCTTACGCCAAATTCTGGATTATTTTGACTGAAATGATATTTTGCGGAGCAACAGTAAATGTGACTGCAGTGCACGGAGAGGAAAGTGTTTTCTGACTGAGGGATGAAATGATAAATGATTATGAAATGATACACAAGACTGTATTGTTAATATTGTATGTTTTGTTATAGATCTCGTATGCGATTGGTATTAGTCAACCTTTGTCGGTGTCCGTCTTTCATTACGGCACATCGACGAGAGATGAGGACGAGCTTTTAGAGATCGTTCAGAAAAACTTTGACCTGAGGCCAGGGGTCATTGTCAAGTAAGTACACACATATAGTGTAGCAGTGCTGGGTCAGTTCTAGTCAGTTACTGACTCCAGATCACATGACAAAAATTCTATGTATGGCCTAAAACATCATCTTTGCAGGAGTGTAATATGAAGATTGTTCAAAGTAACATTTATTTCGAACAACACAGAAAAGAATTGGAGACAAGCCATTACAGTATTACCATATATACACTATACGAAGAAAAGTATTGGGACGCACCTCTTAATTCCTGAATTCAGCTTTTTCAATCAGACACAAGTGTATAACCTAAGCCCTGACCTCAACCCCATCCAACACTTTGGGATGAACTGAATCGGATACTGTGAGCCAGGTCTTCTCATCCGACACCAGTGCCTGACCTCTCAAACGCTCTACTGGATGATGAACTCCCAAAAGTTCCCACAGAAACACTCCAAAATCTTATGAAAGCCTTCCCGGAAGAGTGAAGGTGTCATAGCTGCGACTCCATATTAATGTCTTGTATGTAAATGTGATGTCATTACAGTCCCTGTTGGTGTAATGGTCAGGTGTCACAATACTTTTGTCCATATATAGTGTTTCTATGGGTCCAGTATGCATGCGTCACATGACTAAACATGCGTCATTTTTCACAGTCCACACTATAATGCAAAAATGTCATTTTCAAATTTGTCCACTTTGGAGAACATATTAAAAAATAAGTTTTCTCTGGACAAAAACACTGTGTCCGTGTGAACGGAAGACAAAAACGTCGAGAAAAATGTGTTTTCAAACGTATCCGGATTAGCGTAGTCTTAGCCTCAGATTCATGGGAATTTTGACTGTGTGAATGAATTCCCCCTTACAGGGAGCTTGATCTGAAGAAACCCATCTACCAGAAAACTGCCTGCTATGGACACTTCGGACGAGACGCATTCCCGTGGGAAAAGCCCAAGAAACTCGTCTTCTGATGTCAAAGAATTCCAAGTCTCCACATTCCTTTCAGTGGTTCATGATTCTGATTGTTTTATGCTAATGAAACTATCAAATGCTTCACTGTGATCAAGACTTTATAAATTATTTGATTTATAAAGACATGTTTTCATATTCAAGACAGTAAATTCAAATGGGTTTATATGAATTAATAGAATTCTGTTAGTTAATGAATTATGTGGAAAATGTGCTTTTTTATAAATGTGACTTATAATAACTGTGAAGGAGTAAAACCCCTTTAATAGCACCTTGATTATTAGAGTTATATATATTAGAGTCATATATATTAGAGTCCTGTATATCAAATCAATTATCAACTAATAAACACTTCTTTCATGTTTACCAGCACCAGTGTCTACTCATTTTAAAGAGTATTCAAAATATATTACCACTTATTTATTTGGTTTTGCTAAAACTTTAGTGTATATCTGTCCTGTACCCAAAAAGGAACTGCAATAATCTTGAAACAGACATTTTATTCAACACTCAGCTTCACAAACAATATTTACAAAATGGCAATTCACTGCATTTAATTCAACATCATCACATCAGCTTTGAACCAGCATATAAGTTATTATAGTTATGTAATTATGGCTGTAACTGGATCATCCGCATTAATGTGTTTCCCTGTCCTACATCAGAGACGTGCCTTAGTGTGGAGAAACACTGAAGAAAAGTGATTGTTTTCCTCATGTCTTTTTCCTGGGAGAATCACAGTACGGCACATTTTCCAGCAGGAGACTCTCGCGGGGCCGTAACACTGCAACAGACAAGCAACGAGAAAATAAACATTTCAATGTCAGAATTAGGATGCATCTTACAAAACTCAAGATGTTTAGTCATATTTCAACCTCAAATTCATTCAAATGTTGTTCTTATCACTCCAATGTAAAAAAAAAATTATATAATATAACATAAATCAACTTACGAAAAAAGTATACGATTGAAATGATAAAGTATACATCAGTAATATTTGTTGTACTGTCTGAACACATGCCGATTTAAAATCACTTCTTTAATACGGTAATGACTCAATAATCAGAAAAACTATTTTGGGAAGATATTGTTAGATTTCATGGAAATTCAACCATGCAAAAAAACACTGATTGGCTCAAAACATGCTTGATTGTCTATTTATACGGGTTGAAATGTGACCTGAACAGATTCACCCAAATCACTCACAGATTTTGTTTTCCTCCACATGCTCAACCTGGATCACACTCTCACGGAGGATGGTCTCAACTGATCGGGCCATTTTAAGCATCTGAGAAGAAAGAGCGTATTAAATATCAAACTTAGTGATTCTCCCGAGTCAGTTTAATATCTATCTCTGAGATAAAATGTAAAAGAAACTATAACTTATTTTATTTACCACTGCAACATTTATCATTTTTGTTGAGTAGAAAGTACTAAAATAACTAAAACTAACTACAAAGACATAAAAAAACTAAGAAAATAAATAAAATGAAAATATAAAAGGAACACTTTACAATAAGGTTTAATTTGTCAACATTAGCTAACAATGAAAAGTAGGTCATGATAATCTCAGCATTTACTACTAGATGTTAAAAGATCAAATGTTGTGTGTGATAATATTAGTCAATGCACTGTGAACTAACTTGAAAAAAGTTGAATAAAAGCTGTACAAATATTTTGCTCATTGTTACCCAAATAAGATTTGATTCAACATTTGGCTCTCGTGTGATTTATTTACCTCTTTAATATTTTCTTCTGATGCTTCATTCTTGTTCCTTTTGAATTCTTCATTGATTTTGAGCCGGGCAGCTTCAGGTCCAGAGGGGGAAACCGTGTATCAGACATCAACATTACTAACACATCCCATGCGACAGAAACACACTTTTATATAATATATACTGAAATACAAATTCTAAATGATTTATTATTCAGAACGTAACGATTGAAAAACACTGTCAAAGACGGGGCAGGAATTAAATTAAACAAATAATAATAATAAAATGGATAAACATTAATAAAAACTGTCAGTGTGTAACACGTTAGGTATTGAGCAGCATATGAGATATTGGTGTGTGTGTGTGTGTGTGTGTGTGTGTGTGTGTGTGTGTGTGTGTGTGTGTGTGTGTGTGTGTGTGTGTTGGGTGATACCCGTCAGAGCTCTGCCGTCTTCTTTAAACACATCTCTTCTTGTTCTGTGCAGATCTTTGAACACCCGCAACACCTTTTAATAGAAAGATTAATCAATTTTAAAATTGTTTCAATTTTGTAACAGCAGCGCAGTAACTGAGTTTGCTAACAAACATAGCAGATACAATGTGTTAACTAAATAAAAAAACAATGTGACAAAGAAACTATTAGAAAACATATTATTATATATAATAAAGAATGTAAGAAAACATCAATATTGTAAATGTTTGTTGTTTCTCACCTTCAAGCGCGTCCCCATCATGCGCGAGTCTCGCTCTTCTGACGGTGTTCGTGCACAGCGCGTGCACAGCGCACCTGCTGGACCGGAGGACGCGCACACGAGTGACGACACGCACGCGCATCAGAATTAAGTCGAAGATTAGACGGTGTTTTTAATTAACGTATATTTACTATAAATTTAAGTAAATGCTTATTTGAAAATTTTTGCAGGGTTGAAGGAGCTTAATATTATCATCAGCACCATATAGTTCATCTTCAGTTGTGTTTTTTATTTATTGGTAATATTGAACCTAATTGTTTCTGCCTATTTTAAGATTAATATTTTGATTTTTTTTCTTTCCCCAAAGGATTTCCGTTGCACAAAACAAACACTTTTACAATATTGTTATTATAACTACATTCAAACTATTTTCTAGTGTCTTAATTGCACATAGTCGTAAAGATATGCAGAACATAAGCTTCGGCATTGGCCAACATTTCCATTTCTTTTTTCGACCGCTAGTCTTCCTGTGGTCCACACAACACTTAACATACATTTTCATCATTATTATTATTTTAAATAAAACAACAACCATAAATTATCTCAACAACGAATCAGAGTGAAAAAAACAACACACCACAGAAAGGTTGTTTATGTAGGAAATTTATTGAACCAACTGAACACAAAAGTACAAGACAGTCAAAGACTAGTAGACGACAGTATTTCTCAGCAGATGTCGAGAGTCTTCCAGCACAGGAGCCAGGGCTGAGGGGAGAAGAGAAGAAGTTAGAGCAGAAACACTCTCCTCAGAGTCATGAAGAAGAAGACTGAGATCGACCCTCATGCTAAGATAAGATAATCTTTCCCCTGAGCAGGGTCAGATGGGTAGTGTGTTTAATCATTGGGTCAGTTCAAATCTTCAATCTCTAAATATAAAGATCAATACAAAGTAAAATCAGTCAGCTGAACGGAATATTAAACTGTTCTCTACCTTTTGCTGATCAAGCCCCAGTCCTCTCCTCACACGTGGACAAGAGGAATCGTGGGATCTTCTTCTTCTTCTGTGTGTATTCCTTCAGCCAGAGCCTCTTCAGTGACGCGTTACTGCCGCCCGCGGTGGCGCTCGGTATTACTGACGCGAGCTTCATGAAGCTCCGGAACCTTTTCGACTCCTTTATTCCGAATCAGTGATTCGGATCTTGTCTCAAAAGGTAACCAGGGTAGCAAAAAGGAAACAATGTAATACATTTACACCGTATGAGGCCACAAAACGCGGTTATAAAAATGCAGTTTTCATTGCTTCAGGATGAACAGAGCTCATATATACTTGTCTTGATCAATTTTGAATAAGTTTGCTGTTTTTCTAGCTTTCTTCGCCAAGTCACGTGATTTCAACAAACGAGGCTTTGATACATCAAATCGTTGAAACCTTGTTTCGAAACATTTATTTATTTTTGTATGTATGTATGTATTTGTTTATTTTATTTTATACTGTACCCTTATTCTGATTTGTATACTATTACCCACAAGACTTTTATTTATTTATTTCTGTAGTTGTTTTTCTCTTATTCTTGTTTCTTATTATTATTATTTTAATTTTTTGCGTGCATATTGTTCAACATTTGCATTTCAACGTGTATAATATTAATGTATAATATTATGATTATAAAAAAGAAACATTCCAAAATTCTGATGCTGATGCTGATGTTGATTTTTGGTAAACCAACGAACGAGTTAATTGATTGTGCGCAGAGTGCGAATTACCCCACCATATTTGGGGGGTACTGCTTCTTCACTTCTTCTATGACCATCATGGTCCAATACCATATCAATCCCCACCGTGATCGCCAAGTGCAACATGTGTTGTGCAACACACATACAAGGTCTAAACATGCGACAAACTGATAATCAGTAGGCTACAGAATATCTCATTGTTATTATATATCCAAAAGAGAACGGTTTTGATCAACTCCCAAAAGTTAGAAGTTAAGTGCACTGAAATACCATTCTAATTACTAGTAAAAGTAGCCTAATTACTTTACAAGAAGCCTACTGCCAGGGTTTTTCCTGGCTCAAAATGAGGCGGAGGTGGTAAAATCATAATAATGTATTTTAATAATAAGATAATTAAATGTGTATTTTTTTTTGTAGATCATCATATAGCCTAATGTGTTTCCCACATTTTTTTTGTAGGTGGAGCTTGGTATCTGTAGGGGGGTCCGGGGGCATATTAAATTTTATTATTTTTATTAAATGTATGCTCCATCTTTCATTTCAAATTCTTAAATTTGATAAATATATTCAATTAAAATAATTAGACACTAGGCTGTTACCAATACAATAAAATAATTTACATTGAACAATTATAACTGTATTAAATTAGATTATTTTAAATATTTTTGAATATACAAATAAGGAATGTTGAAAAGAATGATACTTTATGAAACTAGCGTTTTGTCATTCAACGTTGACACTTGCTTGAGAAGTTGAAGTCGTTCTCTATCTCCGTTGCTTCTAGCCACGGTGGTTAAAAATGGTACGGTCCACAAAAGGGGTGTCTGAAATCGCTTTACATTAAAATGTTCCTACAGTGAAAATAGGAGTTGACTTGTATTGTAACTGTAATTATATTTTTTCACAATATTGTCTGTACATTTTGGGCGGAGTGTGTACACCTGCGGCGTTTCGAGCTAATCGAGTTTTGCGAATTGTTTTGTTTCGATTGAATCAGAGTTTTGAAAAGCTTCAACTGAATCATACCTTGGATTCAAACCAGTGGGAAAAAAAGAAAGAAAGAAATATGTATCAGGAATGAATTTTAGATCACTCAGTGCATCCTAAACTTTTAAAGTCCCCCTGTGGTTCTTAATATGTCTATGCTGCGTTTTTAATATGCTTTAGAAAATCCATAAGTTGACAGCATTGCTGAGTATTTTCTCCTTAAAACTGCAGTGAACCAAAGACAGTCTCAAAAACACGCTTTGAAATCGCTGGTGTTTCTGACGTCACAAACTACCTTGTAACCAATCAGATCAACGTGTGATCGTCAACAAGTGGATCTCTGAGCTGAGCTAGTGAATGGAGGCGGGGCTCATTTGCATATTCATATAATAATAAATATAGAATACTAAGTATACTAAATGAGGCAAGGGTGATGCAATCAAGAGACAAATTCAAGCTATTTTAAGGCATGTAACATTTGGTGATCAAAGATGAGTTTTAATGGATAACATGATTGACTACAGGGGGACTTTAAGAGAAGAAACGATTACTTTTAATTTGAAAAGAGGCGACGCGTTCCGGAAGTGCACGTCGCAGTTTCGAGTCAGCTGATGAGTGCAGTTCCGCTTCTGCGCGGTGGGGGTCAGCTGACAGATGTTTGCTGCCTCAGTGAAATAAAAACACCTGCGCGATCATCAAAGATCAGCAGCAGCAGCAGCAGCGGCGCGATGAGTGCTGGCACCCCGCGATCCCTGGCCTCGTCCGGGCAGAAGAACATCCAGGACATCCGCCACCCGCTGTGCGCCGCCGAGGAGAGCGCGTCGAGCCGCAGCGCAGATGCGCTGATCCACCCCGGCAGCGGTGCTGCTACTGGAGGAGGAGAGAAGGTGAGATCCGTCACAAACACACCCGCTGTCTGCGGGGAACACACTCGCTGTCTGCGGGGAACACTGCCACAGCCCACAGCGGACCCCGGGGAAGGCGGCAGTCGTGTTTGAGACGCGGGCCAGTCGAACAGTGGCATTATGTGTCTGGAAACCAAGTTTTATCCAGCTTCAAAGTGTAAACAGTGGGATTTCATCAGTTTGCAGCACCATGGTGGTAATATCACGCTTTTTAATCTACGGTGCCATGGTAATATCTAATAGACATCTCAGTGTAAAAAATAGTCTTCAAAATTGTAAATAAAACAAAGATTACGGGAGTATACGGCGTAAGATTTTACCAGGCAGAAAATACTTCCATTTCACGTTTAATTCAATGTCTTATTTGCCATTCCGTTGTAATTGTTTTTTAAATGTACTTGTAATTTCTGAATGAAAATCATTTCAAAGTAAATCCATCTCCTTTTTTTTCCAGTGTTGTTTTTTTTATATAAATCATGGTATTAATATGTTTTTGCATATGTATTGTAGTGCTACTTTGGTCTTTGAACAACATGATGCACCCATAACATGATTTGTTTTTCTATTTACCATATTAATACCATGGTTTATTGGTCTTGTGCCACGGTGGACATGTGCTATGTTGCATGTAAATGCCATGAATATGGTGATTATTCAGTATGATACTGTGGATTGGTAATGATATACCATAGTTGATGTATAACCATCACAGTATTTTTTTTTGTGGGTTGAACGGAGTGCATTTTTTTCCTTTAATTTTTGCTCATAATTAAATAACGTACAACAATCTAAACAGAAGAATATATATATTTTTTGTCTGGTGTTTTGCGTAAGAAGCCGAGAGGTTTGATGAATGAGTATGAAATTAAATTCATGTGATCTCCAAGCTTTCAGTTATGTATAATGATGTGTGTTGTACGCAGACAATTTAAAATTTGAAATCACTAAATTTAGACTCAAAGGAAAAGGGAAGTTACAGTGAAAATTGAAGAACGAAGGATTTGTATATGCATATATATATCACGTGATGGAGCATTGCTGTAGATGAATTATAATAACAGTAGTATTGAAGTGAGTGTGTGTGCAGTGGAAGCTGTAGATGTGTATCATGTCTGTGTTCCTGTACAATAGAGTTGTGTAGAGCGAGGCTGAGACACTCTCCGACTCCATTGTTTATTGTGTTTTTCACAGACATTCACTCTTGTCACATTTGCACTGTGGCTTCCCTGTTTATTGGATATTTTATTTTAGTGGAAATGCTGGGAATTGTTGTTTAGTTCATATTAATAATAATATTCTATATAATTTTAGCTTTTTTATTTTGATCTGTACTTCATTAGTATTAAAGATGGATGGAATAACAAATTTCAATGAGGAAGCTTACATGGGCTGTGTTTAGAGTCAGCAATATTTTTTACTGCTCAAATTTGGTGTGTGTTTGCGTATTACTGTTAATAAGCAGAAACTCGCGTTCGTGATTCTGACACTGTAAACATTTTGGGAAAACTGGATTTTTCAATAATATATTGGATAAATTGAGAATTGAGATTACGGTTTTCCCACGATTCTGAACAGACAAAATAAACAAAATAACATGTAATTTACTTGAGGTTCTGACAAATGTTAATTGCTGCAGTCTATTAAAAAAAATGTTTACATTAATTTAAATGAATAATTTAAATTACTGGATGTATCAGCGTTGTTGAATGAATATCTTGAGTGAATAATTCAACGACTCACTCGAAGACTTCACTTGTTTCATTGCTTCCGTAGACATCCGTGTTTTTATCCGAACTATAAACTTTTATCCCAGTTCTTCTGTAATAATCGGAGTTATTGTAAGACTGATAATGATACTTCTGTGTGGTTGAAGAGACTGTTTGTGAAGCTGTTTCATACCAACACATGACAGGCGCCTTCTGAATGTTCGCTGTGATCGTACTCGTCAAAGGTTTAATAGACAAAGCTGAATTTAGTGGGTGTTTGAATTGAGTTCTCGATCTTTTAGCGATTAATCGTGCAGCTCCAGTGTAAATGTAATGTTAGGATGACACACAAGGCTAGTTCCTCTGTCCTGTTGGGTAATGCATATTTTCCTGGTAAAAACAAGTAAATAATTAACTCAGTTTTGTGATAATTGCCTTATCTTATCCAGTTTCCTTGGAAACAGTTTTAGATATTTTCAGGATATTTTCAATAGCAATAATTGTATGGTGATAAATCTAAACAAGAAGGTCCAAATCAGAAGAAAAGCATAAAAATCTGTTCACTGATGTGTTTTTCACAACTTGTGTTTTGCAAATGCTTCACACAAATCACTGTTATCCAGACGACTTTCCCAGTGACTAGACTCTTTAAGTCAATCAGAAGTATTTTATTTGACCAATACAAATAGCAAAAATCTTTAAAACGCGATGCTTTTTCATGACTGACCCTTTTATGAATTAATTTCCTGTCATCATTTATTGTTTGAAACTCCCATGCATATGGTTGCATAAGAAAACATTGCATTATGGGTGTTCAGGTTTGTAACAGCCATGAAGTTCACAGGTTTCCTGAGCTGAGTGAACACAAGTAGCCTATAAGCTGAGCTTGTGCTCTGTTTCTCTAAAGCTATTGGTGGATCTCCTGTGATTGACAGGTTATTGCCCCGCCCTCATCATCAGAGCAGAGAAGAGATGCAAGCGGAGGGGAAGTTATTCTGATTCAAGATTATGAGCCTCATGAATTTATGAATAATGATGTGCACAGATAAATCATTTATAACAAAAACAAGAATTATTTTGATTTTAAAGTAAATGCTGCTTGTTTTGATACGTTTTAGTGTGTCTGGACACTTTGAGGCCACTGTATGACTGTGATTTGCAGTCATTCTTCTAGTCACGAGTGAAATTGTCTGTTTACACACGGTGTGTGACTCCAGACCGGTAAGTTCATGAACTTTGACAAACACACTAAGTTGTTAGTTTCTGTGGACTGTGAAGAAAGGGAACCAATCAGAAGTACACCTTCAGTCTTGAGTGAGGAATAGCTTTCTTCTGGCTTTAGGTCTAAGATCACCACAGGCATCACTCTTCATAATTTGTTTAGTAGCACATTCCCCAACTCTTCTTGAGTTTTGACGATTGCTGCTCGATCATAAAATCATGTCTGTTCGTTCTGACAGTAAACACTGGTTTGGAATATCAGAAAGATCAAATGCTGAATGGGAATACAGATGAGAGGCGTGTTGCACTTGTGTTAATCTTGTATGTGAATTCATGTGAATGTTTGTGTGAAGGAGGGCTGTGCTCTACCCCTCGTCTGTCAGTTCAGCAGAACGAAGGCCAGGACTTGTTTCAGAGCTCAACAGTGGGCATGTGATCAGGAAAAAGCTGTCACAGTTTCCTAAATGCTGGGTCTGAAAATAGGATGTTCGCTCTATGCAATTCCAACATTTTGCTGCAGGTTTCATGTTGTGAATTAGTTTTTTGCCTTTAAAAATAAAAAGTCAAATGAGAAATGTATACAATTCAGTTCAAAAGTCACCAAGTCTGCACTAATTTGATCAAAAATACAGCAAAAACAGTCATGTGAAATATTATTACAATTTAAACTGTTTTTTTTTTTTTTTTTAAATAAGTCATTTTAAAGCATATCTCGGTTTTGTGTGCTATGGTTGTGAGTGATTTATCATGTAGTGTGACGTGCAGAAGACTTCATATACACAGGGTGATGTTTAATGTCACAGTCACACTGTAGTGTAGCTGTCTGTGTCATATGACTGGAGAGTTAAGTTTCTGAACGCTCCAGAGACACGTGTTTGAAATTGAATAATAGCTTAATTGCTGAATACTATGCATTATATAATGCATACTGCCTACTATTTGATTTTAAATATATTTTAAAGTGAAATTGTTAGCATTATTCCAAGATAAGCATCAGACTGTAGTATTTGATAGTTTTGTTCAGCTACTAGAGTAAGCTTTCATGATTGAATCAGTGCTCAACATGAAGCTTTGCTTTGTGCTTGTTCTTCGCACAGGTAAATCGGTCATTCATTTGTTGGGTATTGTTTAAAACGTTTTTTTTAAACATTTAAATCAAACATATTTCTATCATGAAAACTCTCCGAAGATTTATAGCATGCTAATGGATATGACCATGTTAATGTGTTTGGTCTTGGCAGAATAGATATAGCAGATCTATACAGGTGGAGCTGGGGAAGGTGCAGGGTTTTAGCTGCAAACTGCTATAGTGAATGATAACCAGACATTTAAAGGTTGAGCTGCATGCAAGCTCATTGGCTGCAGATGTGACCTGAACCAATCAGCTGTGCCAAGTAGTTAACGCTGTAAATATCATCAGCTTGTGTTAAGGACTCATCAGCCTGCGCCATCTAGAGTTTCATGACAGAACTAGGCATTTATTCTGTGTCTTTTGGCTAAATGTTTTGTTGCACCTGAATACCATGAACAAAAATCAACGGCCTTCAAAACACGAACATTTTCCTGTGGTTTTAACAAAAACACCACAGCGAAAACAACTGGACTAACTAATACACATGTCAAACATTATTAAAGACAAGTAAACTGTAATAAAAGAACAAATAGACAAATCAGCAGATAGCTCAAATAAATACAACTGAACAAAGGTCAGGTACAGAAGTAGTAATCAAATGTAAAATAAAATGGCATAGTTTTCTTTTTATAAATAAAATGTAGTGTATTAATCCTTATTAAAGTTTTTCAGCCCAGATTTTCTTTTTTGTGTCTTTGATGAATGTTTTTATAGAGATGGCAGCAGGTTTATTAGGCTGCTGTCCCTTTAAGAGCAAATGCACTCATCCAATATACTGTTACACATGCGTTTTATTTTCAACTGTTTGCGTTCTCTTAAGACAAAACCGACTGTGTTTACGAGGACGTTTTGCCATAATTTTGTGTATTTGTACGTTCAAGTACAAGAAGATGTGAAAGAGAACTCAGAGAATTCATTATCGAGCACGATATATGAGGCGGCACTATATATGAGCCTATCCCCCGGTTTCACAGATAAGGCTTAAGGTAGTCCGAGACTAAAATGCATGTTTGAGCTGTTTTAACTGAAAGCAACTTGCACTGACATATCTTAAAATATGTGCCATTGTTTTGTCTCAAGATGCACATCATGTTTTTTCTAAGGCACATTTATAAAAGTTACTTGAATGTCCTAATTGAACTAAGGCCTAATCCTGGCTTAATCTAAGCCCTGTCTGTGAAACCGGGCCAAGAACACAGAACTGAGTTAACTTCTTGCACTTGAAAATGGTTTGAACCATTTGCTTTGACTTTGTGCTTTGAAAACAATAACTTTTCAGATTGTTTACATGCATAAACGGCTAAATTACACACTAATGGAAAGGTAAACACTGAGTAAGAGGCGTGAATTGTTCACTTGCATTATTTTAGCGATAAAACAATATTTTTTTTGTATTTTTATTTTAGTAAATGTACCAAATTAGTGTTAAATAAATAGCCCTAAAAATATCGTACCTTTTGGTAATCCAATGGAATTATGAGTGAAATGTAAACCACTTTAAAAATGTCATCTGGGTATGATGTACTATGGTAGCATGAGTAGTATTTTACTAAACGCCTTTACTGTTAGTGCACACAGTTTTAGGCTTAACGCGACCGTGTTACAGCACTGAGTTAGCTATGTCTTATTTCAGAGCTTCACACACGTCATGCTGCTTGTATTACTGTGATCTTATATTACCAAATGCATGGTTTCTGCACCGCTACACATCACATGTAAAGTAAGTGACCTATTCTATTGCTGTTGTCTAAGAATAGGAAATTGTAAGTAATATTTAAGGTGGTTAATATCTATAACTGCAGATGTGGCACTGAGGGGTTATTGTGTAAGTCGTGGTTGAGTTGTCTACCATTTATTCGATTTACCAACAAGATCTGTTTGAATGAACTTTTCTTTGTTTTAATTTGTAGGTTTTTCTGTCCGACATTCCTTCACGTTTAGATTTCAAATGTAAAATATCAGTTTTGTTCCATTAAGTCAGTCAGGTTTTTATCCCCGCCCCCAGGACCTGAGCCTGCCCAATGGGACTCCAGTAGATACATCAAGCCCCGCCTCCTCCTCATCTCTGCTGAACCGACTGCAGCTCGACGACGATCTGGACGGAGAAACACGAGACCTGTTTGTGACTGTAGACGATCCTAAGAAACACGTGTCTACGATGGAGACGTACATCACCTACAGAGTCTGCACAAAGGTCAGAGGGCAAAGCTCCTTTCTTGACTTTATTAACAACCAAATGCTGTTTTTATTCGTGAAGTTATTTAAAACGTACAAATGCATGAAGGATAAGCCTCTTCAGACAGATTTCGTTGGTTGATGTGGCTTCGTGGTTAATCTGAATTGTTCCCTAAACTATCAGTTTTCTCCAGTTTGACTGTATCCGTTAAAGTGGCTGCTTAAGTAGTGGTTTAACTCTTGTGGCGGCTGTTTGCAGACTCGTTCTGCTTCCACTGTGACCTGAAACATGCTCACGGTGGCACTTTCTGGAGCTCAGAGTCACATAGAGGTGCTAATGAAAACCAGGAAGGCAAACCTCAGTGACCTGCGTCTCAGAGTCACTCCCTGTCAGCCCTTTAGAAACTCATTGCTGGGTTTTTTTGTGGATTGTAAAAGAAAAAGGGTTAAGAACAGTCATGCATGTTTTTTTTTATGCACTATTATAGTATTTAATTTATATTTAAATTGGCTTTTATTTTAATATTTAACACATTTCATTTTAAGTGGAGTTTATTTAGTATTTCAACTTAATAGTTCACGCCATAACCATCATTTAGAAAAAAACCTTTAGAAATGAAAGACCATGGAAATTCAAAGTGTGGGAGTCCTGTATAAGACACAACATATTTGATAAATACAGTAAAAAAAGTAATATTGTGAAATATTTGTATAATTGAATATACAGTAAAATGTCATTTATTCCTGTGATCAAAGCTGAATTTCCAGCATCATTACTCCAGTCTTCAGTGTCACATGATCCTCCAGAAATCATTCTAATATGATGATTTGCTGCTTAAGAAACATTTATGATTATCAATATTGAAAACCGTTGTGCTTCTTGATATTTGTGTGAAGACTTTAATACGTTTTGTTCAGGATTCTTTGATGAATATAAATTTCAAAAGAACAGCATTAATCTGAAATAGAAATCTGTTGTAACATTATAGATGTCATCATTTTAATGTGTCCTTGCTGAATACAAGTATTAATTGCCTTAAAAAAAAAGTTGTTATTGACCGTTTGTTTGCTTCTGCGTGACCGACAGACCACCAGGACAGAGTTTGACCTGCCTGAGTACTCGGTAAGGCGACGCTACCAGGACTTCGACTGGCTGAGGAACAAACTAGAGGAAAGCCAACCCACCCACCTTATTCCAGTAGGTAGAGGAAAACCCTCCACAGCTCTACTCGCAAACCAATTCGTTTCAAGCGTTTGTGCACTGCATTGTATAACTAGTTATTTAACGTTGCAGGGATTGTTTTTGACTAAAACCGGTTATTTCAAACCCATGCGATCGACTACATTTGTTGCTGTTTCTCCTTCATGCTGTCGTTTAGCCCTTGCCTGAGAAGTTCGTAATGAAGGGAGTGGTGGACCGTTTTTCAGAGGAGTTCGTGGATACCAGAAGAAAGGCACTGGACAAGTTCCTCAAGCGCGTAGCAGACCATCCGGTGCTCTCTTTCAACGACCACTTCAATGCATTTCTCTCAGCGAAGGTGAGTGCGTTAAAGTCGGCATGAAAAGAAAAAAGTGTTTTCTAAATGCATGTTTTTGATGTTATTTTGAACGATTCATCCATGCATACACTTCATAAAAAAAATAAAAATGTTTTGACCTTGTAATGTGAATCAAAATATCATACCTGGATCTTCCAGTGAAGTGACAGTCTTGTCTCTGGTGATGTATACTGAACTCCTCCAATCATTTAGTCTGCTTAAACTCTGCCCCTCGCATTTATTTGCTATCTTTACTTACAATCTGTTTCACTCAGATGTATGTCACAATACAGAAGAAAAGACCTGTCACTAGTGTTGGGCCATTTTTTGTGGCCATTTGACAGAATTGATGTACTGTATGCTTGACTTTTCAGGACTTGAATAAGCGTCAAGGCCTGGCTCTGCTGACTAAAATGGGGGAATCTGTGAAGTATGTGACGGGTGGCTATAAACTGAGAGGACGGCCAATTGAGTTTGCCGCCATGGGCGACTATCTGGACATGTTCACACAGAAACTGGGCACCATTGACAGGATAGCACAGAGAATCATCAAAGAGCAAACAGGTAAAGATCGTCCCTCTCGGCCTTTTAAAAAGAAAATCCATCCATCCCAGGGTAGCATCGCATATACAAGTCCTTTAAACCCGATCTTATACACTACTTTTCAAAAGTCTCTTTTTCGTGAAAGAAATTAATACTTTTATTCAGCAAGGATGCATTAAGTTGATAAAAAAGGATCGTAAATACACATAATGTTACAAAAGATGTATATTTCAAATAAATGCTGTTGCTTTCTATACAGAATCCTGAAAAATCTTGAAAATGTGATTTTTAAAAAAGATTCCCAAAAGTATTAACCAGTAAAACTTTTTTCAACATTGATATTAATCAGAAATGTTTCTTGAGCATCAAATCATCATATTAGAATGATTTCTGAAGGATCATGTGACACTGAAGACTGGAGTAATGATGCTGAAAATTCAGCTTTGATCACAGGATAAATATTGAATATTGCACTGTTATGTATTTAGTCTTGGTGGACTAGATCTGCTACGCTGCTGTTGACTATTGCTGCTGCTCCAGAGCAATTATGAATGTGTTACTGCTAATAGATACTCCGACACGCTGCTGTTCTGCTGCTGCCGCATGAACAGACATGCATCAGTCCCGTAGCAGATCTAGGCAGGTGGAGCTTTTTGTTATTTCAAACTTTCTCAGGCAAAAGTTTTCTTTTGAAAAGCATTTCAAACAAAGTTTTCTTGAAAAACATATTAATCCCGTTTCAGCGGCCCATAATCAGTTATTCCGCTTGTACTAAGGTTACCACACCTCAAGACATTGTTCACATGTTTTATTTCAAGTTTTTGTCCATAAAACGCTCTTGTGTGTAGGACTAACATCTTACTCATATAATCCCAAGCCTCCGCTATATATTTTGGTCTGAGAGTGTATATTGGCCCATCACGAACGACTGCTGCACAAACCAACATAAAGTCTAAAGCCTGGTCCTCATGTCCTTCACTGTCATCACTCCTCCTTTTATCCTTCTGGAGCTCCTCCGTGGGACTCGATGTGGTGTGCAGGTGTCCACTAGCCTCGCTCCTCTCCCACTGCTCTCAGCCCTGCTTGCCACACACCCACGAGACTCCACGAGACTGCACTCGACGACTCCTGCGACGGCTCCTCCGGCTTTGGGCCCCCGGCAGCGAGTCCCCCGTTCCCTGCTCCTCTCCATCATGGTGGACGGCAGCAGACTCTGGCCTCGGGCAAATGGTGGCTTCTCCTCCTCTCCCTCTCGGACAGCAGCCGCCCCTCCACAACCCAGGAGGACGGCAGCGAGTTTGTCCATCTTCCCCCGGCAAGTCACTCCAGCGCCACGAGCGCCCGTGTCGGCAGACTCTGCTCAGCTCGCTCGATGGCACAGCGGGTGTCCCACGGTGGCGAGGGCTCTTTGACAGCGTGTTCCTCCTTCCTCTCGGGTTTCAGCAGCACTGCGATGGTTCTTGATAAATGAGAAGGCAGGGTCGACTAAGGTGGACTCGGGTCCTCTTTACTATAAACACTTTGGGCCCTATCATACGCAATGCAAGTGTTTTTTGCTAGTTGCAGCCCGACACGGTTATCATTTTCACGTCCTGCACTACTTTGTTTAAATAGCAAATGCATTTGCACCCATTTGTGCGCCCATGGGCTGCTGGTCTGAGAACGAGGTGTGTTCAGACGCACTGTTGCGCACAGCAGCAGCACACACACACACACACACACACACACAACCATTTTTCCCATCGTTAAACTAGCAAAAGTAGATTCGGACACGACCTAAGTGCACTTGCGCCGTGCGCTTTAGACCATGCGCTTAGATCCTAAAAATAAGGCCCTATTGAGTTACAAACAAAACTATTCAGCAACAACCACTTTCTTCCGTCTTCATCTTCACAGATAAACGTCCTGTCCGCCCGAGTCCACCAGTCTCTCTCTGCTTTGGCCGTCATCTGTCGGTTCTTATTCCCTCCGTGTCAATCACTGCAATAAGACACAGGTGTTAGTTGTGCTGCACTTGACCCATATTACCCAGTCTCCTGCCTCGCTCTCCCGTTGCCGGCTCCGCTGAACCACGCTCCCCGCCACAGTGCCTTTTTCAATGCATATTGTGAATATTTTATTCATGCGTGTTGTTTTGCGATGTTAGCTGTCTTTTGTAAATTGCTATCAATGTAGGATGTTTCAAATCAGACTTATGAGGTTCAGTTAGGAACCGTATTTCTTTGTGGGAAATAGACAGCAAGGCAAGTTTTGAAGCAGTTTTAAAGTGGACTTTGGATGTAAAAATAACTAAATGTAAAAACGAGCCCTCTAAGATGAGCTTTTTCCTTGTTTGTGCTCAGAATTCTTGATGGAGTTGAGAGAGTACGGGCCTGTGTACTCGTCCTGGTCGTCGTTCGAGGAAGAGCTCCATGATCCTCTGGAGGGGGTGTCGGGGTGCGTGTCGAACTGCTCCAGCGCTCTGGATGAGCTCACAGAGGACATGAGTGAGGAGTTTCTCCCTGTGCTTAGAGAATACGTCCTATACATCGAATCCATGAAGGTGAGCGGCTTTCAGCTGAGCTTTCAGTCATTTCTTCCCACCTTGTATGTGAATAAATTGATTTAATGGCCAGTAGAGAAAATAATTTATGACTGTGTCTGACTTTTTGCAACAGGAATGTAATGGTTTGGAATTATTTCCGGAATTATTTTCTCCCAAAACTAAGCCAATGTTTAGTTATTGTGTGTTAAACTTGGAGTTTTAAATGGTTATATCTTGAATTATGTAATTTTAAACCTAAATCTAACTAATTTAGTCAGGTTTGCCATTAGGGTAATAAAAATAAGCAAGATATATATATATTTTTTTTCTCTAAACAACTCTTAATGAATAGTCCAGTTTTACTTTTTGAGAATGTACACTACCGTTCAAAAGTTTGAGGTCAGTAAGTATTAAGAAATGTATACTTTTATACAAGGAGGCCTTAAACTGATCAAAAGTGGACAGTAAAGACATTTATAATGTTGCAAAAGATTTATATTTCTAATAGATGCTGTTTGTTCATCAACGAATCTACAGGAATATGAATCAGCACAACTGTTTTCAACATGGATAATAATCAGAAATTCTTTCAAATTCTTGAGCATCAAATCATCATTTTTAGAATGAATTGTGAAGGATCATGTGACTCTGAAGACTGGAGTAATGATGCTGAAAATTATGCTTTGATCACAGGAATAAATTGCACTCTACTATATATTCACATAGAACCAGCTGTTTTAAATTGTAGTAATATTTCACAATGCTGATTTTACTGGGGTTTTTTTTAATCAAATAAATGCAGATGGTGAGCGGAAGAGACTTTTTTTTTTTTTTTACCATTTAAAATCGAATTGATCCCAAACTTTTGAATTGTAGTGTATACATTTAATTACTGCTTAGATATTTAAAAAAAACAAAACAAACAGTTTTTGCAGTTTAGTGCATCATTTTGAGGAAATATTGTTATGCAACTCAGCAGACAAAGTAATTTCCTCTGTGTCTTAACTTGACACATCTACACAATCAGCAAATATAGTGAGACGAGTGGTCACTGTGCTGAGATGGAGCTTTATATTTCCTTCTTGAAAACTGCTGTAAAATTATTGACAGCACTTCAGTTGCAAAAATACTGAAAATAAAGCACAATTAAGAACGTATATAAATCAAAAAAATTTCCAAGATTAAATAATTATATATTAAGGAAACTGTAGGAAAGCAGTAAATTACAGAACTATCATTCAGATTAGTTGTTTTTTAGCATTTGGTTTTAACATGATCACATTTCTTCTCTCTAAAGTGTCACTGCAGGACATTTGCAGAGAGACATCCATGAATTCAAGGAAGCAACAAGAAGCATTTTAATAGCCTCCATATTTGCGTCATGGCTCCAGTGTAGAGAATATATTGATCACATTTCAATAACTGGTCATATGCTGAAAAAGTGAAATTGGAGAATGTAAACTGTAATTGCTGCCAATGTTTGTAATTTACAAACCTCTTATCGTTTGTTAGAATGTGCTTAAAAAGAGAGATCAAGTCCAGGCAGAATACGAAACAAAGTTGGAGGCAGTCGTGTTCAGGGAGGACAAAAAGACACCGGTGAGTTGCATTTGTTTTACTAACTTTGATCTGAAGTGATTTGAAAGGCTTTCAGTGGCTGTGACACACCAAGCCGACGGCGTCGGTGCGAGAGATCGGATTCTAATATGTCAATTAGGGCTGGGCGATATGACCAAAATCTCATATCACGATATAAGTCATCTCATATCCCGATAACGATATATATCACGATATAGTACCTTTTCTGTAAATTCAATCAATTAATAGTTTAAATATTTACCACATGGAAAATACTTTCTTTTAATATATATATATATAAACTAAAAGAATAGTTTATATATATATATATATATATATATATATATGTATATATATATATTGAGTATAGAATATAAATATGTACTCTTTCATATGTGATTATTTTTCTCCCTTTATTTAGAACTTCAGGGCAAATGTTTGATTAAGAATGTAGAAATATAAAATATGAATGAAATATAAAAGCCCAACATAAAATATTGATTTTTAAAATGCCAAATGTAAACATTGTACTTTCAAGTTTAAAATGTAGCAATCAGGGCTCTGAATCTGTTCAATGAACAAAAACAAACGAACAAAATTTTGACAGGAACATAACCAGAAAAGGAAACAAAATCTAATTTAATCGTTCTCAGACACACTTATTTGAAAAGGCCATTAACCGGTTATTAACATTATTTGATCATTCTGTTAAATATTTTAATTTGGCAGTCAACCAATCATGAATTCAAATAGTAGGCTAGGCTACTGTGCAAATGTGATATTGACGCATAGCCAATATCAACGTGAGTGAAATGCCTGTGCTCAGCTGTCAAGTCATAAGTCGCAATGCGCTGGCGTTAGTTTTCCCGAGGATGTATATGCTACTGTATATGTCACCAAATGTCAAACAATTAGGCCTACATTTCAGTGAAAATGAATAGCAGGTAATATGCAACTTTTTGTTTTTGAAACCAGCGAAAATTGCAGGATAGTGTAGAACATTGAGTCAAACAATGTCACATCACGCACTTAACTCTTAGCAGGTTAGCTCTTCTGTAAACGGAGGAAACAGAATAAAACTAAATATATAAAACTAATATATAGGCCTATACGCAAAATATAGGCTATTTCACTTAAATAATTACAGATGAACAAAACGAAAGGAACATTTTTGCTGGCCTCGGTTCATGCAACGGGATCCAAAGTTCACATAGAGGAAACCGAGACGGCAGAAAACGGCATCGTGCTTGTTTTCTGTATTTTACAAAAACTATACAGTTTTGAATAATTTTGTTGTTGTTTCTATCTGTATGACTATACGGAGTAACAGGTCCCTCAGAGGACAAAAAATCCTGTGATCGCGCCGACGCCTCACACGCGCACACATTCTAGCATTGCTAACTTGACATCGCAGCATGTTCATTATCAAAATAAAATAGTCAACCAAACATATAGAAAGTTAACCAAACCATGTCCATGCTACAGAGGTAGCACCTCGTTTAGGAACGAGCTCCTCGGTTTGTCTTGGCTGGTCCTTCTCCTGCTCGGAGCCACCCGGTTCTGTCTCCCCTTCACTCGCCATTATTCACGTTTCTGCCTGCGTCCCCGACGTGGTTGCGTGTAAGATTGCAGTCATCCAAATGATGAAAAAGTTTTGTCGTAAACAATGTTTTTTGCGACACCACGATATAAACGATAGAGCATAATATGAAACAATATACTTTTTATATCGTCCATACAATATATATCGTCATATCGCACAGCCCTAATGTCAATCGAAATATCTGATTGTACTTTCAGTTTAGCGAACGGGAATAAAAGCAAGTGATGAAAGTGGGCAAAGAAGTCAAGACTGCACTGACAGAAGGCTATTCTAATTTTACGCCATCTTACCTGAGCTTTCCAATGCACAAATGTTTTAATTACAACATGAGCCGCCTGGAATGAAGAATGTGATCCGCATGACTAGGGGTTCAAGCGTGTTGGATTTTCAAAGATCAACATTCTGCCCTAAAATGATCAGCCAGACCAAACTGTAAGTCTTAGAGACTTGAAACTTTGAGGGATGGTGGTACCCACCCCGTCTACAACGTCACCAATGCTCGCCCCAATCGGCCTGACAGTGGCGCTACAGCGATCAAAAGCACGTCTTGGATTTGGTCGCCAAAATGAATTGATATTTTGGAGTTTTTGAAAAACCTACTTTTGTGAACTAGTTCTAAGTTTGTCACCTGATCGGACCCAAACCAATGCAGAAAGATTCTCTAGTCTTACTGTCAATAATTATCTAAAAATGTAAAAAAATAAATTATTTACTTTGGCGACTGGATGCCAGAATGTTTGAAGTGGGCGTGGCCACTTTTAATAAAATGGCTAACTCTTGAAAGGAATGAGATAATTTGACCAAAAGGATGTGGCAACTGGCCACTTGGTGACTCTATAAATGAAAACAGGAAAATGGCTTTAGATACACAACAGTCAGACTTGAAAACTGGCATGCGGTGTCTTTGTCCAAGGTACCCTGATTGTCTATGAGGACATTCACGTATCTCAAAAAAACATCGGCCAATGAAGGTTGAGCACCCAAAGTTAACGGAAGCCGATCGGAATGAAACTTGCTGGGCCTGTTTGACTCGTTGCCATAGAACACAGGTGTCAAACTCAGTTCCTGGAGGGCCACAATAATTAGGGTTGAAGCTAAACTCTGCAGGGCTGTGGCCTCCAGGAACTGAGTTTGACACCCTTGCCCTAGAAGGCTTCCAAGGAATTGGAAAGAAATCGGCCATTGTTACATCATGTTTTTCAAGTGCGTAAATGAATGTATATTATGCAATTTTTACACGCATGCACACGATATTCACACCATATGATAGAACTCATCGTTCTGAACAACTCTAGGACCACTGCTGTCAATCAAATTGTTTAAATATGGAAGAATATTTGAAAAACCTACTTTTGCCAACTAGTCCTCGGTTTTTTGCAACCTCGATAAAATCACTGCAGTAAAATTCTCTAGTACGACTCTCTAGTTCAATAATTATCATAATTTTTAACCTCACCCTTAGCTATAGCTATAACAGTGTCATTTAGAAAATGGGCATGGCCAAGTGTACCCAAAGCCTATAATTACGAAACCTCAGAAGTTCACCTAATTAGTTGCTCTTGCGCCATATGATTTTATGGAGATTGGACCATAGGTGGTGCTATAACTGTTAAGTTTTCAAAAAAACAATATTTCTATGGTAAATTACCTGAAATTGCAGAAAATGGTCTTTTCATCTCTGATTCGAATCAGGCAAGATGGCGGCGCATCTTGACACAGCAGTCCACAAGTTTTGGCTGCTATTCTGTGATTTATAGTATCGTTTTTTGTTTGTACACTAGCAGCCGTATATGTACAGTACAGTAGAGTTGAACTGTTAATGGTTGCAGATTACAATCACTGCAGGCTAGTCAATGATAGCTGGGACTTTTATCCCCCTGGAGATCTGGCGTTCCCCCGTGAGCAAAAAGCTCACCATTCCCCTACTGAGACGGTGCAGACAGTGGAGGCACAGAAAACAAAAGAGGGGTAAGAGAGGGGGATCACTTCACAACAAAATATAGAATCTGCGACTGCAGATTACTTTGCACAGTTTGTATTACTGTGCGATGATTATAACAGAGACTTAGCTGGACCCCAGACGCTGCTATTGAGCTAGCGGGCTGCGCCATCCTCAGAGCAGATAGAAATAGTCATTCCGGTAAGAGCAGAGGAGGTGGACTTTGTATTTACACAAACAATAACTTGTGTGCAAACGCCACGGTCAAAGAGTCACTGCTCTCAGGATTTCAGTATATGATGTTACAGTGTTAGACTATAGGTCTTCAACCCTGCTCCTGGGGGGCCACTTCCCTGCAAAGTTTATATCCAACCTACTTCAGCTTGTGATTTTCAAGCAATCCTAATTAGCAGCTTCAGGCGTGTTTGATCAGGGTTGGAGGACAGTGGCCCTCCAGGAGCAGGATTTAAGACCTTTGGTGTAGACCTTTCTACTTGCCTAGGGAGTTCACTTCGGTTGCTATAACAGCTGTCAATGTACCACCGCAAGCTAATGCTAGCGTAGCCATGGAGAAGAAAAAAGCTCAATTAGCTCTGACACATCTGGGGCTCTTAGATCATCAGTCTCTGTCCCTGATCCCAGTATCACTGAGCTGCAGACAGACAAGCCATGAAGACAGGCAAAGTATGGATTAAGGAAGCCACCTCAGGACTGTTTTGAAGACACAGACTGGGGAATTTTTGCTGAGGAGACAGATCTGGAGGGGCACACATTAACTGTTCTGTCATATATAAACTTTAGTGCTGAGAATGCGTCTGGAACAATAGCTGTTAAAGTATTCCCTAACCAAAGACCATGGTTCAACAGCAAGGTGAGGACCCTGCTCTATGCACAAGATTCAGCGTTTAAGTCTGGGGAGCTTCAGGCCTATAAAGAAGCACAGAGAAGCAAGCTGCGCATAGAGGAGCACTTTATTAATATCAACTACAGATATATGTGGCAGGGGATAAAGACTTTTACTGGCCACAAGGACCGCTACACAGATCAATTCTACAGACACCACTCTGCCCGAGTGCCCATGTGCTATATCTTTCTCATTTCCAATTCCAATTTATAAAGCACATAATACAGCAATGTTGACCATAGTAATGCACAAACAATAAAACATTAAAATATAACAAACAGAAATAACTATATATAAAGAATATGCAAAATATCTACTCTCAGATTGATTGACCCACAGACTCTTAGGAGTCTTAAATACACCTAAAACATCTCCAAACTCTTAAAAACCGAAACCTGTGTCAACAGTATCTCGACACTCATGTATGATCAAAAGCTAACGAAAAAAAAAAATATTTTTAAATGTCATTTGAACTCATTTAGGGTTGATCATAATCTTGATTCAGAACTGAAAGATTCTGTGACTGAGATCGTAAAAGTCTCTGACTTCTGCTCCTGAATCAGGTCCACAATACACGGAGGGGCTGTGCCATGTAAAGATTTTAAACAAATGTTAAAATTAATCCTAAAAGAAACTCATTTCGACCATCGTAACAGAGAGGCCAGCTTTCATCCTGCACTACCAGAGAAGGACACCCCATTCAGCTGCACCAACATCAGGGTAGATCCACCTTGCAGAGTCACCGTGAGGATCCTTAATGACAGCGCAGACAGAGGATGCTGTCGTGATAGCTCTCCACACAGTCCGTACACACCTGAACCAGGAAAACACCTATCTAAGAATGCTGTTTGTGGATTTCAGCTCAGTTTTTTTTATACAGTTAACCACAAACTGGTTAAAAAATCGAGCAACCTGGGTAGGGGTCGACCGATTATCAGTGCCGATATTAAGCATTTTTATGGTTATCGGTATCGGCCATTTTCAAAACCGATTTGCCGATAAAATAATAAAATTTTGAAATGAGCTATATTTGGCTCTGATGCAGCCACCTCTGTCAGAACTCACCACTCTGTAGACTAGACCAATGTCCCTGCCCATCTGATCTGTTGGGAGTCATGAGTCAGGCCAATCAACGTGGAAATTTGAAGGCACTGAAAGTTTTGCACTCTCACACCGAAAGCACTTGCTGACTGGAGCTGCTTCACTGATCACGCATCAGTTGTCTCTCAAAGTTAAGGCAGCAGCAGACTTTGCTGAAGTTGCAAAACACCTCAATATAATAGGGCCCTGTGATTTCCGCGATGCAGAAAACACGGATGGGATCGCGGAATCCAGTCATAAAAATAAAAATAATAATAATAATGTTATTATTAACAGTTCTCAGATTTAAATATATTTTTTAAAGAAAGTATTTGTCAAAACCCTTTGTTATTCTTAATTTTGACATTAATCTAAATTTTTACACCAGACATAGGCTATATATTGGTTCAAAATATCGGTTATCGGTCTACTTGATGTGTAATAATCAGTATCGGCATCAGCCATGAAAATCATATGTCGGTCGACTCCTAATCCTGGGCTTTGGCAGTTCACTGCGCACATGGGTTTTGAACTTCCTGAGCAACAGACCCCAGAATGTGAGGATGGGAGATCACACATCATCCTCTCTCACCCTGAACACTGGCATACCACAGGGGGGTGTCCTCAGCCCACTTCACTTCTCCCTCTTTACCCATGACTGCTCCCCTATTCATCCCACCAACACCATTGTCAAATTCGCTGATTATACCACCATAGTTGGGCTGATTTCAGACAACAATCAGAGCGCACAGAGAGGAATTTCAGCATCTGATAGAATGGTGTTACAAACAGTTGTACAACTGGCTGCACACTGGTGGTGGTTGAGGAGAGATCCCCTGATATGATTGTAAAGCATACTCTCTCATCAGGGGGAGGAATGCCCAAAATAGGCTTAAAACATTGTCACCTCCCTCATCATCTGCTGACCAACTTCTATCGATTGGCTGTCGAGAGCCTCCTGACCTATTTCTGCACCGTGTGGTTCATCAGCTGCACAGAGGAGAATGGGAAGGTGTCGAGGGCAGCAGAGCTTGTCATTGGTACTGCACTACACCCTCCCTTAAAGACATCCACACTGGCCGACTGCAAAAGAAAGCCAGCTGGATTGTAATGGACTCCACTGACCCGAGATATCGCTCGTTCTCCCACTGCCCTCTGGGAAGAGATGTAGACTAAACAGAACTAAAATATTAAAGTTTTTTCCACAAGCAATCAAATGCATAAATCCTCCTCCCCCTCAGGTGCAATAAACCCATATCATAAGGACTTGAAGTGCAATAACACGCAATAACAATTTTGCACTATATTTTGTATATCACATCACTGTGGTTTTCTTTATACACATTTGTGTCCTGTTATTTTGTCTCTTTATATATATATTTCCGTCCTTGAGAACTGCTTAACTTTTTTCAAATATTTATCTGACTCCAATATAATTAATCTGACTCCATTAAAGTTGTTGTTATTCTTTAACCTCTTATTCTTTAAAGGTAAAGGTCTTTCTTAGAACTAATAGGAAAACGTAGGATTTAACCTGAACGTTTAGATAATGAAAGTTAAAATAACTTTAGCTTTCAACATAATCAGTGATAAAAGGAAAGATTCTCAAAACCTTTAAAGCAGGCAAAGTTATTTATTAAGTTACATGTTTAAATATACAGACAGTAGAGTGGAACAACATACTGTATAGAAACTTAGTTGTAACAAATAATGCCCTGTCGTGTAGATGAGGCCGTAAAAGCCTTTCTTGTAGTATGAGGTTACGCACCGGTGTGCAGGAGTGGCAGGGTTAAAGCCAAGCGGGAAGGAAGTCGACCGGAAGTTGAAGCCGGCCGCGTGACACCATCTTGTAGCAGAACTTCACCTGCTGTTAGCATCCCATTGACTCCCATTCATTTTGGCGTCACTTTGACAGCGAATAACTTCACATCTGAGGCGTTTAAAGACTCCATTTGTCCATTATTTATTTCTAAAGAAACACGACAATGTATAAAATGCTCCATTACCTTGTAGCTTATGTTATGGCCCCGTCAAAGCAGTTTTTGTAAAAGTAGGCTAACGATTGCGTCACAACCACGCGAATCTGTCGCACAGTAGAGAGATTACCGTATGGACAGGAGGAGAAGCTCGCAGGCAATCGGGGGGACGTGGAGGCAAAATGACAAAATAATTAATCAGAATACCTAGCAAAAGTTTCTCCTGCTCCTAGCTCGTGGATACCTCCTACTCACGCTCTCCGTCTCTGCAAGATTCGGAAGGGAATGATTCAGATTTCTCATGCCACAGCCACTAGAAGACAGACGGGTTGCTCATGTCACATCTACGTCGTTAAGCTCAGTTTGAGTCTGCGCGTCAGGAACGGAAGTCCTAAAAAAATCGCTAAAAATGGGCTTCACTTGTCTCAATTGAGTTCCAATGAGATGGCTCTGTCCACTTCTTATGCTGTCTATGGTTAAAGCCTTTCTCCTAGACCAACACCTTTCCTTCTTATACCCTGAGCAAAGCATTGTTAAACATGAGTGGAATACCAACACCAAACCGACCGACAGGAAACCAAAAGATGAGGCAAATGGGTGGAGATCTAGAGGGGGAGAGGAACATTAACATATTCTCCTCAATGCATGTTTAACCAATAGTACCTAGATTGTACATTAGGATACTTTAATATCTCTATCACCATTCATTTCAGTTTATAAGCTGTCAGATGAGACCAAACATGGCATAGTTACATATTAGAACACACCAGTAAATAAACAGTATGTAGTTGAAAGCATATGTCCTGTGAAGCAAATGGTACAGACGTGTCATTGAGGTGCAAATGACTCTGTCTCTCCCGACAGAACCATCCTGTGCCTAGAGTGTCCCAACAGTCCTCGATCTGCATACTGTGATGATGAAGGCCATTGTGCCACGTTTAATTCGCATGTATACCTTTTAAAAGGCTTTTTGAAGTACTAGGGCAGTAAAGAGTTCTGCCCATATTTCCTCAGCCCTACACTAAGTTAAAGGTGCTGTGTGTTACTTTCACTCTACTAAAGCATAAAAATACCATAACATGTTTCCTTAATATCTGCAAACATATTGAGTTCACATACTCGTTACAAAAACACTTCTACAGCCAGTTATTTTACTTTGAAATGTTCGTTCAGTGTTGGAATGTCTGTTTTTGTTTTGCTCTGCGTGATCTCGCCAGTTCACCCAATAGTATTTCGACACCCCGGGGTGCTAGTTGGCCAGCAAACAAACTGGGTCAGAGATTGTAGATTCTGCTCAACCTAAAAAGCCTCGGCATCCAGTAGGGATGTGACGGTATGAAAATTTCATATCACGATTATAGTGACCAAAATTATCGTGATTATCAATATTATCACGGTTTTGTTAAAACGAGATGAAAGTGTTCAAAAAGAACTGATGCTCACACTAAAAACTGTTTAATATTTGAAAATCAACAAACAACAAATAAAACAAGCAGCTCTATGCACTTTTTTAAGCAAGATTATATTCTGTGGCATTTCCTTCCTTATAATGACCGTCGTCAATAGCAACGCATTATAACACAGCGCACATCCATGTATCGTAACGGACGCGCACGCGCTCTCTCGTTTCATTCAAATACAACTTGTCGTCTTGCGTCTCCGTTTTTGGGGCGATTGTTTTGTACGCTGTACAAAATGGATTTCTAAACAGGTACGATTTAAAACATTAATCTCAATTCAATATGTCCCTGTAATTGTGTGGTAAAAAAACGACAACAACGGTGTAATAAGTGTACAATGATAGTCTTGTTTGAACTTGTTCGTTCGTCTTTGGGTCAAAGCCACTTGCTGCGAACTTTTCTTCGTGGAAGCTTCACGTTTATTTCAAGTGAGTGAGATTAAATATTTCAACTCAAAACAACATTTTGTGCCCAATTATTTCCCAGACGTAGTTTTTGGTAAGTTAACTTGCCTTGCGTTCGCTATAAACAGTGGGTGATGGTCACACAAGAGGACTCGGCAGATTTGAAGTGTTTCCCCCCCTATTGTAGTGACCATCCTCGATTAAGTTTCACTCAGGACTTTTGTAAAAGCCAAAATATGACCACACCTCAGATTTGGTCCTCTTAAAACGCTGAAAAATCTCCCGAGCACGGTCACTGCCTTTCGCCATTCCTTCTCGAATAAAAAAAACAACATTGCGCGCTGCGCCTGCGTCAGACTGTTGCTGGCTGGACAGGATTTACAGTGAGTTATTAAAATCGCGATAATCAAACACGGTTTTAATGATAATTAAATTTTGAACGATAATACTAACCGTCAGTACATTTTATCGTGGTTTATAGTGAAACCGGTAATCGTCCCATCCCTAGCATCCATCTAAAAATCTCTATGAACGAGAGCATATTAAAACGTGGATAAATCAAATTACAGTGTGTAAATCTTCTCGGTTTTCTATGTTAATTGCGCTCGATCCTGTTGCGTGTCCTTAAACTGGCGACCCGCGTGAGCGTCGAGTCTGAGGAACGACGATCTCCGATATTGTGAATTTGGACTGCAGTACCTATTTCGACCACTAGCGGTCATTCTTACCGACTGCACCTTTAACAGTCGCATGCAGTCCTTTTGGTGCGTTCAAGCGCCACTTTTCAGCCCAAAGACTGACAGCCTTTGTTGCCATTAGTTCTTTGACGTTGACTTTGTGTGTCACAGCCTTTAGAGCTGCTTTTTATTAAGGCTGGGAAATATGAAGGTGGAAGAAACGTCTCAACTGTTGAGAGTTAATGGGGCGTCCTGGATGTTCTCCGCACATCTCTGGCCTGCAGGTGCCCACTGACGTGGAGAAGTGCCAAGACCGCGTGGAGTGCTTCAATGCCGACCTGAAGGCCGACTGGGACCGCTGGCAGAACAACAAGCGGCAGGACTTCAGACAGCTGTTGACGGGCATGGCTGACAAAAACATCCAGTACTACGAGAAGGTCAGACACTTCAATGGCCTCTGTAACACTTTATTTGTGTCCTTGTTACATGTAGTTACTGTAGTAATAACTATAAATTATGCATAATTACATGAAACTAACCTTAAACCAATCACTAATCCTAAACATAACCCTATAGTATGTACATGTAGTTAATTATTATTACTCCGTACTTAAATGTATAATTACAGTGTAACAGACACCTAAAAATGTTATAAACTGTATGTAGAGCACTTAGACTGAAATCACCCAGCCAATGTTGGCAGAGCTTGAACAGGAACTCTTCAGTCCTGCGTTTGCCAAACACTGACACAGCGCCGCAAAATTCCTAACGCCACTGCCGAGAGGGAAGATCCCGGGAAACCATTAATACTGCAGGAACCAGAGGAGCTCACTTATGTCCTTGTTTACGTAATGAATACCTGCTTGGGATGAACCGGGGTTTTTTTTTATGCGATGAAAATGATGCTACCCTCTCGTTCACTGCTCTGCTCCCCACTGCTCACATGCTCTCATAATAATAGCTTTTTAGGACTATACATTATTTGGATAATTGGTCAAAAAATAAATCTGTTAAATCTGATTCTGTTATGTAGAACTCAATAAAGAATAAAATATTGATATTTAATATTTATATATTTTCTGTCCTATTATTATTATTATTATTATTATTATTATTATTATTATTATTTTTTATATATAAATATATTTTAAAAAATGTGGCTTTTATTTTTCAAATTCAGTATCATTAAAATGTATTTAATGGGCAATTCCACGCAAAACTGTCACATCCATAATGCCAACTAATACCATGGCATTGTGTTGGCATTATGGATGTGACAGTTTTGCGTGGAATTGCCCTAATTTCATAATTTCATCCTGAATTTTAGGTTTCGGCCCAGAATATTCATTTTGTTGCATCCCTTCGTTGCATCCCTATATTTGAGGTTTAAATAGCAACATTCTCACCTAAAAAACCCTCCTAAAACTACGTGACATGACACAACTAACATAGTATCTGTAAAATGATGGTGTTTGTTCATCCGCCATGACTGGTTCACAATCCAGAACCAGAAGAAACTGTTCCTAAATAAAATAAAACATTATAAAACCCCATAGGAAAATCTCAAGGGAACCAGCGGCGAACTCCACCAATTCATCCCTGCACCCCCGTTATTAATAATGCAATTCTCATTTCCATAACGGGGGTGCTGGGATGAATTGGCGGAGTTCGCCGCTGGTTCCCTTGAGATTTTCCTAAAAAAAAACTATTAATTTCTTCTATATATTTTTGGATGAAAGTATTAGAATTTTTATTTTATTTTCTATAGTCAAGATTTTAGCAGTAAAGTGTGCTTAGTTAAGAAATAAAACAATACAAAGGCACAAACCAGTGTCTCTAGGTTTATTGAAGTGTCACTCCTGCAACACGTTTCCATGAGAAAGATTGTTTAGGGAATCTACACCAGAAGTGTGTGTGTGTGTGTGTGTGTGTGTTTCCATGAGAAAGATTGTTTAGGGAATCTACACCAGAAGTGTGTGTGTGTGTGTGTGTGTGTGGTCAAAACTGTGATGTTTGAGAAGGAACTGTGTTTGGCCTTGACGTCCTGCTGTTGTTTCTGCCCCACAGTGCCTTGCTGCATGGGAGTCCCTAATTCCCTCGTTACAGGACAAGCAGGAGGCGAGAGGTGAAACGAACTGAGCATGTGTTTCGGCCCCCGGTGAGGGTCAGAGGTCATGACCCGCTCAAAGGGTTTCACGGGACACTGCTGGACTGGACCAGCAACCAGAATCACATTTTTTTTGTAAAGTGTCTCTGTTTGTGAAAGCCCACCCCACCAACAACACTATCTCTATCTCTCTATCTCTCTATCTCTCTCTCTCTCTCTCTCTCTCTCTCTCTCTCTCTCTCTCTCGCTCTCTCGCTCTCTCGCTCTCTGTCTATCTATATCGCTCTTTCTCTCTCTCTCGCTCTCTCGCTCTGTCTATCTATATCGCTCTTTCACTCTCTATGTCTATCTATATCGCTCTTTCGCTCTCTCGCTCTCTATGTCTATCTATATATCGCGTTCTCTCTCTCTCTCTCTATGTCTATATCTATATCTCTGTATGTCTATATCTCTATCTATATCTATCTCTATGTCTATCTCTATATCTCTCTCTCTATGTCTATCTCTCTATATCTCTCTCTCTATGTCTATCTCTCTATATCTCTCTCTCTCTATATATCTCTCTATCTATCTATCTATATATCTCTCTCTCTCTCTCTATATATCTATATCTCTCTCTCTCTCTCTCTATATCTATATCTCTCTCTCGCTCGCCCTCTCTTTTTTGGGTGGCAGGAGAATTTGTGGTTTCTCTTCTGAAGCTCAGGCTGGAACTGCGGAAGCACGGCTCTGGGAAACGTTACTCAACAGGAGGAGGATGACTGAGGGAAGGATGTTTTTGGTGACACCAACAGATTTGTAGTTTTTAGTGAAATGTTTGCCAGTGATGATTTTGTAAACGCTTTGTCTTTTGATGCCGTCCGTTCAAGGGAACAGAGACGTCAGTGTTTTGGTTTTTCCGTTCAGGAAGAGTCCGCGGAAGGTTTGCCAACATTCCTCTTGCCAAAGATGTGGATCTGTAGTTTGATATCGCTTTTGAAACTTCATCTTTCTTTCAGGAGAATATCTGGACCACACAACCCTCGCCTGAGTCGCCAGTTCCCTCGTTACACTATCAGTTCGGTCGTGGCGTTGAAATGAAGGATGTTTTCCCAGCCATACTTGACCTCATTAAATATTTATGATAATGTGTGTGTCATAATGATTTGTACTTGTGTTAATGGGGCAGTGTGTGCGGTTGGGCTAGTCGGATGTGAGCTTGAAGACGTTTCTAATGTAACGTGGGACATTTCTTCTGAATCTGTGGGATAATAATGGAGAGTGGTTAATCTTCAATAATACACACACACACACACTCGGAAATACAACGCTTTTAGTAAATGCATTATGGCAAATGTTTTTGCAGCCGTTACATCAAGAGGAATGGTTAAATGCAAAACATCCATTGAGTTCTTTTTTTAATATGGTAATGCAGTGCAGATTACTATATCACTACTGCTCAAGTTTGTGCTCAGTAACATTTTTAATGTTTATTGAAGTCTGAAAAGCTGCATTTGATCAAATATATTGAAAGTCAAATAGTATAATTTTTACATGTATATAATATGTATATGTTGTATGTATAAGATATACATGTATACAGACAACACACACACACACACATAGTGTGTGTATGTATGTATATCATATATATGTGTATATCATATCACACACACGTCAGTACAGTACAGAGACTTTATTTCAGTAAATATTTCAGACTTGCTTTATCATGAAAATTAAGGAAAATGTTGCTGCAAATGGTCTGGAAAACAGGCTTAATTTTCTTTTTGCATTTTCTCCCTTTGTGTTTAATGACCAGACATTTTGTGGGATTCACCTCTATCATAGAACTAATCACATAAATTAAAAAATTATATATAATTTTAAAGGAAATTATAAAAAGAATCAGTTTACTGTGATGTATATTAAAAAGTTCTCCTGTCCTGTTTGAGAGGTAGTTTACTTTAAAGGGTTTTAGTTCACCCAAAAATGAAAATAAAAGCCTGAATTAAATCTGTTCATCATATAAAGCGATCGAGTCTCTTTGGAGTTTGTAGTAAAAAGCTTATAGAGTCGTTTTTAATCTCTTTATGAACTTTTTCAAGCGTGTGAAGCCGAAGCGGTAGTTGCGTAGGCTGTCAATGGAGTGACCAAAATCTCTCAGATTTCATTAAAAATACAGGTTTGGAAGAGACGTGAGGGTGAGTAAATGATGACTAAATGTCCATTTTTGGGTGAACTAACCCTTTAAAGCAAACTTCATGAATGTAGAGTCAGGACTGAACTTTGTCATTTCTCACAGTTGGTAATTTGGGAGGGAAATCTGTAATAATTTTGTTTCGTTTTTTTTTCTGACATTTGAAGTGAGTTCTCCATGAATGTTGAAATCAGTATCATAGAGCAGTCTGAGTCAGATCTGGCCCTCTAGTGTTTGAGCGCTGGTTCAGCAGATCAGTTCCTGCAGAGGCTTTTCTCTTCCCAGGTCTCTTCTCATTGCCTTGTTTCTTTCACCGTCATGCTTTCAAGAAGAAAAGCCTCCAGATGATGTTCAGTCTCGCAGCTTAGGCTCTTTTCTACATGTCTGTAGTTTCTTTGTTGTCTAGTAGTTCATATAATTTTAGTGCCGACACGTCCTGAAGCTTCACCCGTCATCCAGTCAGCATTATACTTTTGTCTCTTTTAATTTTTAAGTTGAGTTGAATTGATTTTCAATTTAATAAGTTTTGTTATAAAGGCAGCTATATGACTTTTTGTTGCTTTAATGCATGCTGTACATTTTGATGTAAAATACTGTTAATACTGGAAATGATTAAATTCAGTTTACACAAGAACAGGTTAAACGTAGCGTGATTACATGACGTTCTACTGATTGTCTGCAGAATCTGCAATAATTGTGGTCCATTAATCTGTCATGTTACATGCTTAATGTTTTTTTTTTTTTTTTTTTTTGTCAAATATAAATCACGTGTAGCATGAAGTGTCTTATGTTTACTTACGGATCAGTCCTGTTACCCTTTACCTCAAAGGATTTTTAATATTGGACATTTGTGATAAAATAATTAAACGAATATACTAATAAGATATATATTTTCCTTTAATGTGTTTTTGTGCCTTTGCACAAGCAGAACTAAACTATGTGAACTGCCATTAAAGAATGATGATTCATAATACACTCATCAGAGACTTTGTGTAAAACAGTGCATATATTTAATAAGATCCATACATCACACACAGAAATACATAAAAATGATTTATTGCAAAAACTGTTCAATACAAATCTGATAAAATATGTCATCCGTTTTAAATAGACAATGCAGTGCAGAAATATTGATCCCATTAGTTAATTCATTAACTAACAATGAGTATGTGCGTATGTTACAGTATTTAACATTTTTGTTAATGTTGGTTAATAAAAATACAGCTGTTTATTGTTAGTTCATGTTAGATCAGGTCCATTAACTGTTTACAGATAGAACTCTTGATTTTAATAATGTAGTAAATGTTGAAATTAACATGAAATAAGATGAATAAACTTCATCTCCAACCTTCAACTCATTTTCAAGTTTCCGTGTTCATGTTAACTAATAACTAATGTTAACAATTTGGAAACTTAAGTGTTACTGAAATATCTAAAAACTAAATATTGTCATCATTATTAGTCATGTGTTCTACATGACGCTATAGAGATTGCATTACCACAAATGCAAAGTACAACCACTGTGCAACAGGAAGTAACATTATCTATTCCAGCAGATAATATTATCTATTAAATTATTCAAACTGACTTCTAGTCAACTGAATGATAAAAAAGCAGATATTTTCTGTTGTAACTTATTAAACCTACAAATGATTTACCGTGCAAATATACATATCTTGATAACTTGTCCATTTCTGAGAGAGACTACGTCTCTCCTTTGATGGGGCTGAATGCTGTCAGTTCCCTTGAATTCTCTCATATCCATTATGTCTTGCAGAGCGACATCCCACAATACTTGGCAAAAAAAAAAAAAAAAAAAATTGAAATGTTTACTATTCTCTGAACTATAATCAGAATTTAATGATGAATTAAATGTTATATCAAAGGGGGACAAAAATAAATCTCAGCTTACCTAATGGGTATCATGGAGAGAACAGTGAAGATGCTGGACAGTATGAAGACAAACCCTGGGAAGGTGTCAAGTGTGGCCTGATAGATCTTAGTGTAGATGGGTGTGGTGACCAAGCTTGCAAGTTTGAAGGACAACTGGAGCATGACAAAGGTTATGCCTGTGGGATGAAAAGCAACTATCCGTGAAAATTTCCAAAGACATGTTTCACTAAGCTGTGGAGATCCAAACCAAAGTTTGAGGGGAGCTTGTTCAGCTTGGCATCCCATCAACCACCATAACCATGGCTTTATTTTAATCTCTTCTACATATCAGTTACACATGTTCGATGCCAACAGGGCTGATCTGTGGGTCTGATATATCAGAAGAGTAGGGGGCCCAGCACTGAGCCCTGAGGCACTCCAATATAGTTAGCTGATGGGATTTAAACGGTATGATGAGAACAATTGAACAGTTAATCTTTAGTAAAAGAACTGTATTTTAACATTGAGATAAACATTTACGAAGTGTTTTTTTCCCCATTCCAATCAGTGGTTTGACTATCAAACTCGTCAAGTAACATGATTTCAACAAACAAGTTTTTTTTTTTACATCATACTGGGGTTCGTTTATAAAATGTTGTGCGCACAGATTTGATCTTAGTGTGTGCATACACTAAAATCCATGCCAACGTTCATATTTATGAATCTTTGATGTGGAAAAGTGCTTAGTGCCACGTCAGGGTCTGAGGAGAGAACACACTTTTCCTTGTGCAAAGAGTCGGAGTACTGCAGTTATCTGAAAACAGAAGCAATTCTTGCCACTTGCGATTCTCAAGTGAAGGATTTGGACGTTGACTGGTTCTCTTTTATACGTTAATGAGATTAATTAGGCTGCGTTTATAAAGCTGAGTTCGGACACCATTCAGCTGTGCACACTTTCAAGATAATTTGCGATTTATAAATTTCACTTCTGGAAGAGAGGCGTGCACACGTCTTTTTTGTGCGTACATTTATTCTCTGAATCACACGTATGCACATTTGAGAAATGATCGTAAGATTAAATGTAGGATGGTTTCGACGCAATATTTTACAAACGAGGGCGAGGCCCACTGTTTCGAACCTTGGTTACAAAACATTTTGCCTTTGGTTAGTAAAAGGTGTCATGAAACATGTTTGGACTGAGTTTTCATTACATTTACACCATGTCTTTTACCAGTAGCCTTTAGTGTTTCAAGTGCTTTGAGTAAATCATCATTATCCCATTAGCTTACCACTGGAGTGCCTCAGGGTTCGGTGTTTGGTCCCCTTCTGTACTGATCTATAAAACTCTAGCTCACCCTGTCAAAGACAGAACTCCTTGTCACAGCTCAGCCAGCTTATTAATTTACCTCAAACTATCAATTGTGTGTACAACTGTAATCAATGACAATACGAACACCAGCTGGGTCAGTCAGAACACTGACAACATCTCAACGACCACCAGGAAAGAAATAAACATTTTACACTTGCCTGTAAAGCTACTTATTGTTACCACAAGAAAGAATTACAAATATTCTTATGGCCTCCACCTGTGAACACAGTGACACAGTTTCACTTCTCTGTTTTTGGCTGTTTTGTTTTCACTTCATTTTCTGAACACGTCAGATCAGATAGGCTTCACAGCACAGCTACATGAACATTTGAAATGTGACAAGGGTACATTGAGGTCTGAGTTTACATTTTAGAAAACGTATGCAAACTCACAACTCTTACTGACAGAATAAAGAACGGAGACCTACCATATGAGCTTCCCATGACCTGTTTGGAGAGCAGCGAGCGAATGGTGGGCATTGGAATCAGAGCGAACAGAGTGACAGAGCGAGCTAAAGAAGACAAGAACAAAACCTCAGATCAGACGACAATACCAAGTCACTGTAATAAGGCTATTTATAGAGACTTCCTGGTTTTAGCAATTTTACACTTAATGTAAATTCATGTCAATTCTTCCTTTGAGGAATTATTATTGGATTCCAATTGTGCTTTTGATAATGTGGTGTATTCTGAGTCTGACCATGTTAATGTGCTTTAATAATACTCTAGCTGTGTTGTAAGTAAACTTTAGAAATTTACTCTGTAGTAAGAGACTCAACAATTAGTATACAAGGTTCACACAATCAACACCTAACATTGGACCCAATTTATATTAGATGTCTCAAACTAAAATCGATAGACTATACTTTGTTACTTAGGTATTGTTAGGTAACTGTTGTTACATTGTATTTACATTTAAAGTAATTACATGTGTGTATTAAACTAGACCGTACCCCAACACTAAACAGACCCTTTAATCTAACCCTACCCGTATATCCCAAACTAATATAAAGTGGGACAGCAACATTATTATTAACAATATTACACATCATGCTCAAAAGATCTTTAGTCAATATAGTTAGAAATGTCATGAAACTTTGACTCATGTAATCATATTTAAGGTAGCATTCATTATTACTGATTACATTTTATGTTTTAAAATGCTTATCTATTTTATATAAAGCCTTTATACTTTGTTGTCAGGGAAATCACAAGCTTTGGTGGCTTTTTATATTAAAAATGTAATACACCTTAACACCTGAGCATGTGCACTGTTTCCAGATTTACCTTTTCTGATTCTTAATGATTGCTTATTTGCTTTTATTGAAGTCTGTTTTGATATTTTGACTTTTATAAAACTTTTATAAAACAGTGGTAACACTTTAGGGGATAAATTCTCACTATTAACTAATTGTGCATTAGCATGCATAGCTGTTTATTAGTTCTTATTAATCGAAAATCTTAATCGAAAAATAAAAGTAATGTGGAATTGTCAAATTCACATCATTTTTTTTTTTTTTTAATTAAGCAATAAGTTTATACTTAAAAAAAAAAGATATATATTGTAGGTAAACCCGTTGCCTTAAAATGATTAATTAAGTGAACTGAACACTTTTTTTAACAGGGATTCCGTGAAGCTCAAGTTGCCTAGCGTCAAGTAGCTGAGTGTTAGGCAGGCGCGGAGTTTGCGGGGGGGCAGGGGGAGCATTGCCCCCCCTGGTGAAACGGGTAATTGCATAAAAAAAAAAAAAAATTGCATTTTAAAAAAAAAAGAGATATTATAAATATTTTAAATAACACAAAACAACTAAATGGTGGTAGGTAATCTGATTTCATATAGGCCTACTGCTTTAGTAAAAAAAAAAAAAAAAAAAAAAATTCGGGGCTCTGGGTCATGTGACTTCACATCGAAAGCGACATTACGGCTCACCCCTATGCTCTCACCTGAGACCATTATCGACGCATATGCAGGACGCAAAAAACGAAAATTACTGTTGCACTAGTCTGGACAATGTCTAGGTCTGTAAGTTTTATTTCTCTGCCAAATAACTGCTTAAGCTGGAGAAACTCAACACACTGCTTTCAATATGCTGTTCAATATGTTTCAAAAGTGGAGAGTATTGTGTTCATTTTTCCCTCTCAAAATGTTTTAAATGTTTCATGAAGTACAACAAAATGCGAAATATAACTTGTTTTTTAATCACTCTCATTGCCACAATGTGTTTTGAAAAAAGGAAAGAAAAACCTTAAAAATCTTTTCGTTTTGGTTGAAGATAATATTTTAACAGTGCAAAAGTGGTCCACATTTCATTGATCCTAATTGTGTCCGAACGAAGATGCGATGCGAAGTCCAGTAGTGACGTTCTACCTGTTTACAAATATGATTGTATTGTTGTACTGTTTTTTCTTGGGTTAAAAATAAATGTGTTTATTTAGCATGTTTGTTTTGTCCATACAGTATGTGCGAGTTCCCCAATTGATAGGCCATGCAGGACCCTATGGAAGCTTGTTTCCGCCACAAAATAAAACATTTTAAAAGATAATTGCTACTTTTTATCTCACAATTGCGACATCTCGCAATTCTGACTTTATTTCTCAGAGATATAAAGTCAGAATTGCGTGAAATAAAGTCGCAATTGCGTGTTATAAAGTCAGAATTCTGACTTTTTTTTTCTCGCAATTGCGACTATCACGCAATTCTGACTTTATAACACGCAATTCTGACTTTATAACACGCAATTGCGACTTTATTTCACACAATTCTGACTTTATATCTCTGAGAAATAAAGTCAGAATTGCGAGATGTTGCAATTGTGAGATAAAAAGTCCAATTCTAAGGGAAAAAAAGACAGACTTTTTTTTTTTTTTTTGACCTCAGAATAGTTTATATCTCACAATTCTGACTTTATAACACGCAATTGCGACTTTATATCACGCAATTCTGACTTTATATCTCCCAATTGCGACTTTATATCACGCAATTCTGACTTTATATCTCCCATTTTGCGACTTTATAGGGGTCGGAATTATTATTATTTATTTATTATTCAGTGGCGGAAACAAGCTTCTATAGGTCCCAGCTGCTACAATGATCTTTTTTTTTGTTTTTTGTTTTTTGCCCCCCCTGGCTCGAATGTCAAACTCCGCCTATGGTGTTAGGCTGTAACTTACCCAAAAAGTACATTGGAGTTGTGGTCACAAATGCCATGAAATAAATCCCAACTGCGAAAGACACCATCCCGACCATGATCATGCTTTCATCTTTAACAGAACATCTAGTGAACATCTTCACACCCACAAAGCTGGTGATGAAGAGAAGGGACCCAGCCGCGTTCCCATAGCCCACCTCAGTCGCGCCCCAGTTCAGCGGGTCTTTCAGCACATACGCGGCCAACATCTCCATCCCTCCCGCCACTGCGATATCATACAAGATCCCACTGGCGAACAGCAAGGCGATGTTTATTTTATCACGGGCTTCCTGGTTTAAGATCCCAACACTTTCCCGTCGCTCATGCCTTTCTGATGCATGATCGACCCGCAGGATAATGATCGCATAGAGCAGGCAGACTAAATACAGCAGCACACTCAAAGCAGATAAAATCACTCCGTGTCTGAGATCTACACTATAGAGGTCAAATAAGTGACCAGAAGCAAGACTGCCAATGAACCCTGCGATCCCGTACACCAGCTCGGTCCTCATGATGCGCACGGACCGCTCCTCCTCCCTCGAGCTCACCGACACCAGCGCCATCACTCCGGCCCAGTAGGACGCGAACCCGCCGCACAGCCCGTAGATCACCGGCACCGCGTACAACACCTGGAGAGGCCATCCCAGCGCGATGTCCACCAGGAGCAAAGCCCTGGACACGAAGTAACCCACCAGAGGAACAGCTATTGGCACTTTCCTGTAACCTCTATCTCCAATCTTTGCCAGAATGATCGCTGGCACGATCGGCATGAACTTGAGCAGCATATTAAAGATCATGTTGAAGTTGGTAATCGCTTTCTGCTCGCTGTCCGGATCCGTGGCGTTTGCGCATCGCTCTTTAACGACCATTTGGAGAGCGGTGTCAAAAAACGAGCTGGCCACTTGGGCACAGAATACTAGAGGCGCGATGTATTTACGAAAGGACATCCTAAAGTTGATGAAAATAATAAAAACTAACAAAAAACGTGTTTGAGCAGAGTCGATACACTACAAGAGCTCAAACTCTCTGGCTGAAGCTCATCGCGTCATTCTGCTACAGGGAAGTTGCACACTGAAATACTTTCAGTGGTTAGTCACGCTTCAACCACACAATAACACACCTTATTAATAACAAATTACTGTCTAATTAACGAGGACATAAAGATTTGTTTTATAGCTATAACGTTAGCCTGCTTATATTTGCTTCTTAAAAAGTCAAAAAAGGAGAACATTTGTAGAAAGATAAATCACCATTGCATCACCAAATGATGCAATACCTGTTTGGTTTTGTGTGAACCAGTCAAACAAGATCTCAAGTAGAGCGGATTAGTCAATGGGAACTCATTCCATGTCATGAGGGATTTTTTTCTTAAAGAGATAGCCCCCCTAATAATAATGGCACTAATATAGGCTACTGAATATACTATTGGCTTTTATTCTGAAGAATGTTGGTGTTGCTCTTCTTTAAAAGTGAAGCTTCAAGTTGGACAAAATGCAAGTCTTCTGAAGTCATATAAGTTTTGTGTGAGGAAGGAACAAATTGAAATTGAACATACGTGTTTTACTTTTAAAATCCACCAGTAAATAGGCTTTTTAGGTAGCCTATATAGAGCAGATTTAAAGTGTGAAAATATAAAAGGCTGCACTCATGAGTGTAAGTCTGTAAGGCATATGCAAGTAAATGCCATATGCTCACCTTCTCTCTAATTTTGATTTGTGTAAATTCTTATACTATTACATTGTCACATATTTTGATACATTTAGAAGTCAAGGAAAGAATAGAGACGTTTTACACATTTTCTTTTTAATGAGAAAATAATTATATATGTGTGTAAGAGCGAGACTTACAATTACTATAAAACAATATAAGCAGAATATTAACATACAATAAGTGGTTAACATGTCAAAAGAGGGCTTTTGAAAGCATGATTGCATTATCACACCATATCAATATTCCCTTGGTTTCTCCGGAAGGGAACTAGAACACTCATTTAACCTTTTAAGAAAGCAATTGCAAATGGATCTGTAATAATAACTAACTATTTAAACAACAAGAGCAAACATATTTTTGGTGTTACTTCAAAGGTAAAAGTAAAAAACACTGTTTACTTGGTTCAAACTGTGGAAAAAAAAGCAATACTTGTGATTTCATTGAAGGCAAGTTTTTTTTTTTTTAAAGAACAGACTGTATTTTGTGAAACTCACAATGAAAGTAAAAATCTATTGCAACAGACGCAGTAATTATCATGCACATGGACACTGGCAAACGCTTGACTGTCTAAAGAAGGCATATATTTGTAGTTGAACACATTTGCGGTCACATTAGCGATACAAAAAAGAAAAAAAAAGAAAATTAAATTTCACGAGCTAAACGGTCCATCGTCAATAGTGAGGCAATACACAAAGCACCCGCTCACAGAAGTCATAACTGAATTTGCATAACTGAATTTGCATAACGTAAAAGCGAATAAAATCTGCATGTGGAAATTTTTCGTCCTAATGCAAAGCTCCCTATAGGCTACTATGGAAGCTTATTTGCCACACAATAAAAATAAAAACGTAATTGCGGTAATAACATTTTATCTTACAAATACAATATATAGGCTATAAATAAAAAAAATTACTCACAATTTCGCAATTCTGATTTTTTTTCTTCTCAGAATTGCGAGTTTACAGGCTATCTGGTATTTCGGACTTTATAACTCGCAATTGCGGGTTTATGTCTCACAATTCGTAGAAACAAATCTGAACTGTGAAATATAAAGTTACAATTCTGAGAAATAAAGTCGCAATTCTGAGAAAAAGTCAATTCTGGAATTTTTTCCCCTCACAAATTTATATCGACAAAAGCTCACATTTCTGAAATTTTTCTGGCAATAGCGAATCATTCTCACAATTCTGAGAATAAAAAGTTGTGAGATATAAACTCGCAACTTTATTATTCCGAAACGGAAACAAGCTTCCATACAATCTGTTCCTATTCGAAAGACTGTAGGCTATATCAGACATCACACAATTTCACAAATTCATAACTATTTTACGTAATTGGTGGCTAATTCATACGAATTCATACGATATTTAAACGCCAATGGCGGTTAAGTTTCGGGGCGGGTTAGGGGTGGTCCTTCATGAGTTTCCTTTAAAAATGCACATTTTTGGTCGATTCAAAACGTACAAATTCATATGAAATCACCACCCCGTAAAATAGTTATGTTTTCCTGTAAGATCCGGTAGGAAATTTCGCTGAACAACGGTAAAGGTGTGAGTAAAATCTGTGGATTAAATCTAGTCATTTCAATAAGAATTTACACAATCGAGAATTTGCAACGGGTTCAAACTGGTCACGAATTCACCGCATTTACCAACAGAAATCTGCTTGGTTTGAAAGTGACTTCTGTATCACTACACTATTGACAATAAACAATCGAGATTTCCCCAGATGTCCTCAAAGGCTGATGCTTTACACATCAACAACTGCAACATTGCTCCATTCCTAATGGTTCCTTTTTCCTCGGGTATTGTACATTGAAAGCAATTTTGGCCACCATCCTATGCCGTAGGAATCCTGTTATATTACAGATTTGAACATTGGCTTGTTTCTTATAACTTAACATCATGAGGTAAAACAACCTTTTTTGTCCATTTCCCATACATTATAGTACAAAAGCATGCCATCTTTAGTGAACTAAAGCTGGCTTTACATTTCATTTGAATGCTGCACATTTCGTGATGCAAAACCTGTCCGCATCACGGTCAATACTTTAACTACTCTGTGCTAGAAATGTCACCTATAGCACCTAAACAAACTAATGAAAACCTCTGAAAATGCATATAATATCATATGGCGTACTTGGCCCTCAAATACACACAACACAGTATATATGAATAAATGTGCAGTAATAGTACTAAACACCAGTCTTTTTTTTTTTTCAAAACTATTTTCCATTTATAGGAACACTGCATATATCTCACTGATCAAATAAAAATATTTCCCCCTTATAAAATTCAAATTATTTGTTCACCAACATTAATCATCTCATATCAAAGAGTCCAAGTAAAAATCCAACATCCTGCTCTGAGTAAAACTGATGGTCTTCACACAATCTCACATTAAGCATCAAAACAACTGGACACCTAAGAAAGTCAGTATCCAGAGATCAACAAACATCTGTTTTCATCCTTTAAATAAAGTTGATGCACCTTCTGCAGAAACATTTATAATTCTGAATAGGTGTAACTTTATATGACACCCACACATTATAATAATGCATAACTGTTATAGAGTTTCTAGTTTGTCTTTTTTTTTGCCTGCAATTTGAGAAACTATGCAATATATACCACTCTTAACCAGAGACTACAAATACTTCATGTACTCATTAAAGGACAGCAGTCCATTAAATACTTTTTTCTTTGTAATACTATATATATTATATGTGGAGTATACAAAACATCAAAGCCACGTTGTTGAATGATGCTCGTGGGATTGTCTTCATTTATGGCTTGATAAATGCATCAGGCCGAAGGCAAAAATGAGAAGTCAAAGATTAAATCTAGAGAGTGTTCATGTTTTAGTCCTCTTTGTTTCCGTCACGCTGCATGTCCATTACTGATGTCAGTGACCTGTAGGCCTATAGATGCTTGTTCTTGCACCGTACATCCTTTATATTGCCAAAAAAACAACAACCAAAAAACAATAAAAAATAAAAATAAAAAAAAATTAAAAAAATTCATTCCAACATTTCAGACATTAATTTGTACATTTGTAGCAATATATTTTTTAACTGTGTTAAATAATGGTATTGTGTTTACAATTCCTGCTGGTAATGGCTTTAAAAATGCCAAAAAGAGAAATTATGATTAATTTAAAAATCAACTAAGCAATTAAGCACAGTGAAGTCTTGCATATTTAAGCTATCTTTATCATTCATATTATTGTTCTTTTCTTCATTTTTTGCATTAAAGTGCCCCTACTATGCTTTTTTTCCAGATATTACCTTTCATGTAGTGTGTTATATCGCTGTTTGTGAATGTAAAAGGTCTTCAAAGTTTCAAAGATCAAAGTGCCGATAAATAAAGTTAAAGTCATTTAATCTCCCAAATTAAATGATTCTGAACTGCCTAAAACGAGTCGTTAGATATTCCAGTCTTACTTACTCAAACCTATGTAGGGTTGTAACATATTTGCATAATGCCAGGCTATGCTCTTCATTGGCTGAACTTGAACAACATCTACTTTGACCCTCAAAGTTCAGATATGATAATGAATGTTTGGCTGTAAGCTGTCGACCAATCACAACAGACTGGGTCATCTGACCAATCAGAGCAGAGTAAACCAATTACAACAGACTGGGCCATCTGACCAATCAGAGCAGAGTAGACCAATCACAACAGACTGGGCCATCTGACCAATCAGAGAAGAGTAGAGTCTCAGAAAGAGGGGTTTAGAGAGTCTGAATGTTTTATCGAACCATTGCAGACATTGTGAGAAAAGAGCAGGTACTGAAATGTATATTATGAGAAAATTAAAGATTAAAGTGTTTTTTGACCTTTGATGCAAGTAAACCTGTTGTAGGAGACGTCCAAAACAAGATTAGGAACCTTTAAAATAACACAACAGGGGCACTTTAAAGGCACTGCTTTTGCTGTTCTGCCCAACACAACACACAACACAACACAACATAAACATTCCCAAAAACATCTACATCATCCATTAAATGTTCTGCACCACACTATGTCTGATGCTATTACTTCAAGCCAAACACAGGTGCCTTCAACCGCAAACCGCAATAACATCCCAAAGCTTCATTTCACATACATTTCCTGTGTTTTGTCAATGGAGAATTCACCCGCTGCCTATAAAAAGCCAAGACCACCTCTGCAAGTTATTACCAGCTCTGCTTCGATGTATTGTTATGTTGGTCTGGGTGAAGAGTTTGCTCTTACAGATCTCAAGTCTTTCAAGGTTATATGTCTGTGCCCTACTTTCATTTGTCCACCTCATTAAAGTTTCTCTCTGAACAATATGGCAATATTAGGAGAATTATTTGAGTTCCTTTCTCTATAGGCTGCAGTCGAGATCATGTGAAAATGTAATTAACAGGAAACCAAAAAGCAGTATTTCGCCCTTTCGGACACTGCAAGACACAACGTGTAAAGTTGAAATGTCAATAATCTAGCATGAAATCAGATTCATCCAATCTCCTTCAACTAATATCAAAGTATTATCCAATTTTTTTCATTATTTTCCCATGTCCTTAGCTGCACGGTAATATCTTTATGTTTGGGAAGTATAAATGCAATGTGGTCTTCACACTAATCTGATTTGCTAAGTTGTAACATTAATGCCAAAAATCCCAAAGTCTCAAAAAATGTGATACTTGTCTTTGCACATCCCACTTTCTTCAAACGTATCAGCACAAAAGAAAAAAGCTATATCTTAGTAGTGGAAATGTAAAGTGTTATAGTATCTCTGGTCTTCACTGTCGAGAGAAAGTTATGTCCCGTTTGTTCTCCAGAAACAGAGAGAACAAATCCTCAGAGAGGGGTGAATTCCCAATAAATACTTGTGTTTGTCCTGTTGCACATTATCCCTCTGTTTTCTCTCTTTCTCGTTTTCTTTTCAGTATAGAAAGAAGGTTTAGTTTACTCTTCCTCCTCTTCCTCCTCCTCCTCCTCATCTTCCTCAACCTCATCCTGGTTGGCGTAGATTCCTGCTTCCCACCGGATGGCCATGTTACTTTTTCTGCGAGTGACACGCGTTGCCTCCAGAACCTGAAGATAAACATAAAAATGGCTGTTATTCAAAGTTGTTTCATATGATATAATGATATATTCACCACAGTGATAATAGAAAACATGTTAAGAAGAAGTTTCCCGGTAACACGGTCCACTTTAGACACACTCTACTAACTATAAGTAGCTTTGCAACTACATGTCAACTAAGACCCTGTTTACTCCTGGTATTAAGATGCGTTTGGTCGATCGGATCACGAGTGGACGAGGGAGACACATTCCTGTTTATACCTGGTGTTTTAATCCGTCTCTTTTGTCCACTTTAGACCAATTCTGTCCTGATTTCTTCGAGGGGAGGGTCTATGGGCGGGTGAATGTATGGGTTCCCTTTCAAGGGAACTCGGGTTGCGTCGAAACTGACGCTATGGGGAACGCTTTGCGTGATGACGTCTTGAAGCACATGTAAAATCAGTCCAATGGTGTGGCGGAACGTCAGAGGCGGGTGACGTCACGTACCAGGAAGCTATAAAAGCCGGCCCGAAACTGAAAACGAAAGCTTTCTGAGTCTTCAGTTGCGCTCTGTGTGAAATCTGTCTCTGTATATTTGGTGTTGTCTGTCTATATCATATATATATATATATTCAGTATGGCGAGCAAGCAGCAGTATAGGTTGTGTGTGCACCCCTGCCCGCGTTATTTAACGGGTGGGGACACTCACATCCTTTGTGTTGTTTGTTTGGGAGAGGAGCATGCCCAGTCAGCACTCGAGGGTGCTGGCTGTGAGCATTGTGACGCGCTGCCTTTGCGTACGCTCCGATCCCGCCTGGCGTTCTTCCAGAGCGCTCAGGATCGCGTTCCCCAGGGCTCTGGTCCCGCCGCTGCCGAGGCACGGCGTCGATCACAGACCTGGGGTTCGCAAATGGATCTATCAGTTGATGTTGAGACGGGCTCTGCCTTATCTCAGCCTCCTTCTGATAGATCCAGTGCCTCTCATCAGGGTGTGGAAGCACGCGTTGCGGTTTCTTCCCCCCCGATGGAGGCACCAATACTGCAATTGTCCAGCTCTGAGGAGTTGGACGTTGTTAGTATTGACGCTGAGTCTGAGGATTCGCCACCTCAGTCTCATGCGTTTGAGGAATTGCTTGATGTTATCACTAGAGCTGTCGAGCGATTATCTATTGAGTGGCCAGAAGATAGGCAGGGCGCTCGTTCGAAAAGCAAGCTCGACGAGCGTTTCCTGCCATCTCGTGCACAGCCTCAGCGCAGGAGCCTTCCGTTTTTCCCCGATCTCCACACCGAGGTGTCGAGATCGTGGGGGAAACCAGTGTCATATAGAGTGTATACTGCACAAACATCTCACTATTCCACCATTCACAATTATAAAGAGCATGGTTATGGGGAGATGCCGAAGGTGGAAGAGACGCTCGCGAGCTATCTCTCTCCAGCAACGGCATCTTCTCTGAAGGCTCCTGCACTTCCATCCAAGCCAGTAAAATTTACATCTTCCCTGATTCATAAAGCTTATGCCGCCGCCGGCCAAGCTGCAGCGTGTTTGCACACAATGTCTTTAATGCAAGCATACCAGGCTGAATTATTGGGTGATTCTGAGGAGGGCGGGGGTATTAGTTCTGATACGGTGTCTGAACTACGTAGAGCCACAGATTTGTCTCTCAGGGCCACCAAGGAGACGGCTAAATCCATCGGCCGCTCTATGGCAGCCCTGGTGGCCACTGAGAGGCATCTGTGGCTCAATCTTAGTGATATAAAGGACAAAGAGAAACATGTTCTTTTAGATGCACCGGTTTCCACTAAAGGGGTCGCTCATCTCAAGGTCTGTGGGAAGACCATCATCGTTCCTGGCATATCAATCGCCTAGAGATGTTAGCTGTCTTCCGGGCTCTGAGGAGCTTTATCACAGATCTCAGGGGACACCATGTGTTAGTGCATACGGACAACACGTCGGTAGTCGCCTATATCAACCACCAAGGGGGTTTGCGCTCGCGCCCATTATCCAATCTGGCACGCCATATCCTCTTGTGGTCCCAGGGGAAGTTGCTGTCACTCAGGGCAGCCTACATCCCCGGGGTCCAGAATATAGGAGCAGACACTCTGTCGAGACAGGGGCCGAGGCCCGGGGAATGGAGGCTCCACCCCGAGGTGGTGGAGCTGATATGGAGGGAGTTTGGCCAAGCACAAGTGGATCTGTTTGCGTCTCGAGAGATGTCTCACTGTCCACTTTGGTTCTCCCTCACGCATCCAGCTCCTCTGGGACTGGATGCTATGGTACAGACGTGGCCGAGGCTACGTCTGTACGCCTTTCCCCCAGTTGCTCTGCTCCCGGGAGTTCTGGAGAGAGTTCGCAGGGACCGGGTTTGCCTGCTTCTTATAGCCCCGCGCTGGCCGGGCAGAGTATGGTTTCCCGATCTTGTGTCCCTCCTCGACGGGCATCCTCTGGAGCTTCCTGTCAGGAGGGACCTTCTGTCCCAAGCAGGGGGCTCGATTTTTCACCCCCGACCGGAACTGTGGAACCTGTGGGCTTGGCCTCTGAGGGGGCCCAGCTCATAGAGTCAGGTCTCTCAACTGAGGTTGTTGAGACCATTCTACAGTCCAGAGCTCCCTCCACGAGGAAACTTTATGCCCTGAAGTGGAGAGTATTCACTTCTTGGTGTAGTGACCATCGGTTGGATCCAGTCAACTGCCCAATTGGTACAGTTCTGGAGTTCCTGCAGGATCGGTTCACTGCAGGTCTGACCCCGTCCACCTTAAAGGTTTATGTGGTGGCTATAGGTGCTTACTACATTCCTTTGGGTGGAATGTCTGTGGGGAAAGACCCTCTGGTATCTCGTTTCCTTCGTGGCACTTGGAGGCTGAGGCCTGCAGTTCGCTCTAGGGTGCCACCTTGGGATTTGTCCATTGCGCTGCAAGGCCTTTCCCTGGCCCCCTTTGAGCCTATTGAGGAGGTTCCTGAGAAATTCTTGACTTTGAAAGCTCTGTTCCTTCTAGCCATTTCTTCTCTAAAGAGAATAGGGGATCTCCAAGCGTTGTCGGTTGCTCCGTCATGCTTGGAGTTTGCTCCGGGTATGGTCAAAGCTTTTCTTCATCCTAGACCGGGCTATATCCCCAAGGTCCCCACTAATGTGGCTAGACCTATTGTTCTGCAGGCCTTCTGTCCTCCTCCTTTTCAAAATGCGGACCAGGAGGCGAATAATTTGCTTTGCCCTGTTCGGGCGTTAGACACATATGTCCACAGAGCTGCCCTGTGGCGAAAAAGCGATCAACTGTTTGTATGCTTTGGGTCCCCTAACAAGGGAGGTCCAGTGTCTAAGCAAAGGATGAGCAAGTGGGTGGTTGAGGCTATCTCACTTGCTTATGAGGCGGCTGGGCAGCCTTCTCCTTTGGCTGTCTGGTCGCACTCTACTAGGAGTATGGCGGCCTCTAAGGCCCTTATATCAGGAGTATCTTTGCAGGACGTTTGTGATGCGGCAGGCTGGTCCTCACCGCACACCTTCGTCAGGTTCTACTCTTTAGACCTAGACTCTACTCCAGGGTCTCAGGTTTTGTCTTCCTAGTGCTGCGCACTTGATTTCACACAGGACAGACATTTGTAGCTATGGTGGCGTTGGTATAGACGTTCCCCATAGCGTCAGTTTCGACGCAACGCGAGTTCCCTTGAAAGGGAACGCCTCGGTTACGACTGTAACCTCGGTTCCCTGAAGAGGGAACGAGCGTTGCGTCGCCTTGCCATATCTCCTTCATGCCTGTCAGCACGACTTCAGACTCTACGTAGCTTTCGTTTTCTGTTTCGGGCCGGCTTTTATAGCTTCCTGGTACGTGACGTCACCCGCCTCTGACGTTCCGCCACACCATTGGACTGATTTTACATGTGCTTCAAGACGTCATCACGCAAAGCGTTCCCCATAGCGTCAGTTTCGACGCAACGCTCGTTCCCTCTTCAGGGAACCGAGGTTACAGTCGTAACCGAGGTGTTTTCCAGATCTTTTGATCTAATGGACAAAATAAGCTCACGCAATTTACAAATGAACGCAACCGGAGACGACGGAGAAACACACGGAGGCTCTGACAGCCGAAGACCAGCCGAATGCTGTGAGTGTGTGTTAGAAATCAGGAATGATGAGAGAACATTGTGCTTGGTTTGTTTTTCATCATCAAACCAAACTTGGGTCTTAAGTCCCGTCTGGCTAGAGCGTTTCCCATAATGTTCACGCGTTAGGTCAGTAGACGGAGATAAAGACGGTCTTTAGTGGATGTTTGAACACATTCGACCACATGAGTGTTTACAGTAGGCTACGAAAGCAATCCGGTTGAATGCGTTTTCGACTACCTCTGGAAGTGGTCAAAAGTAGACAAGCTCAAAGCGTTTTAGACCCTGTTTACACCTGTATTAGCGTCGTCCACTTGTGATCCGATCGACCAAACGCATCTTAATACCAGGAGTAAACAGGGCCTGACTCTCATTAGAGTATTAGTAGACTGTCTGCTTAATATCTGCTAACTCTTTTATTGTGATGCTCCTCAACAGACATTATACTGACTGTAAGTAACTTTGCAACTACATGTCAACTTACTCTACTAACCCAAACCAAACAGGCTACTAATACTCTGAGAGTTAGTTGACATGTAGTTGCAAAGTTACTTATAGTTAGTGAGAATGTCTAACATGGACCATCGAAATAGTGTAACCGAATTTCCCTTGTTTCATCAACATTAACTTGTGTTAACTTAAAAAGTTGTTTTATCAGTCCCACTTTATATTGAGTGTCTTTAACTATTATGTACCTACATTCAATTTAATAATTTGATACAATGCTCTGGTATACATACACGATTTCACACTGTACTTATCTTTAAAAATACCTTCATGCACTTACATCTATAATTACACCGTTGACCTTCCCTTACTCCTTAACCCACACCACCAAACCTGTCCTTAATCTTACTCCTATCCCAACTCAATAGCAGTTAGTTGTTTTGCAATACATCAATAAAATAAGTACAATGCACCAAAAACATTGATCCCCCCGATGCACATTGTAGTTAATGACACCTTTTTATAAAGTGTGACAGTTTTATCTTCATATTATAACTTGAATCATGATTTTTCTTAGAAAATATGTGATCTGAGCTCTAAAATGTAAAGTATGTTGTAGAAGGGCAGGGAGATATGAGATTTTACTTTACCATACTAAACCGTGTTAGATAAGCAGACTACATTATTTACACTGAGAACAAAAAAAAGGAGTAAAGCCAATATCAATGATTTAGTTAGAAGAGCTTTAACAAAATATATCAATACGCATGTGCAAACATATACATCAGATGGACCGCTTTAGACCCCACCTGTTCCAAACAGTTTCATGCTGGGTTTGGGTCTGACTGTCCAAAACAGCTTTAGATATAAACACCACAACACACAATACAAGTGCAAACACAGCATGAAAGCAGAAACAATAAAGCAGAAAAGAGAACAGTCATGCTGTTTCAAAAGTAAAAACTGGTGCCAAGTGTTACACCCATTGTGTCTAATTCCAACGAACCTAAATGTCCAATCCGAAGTTCTCAAATAACTTGAACATTATGTCAAATATACAATACAAAAAGCTGAAATATTAGGAGTCTGAATGGAGGTGGTAAAATGCTCAAATGAAGACTGGACATTGTAAGTTCGTAGTTCTTTGACACGAGATTCATGTGAATTGATAGTGGCACTGCACTGATCATGTAGGTGCAAATACTTTGACTATAGTTCAAAATGTGAATCCATATGTAATGAATGACGCAATGATTCGACACAAAAGACAATTATTTCTTGAAAACACATTATATGTGTCAAAGTATTCGGCACGGCTACAACTCCCCACGTTAAAACATGCAACAACACAAATGAAGGCACAATGAACTTTGAAGCAAGCATTGTACAAGTACCTCAGTTGTAACTGAGCGGACATACTGACAAGAGGGAAAGAGGAAGAATTAGTCAATGTGCAAACACTTGCTATTGTGTAGAGAACAGCTTGTGAAAGTAGATCAACTTCCATATGAATACTGGTCATGTTCATATATTTTACTTTTTATATACTGTATACAGATCATATTGGCTCAATACTCTGTGCTTATTGCTGATTGCACTTGAAATAACTGGTATTTTTCAAAGAGCATGAACTATATATATCTATTTCATTTATTGACCATTACAGGCGTTTGTTTCCTGAGTTTAGAGTTTACTACAACTGACACATGTATTTCTATATTTAGATTTGTGGTTAACCAATTTTAACATTTTGATTTATTTAATTTTTTTGTCAATGGCGCATTCTGAAGCTTAATATATTTGGTCCACCCCTACCTCAAATATTTGGTTACACCCTTCCCTAAGCTAAAATAAGCATGAATTTGTATTGTTTTATCTGTAATTTGTAAGGCCTTGAGGAAATATCCAATTTATAAATATTTGGCTATTTTACTTGGCAAACTTACAAGTGCACCATTGTCATGGATTTATTTCACAATGGTCAGAGACCAATATTGTTACCACTACTGTGGTTCCAAAGCCATTGTTTTTTTACTTAGTCTGCATTATAATAACAGAATGTGATACTGTCAGTGCAGCCAAGTTGCAAAAGACCCGCACTTAGTTGTTTGTTCTCCAAATAATAGCTTTTAGAGGAAATGTGTTGTTGATATCTGAGAAAGCAAAAGGGGAAAGACTGTGGTTGATATGAAACAGCGAGTCCTCCATAGGCATTTGATGGTGGTTTGTCATGTGGCACACATCTTTATGGATTCAGTTTCTAAATGAGCTGGAAAATCCCTTTTCTCACTCTCTTAGCATGAGATGAAAAAGACGAACTATGTTTCTGATGCAAGTCATAGCTATGGTATTTTAGCAGTTAGGAATCACTAATTCCAAACAGACCATTAAAGTGAAATTCAACGTTTTGATTGTAAATGGTTTGCGGATGGATGTCTGAGAGATCTAGTGCAGGAAGAGTCCACAGACAATTCATTAGGCCATAAAATATCACATTCTAAGCTAACCATAAGAGACTTACACTGCTGTCCTCAGCTTTCTCTCTGCGCTTGACTTTGTGAGTCTCGAAGTCCTCCATCAGAGTCTGCATGAAGTTCTTGGTCCGCTGTCCTCCTCCAGAGTCGTCGCTGCCCAGATCAGACAGAGGCGAGGGCAGAGCTCCTTCTGAAGAGCAGGGCGATACTGGAGGAACCGGACGGACCTTCTCAATCTTACCTGCAGACAGACCAATACACACTTATACACACCATAAGAAATCATTGCTCTACTACAGTAAAAGACCTGGGTGTTATATTTGACAGCAACTTGTCTTTTGAAAATCATATTTCTTGTCTTCCTCCTCAGAAACGTTGCTAAGCTCCGGAACATGTGATCTGTTTCTGATGCAGAGAAGTTAGTTCATGCATTCATGACCTCTAGACTAGATTACTGTAATGCATTACTAGCTGGTTGTCCGGCATCCTCAATAAATAATCTACAATTAGTCCAAAATGTTCTTACCAGGTCAAGAAAATATGATCATATAACACCAATTTTATCATCTCTACACTGGTTACCTATTAAGTTCTGTATCGATTATAAAGTATTGCCACTGACCTACAAGGCCCTAAACGGTTCAACTCCTGTGAATTTAACCGATCTTCTATCGCCCTACAATCCATCACGCTCTTTAAGACCACAAAACTCTGAGCGTCTGGTAGTACCTAGGATATCTAAGTCCACTAAAGGAGGGAGAGCATTTTCACATTTGGCTCCTAAACTCTGGAATAGCCTTCCTAATAATGTTCGGAGCTCAGACTCACCAGTTTAAATCTAGATTAAAGATGCATCTCTTTAGCCTAGCATTCACATAATGGATCTCATAACCTTGTACTCCAGTTATATCAGATCAAATGCACATGGTTATTGTTTCTTAATGTTATGAACAGCAGCTATGCTAGTTACTTTCCATTTGCTTTTCTGTTTTATCTCGAGATGCCCATCCTAATGTAACTAGAGTACGTCAGCTCCAGTTTGAATCCAGCATCTTATGAAGACTTCAGATGCCCCAACACCAGTGAAGAGATGCTTTGAGACTCCAACTCCTGCGAGGACTTCAGATGATGCAAACTCTGAATCAACATGCACCAATGCTACATTTTTTTATTTATTGTAATCATTATGTTCACAGCTTGTAATAATTACTATAATGAGCTCATTGTTTCTGCCTTAGATTAATACATTGTTAGTCTAACTGAGCGATTTGTAGATTTATTTGAAGATTTATTTGAAGTTTTGAATCCCACCTTAGAGAGAATTGTTAATGTACACCCTGGTATGAGTGGTGTGTCAAAATTTTACAAATTACTCCTAGAAAAGGTGGACAACAACACAGGAAAAATAAAACAGGACTGGGAAGAGGAAATTGGTTTTAATATTCATGAAAACATGTGGGATGAGTGCTTGAGAGATGTACATACAGTACATGTTCTGAGAATGCTAGACACAATTTGATTCAGTTCAAGGTAATTCACAGGCTTCATTATTCTAAATCAAAACTTCATAAAATGTATCCCACAATTTCTCCACTCTGTGATAAGTGTAAAATGTCAGAAGCAACCCTGTTTCATCCTTTATGGTCATGTAGTAAAATTCTGCCATTTTGGAAATTTGTATTTAAATTTCTTTCTGAAGCACATTCTATTGATCTGGAGCTTGAGCCTTGCATTGGACTTTTAGGAGCAGAGAAAGCTTTTTGTAGTAAGTATCAAACACAGGCATTTCACTCTGTACGATGCTTGCAAAAAGACTTATTTTACAGATGTGGAAATCAGATTATGTCCCTATTTTTGAGATGTGGGCTACAAGGAACTGGGAAATATGTTGCAGTTTGTCACTTATTTGATAAATAGTGTGTTGATATTCTCAGAAACTGAAAGCACTCTTATTTACTTCTGCTGACGTTGGCAACTCGAGTCTTTTTGCAAAGCTTTAAATGAAAATTTGCAGTAGAAATTCTGTGCCTCTTCACAGGAAGTCTATATTGGTCCTCTCAGAACTACTGTCATTAATGAGAGGTCAATTACTGATATTGATCGCACAAGATAAATTCCAATACTATGGGATTTAGCATTATAGCTAAAAGCAAGCTAAAAGAAAGGACTCATGCATTCCCTATAACACCACTAGAGGGCAGACATAAACTTCTCAAGTACAGGACATCATCATGAATAAGACATTGTTGTCAAAAGGAAAAGCACACACTGCCATTAAATACTGTGTTGATGAGTGTTACATCACCAAAACCAAACATGCGTAAACAGAACATTTAAAGTACGTACTGCTAGTCTGTTATAATAATTTTTAACATCAAACCAACATAATTTGAAACTGTTGGTGGTCGCTAGAACTGAAAGCTTTTACATATATTAGATTACCCATATAGCATTATCTAGTCAATTGTACAGAGTAGTCATCAAGCTCATACATTTAAAAACAAATCAGGCACTATGCTGCAGTTTTCTTAAAACCCTCTTCAAAAAGCACAGCTTGCAAAAGTGACTCAGGCTGAACAGCGGGTGCAGACCCAAAGGACACAGCGTGCAAGGAATGTAAACTAAAGTAGCTCTATGAAGAGAACCTCCAGGATCTCAGTGATATGACTGACAATCACCAGGTAATTAACATCAAATCTCGAGTTACAGAGACAGATATATGTCAGCCTTCAGTTTTAGCTGAGGGTTTGCATTAGTAGACAAACATTTCTTTAAATGATGTTTCATTAACAAGTTTGGGAGGAGCACGTTCACATGATCTATCCAATCAACATGTCATCAGCAATTATCACGTCTAATCCTATCAGCATGAGAGGAAGCCTATACACACACACACAGTCGTCTCACCTATGTTCCTCTGCAGTTTTCAGCATCCCACCACCACCCCGACTCCTCACTCTTGGCTTGTTCCTACCACAGCCATTTATTCTATCTGACTTATTTGTAAGTGTGAACTTGTGAAACAGGCGTCAACACATTGACCATCAGACTGAGTAATTGAAGATTTGAAGAAAATAATTATTTAAGTTCTGGTGTAATCCATGAAAAACTGCACAAAGAGCAGCTTAAATATGATTATGAGTACTAATTAGCATCTTGTATGGTTTATACTAAAGGGCTATTAATTGTGGGATAAGTTACCCTTCAAATAAAATACCTCAAATAAAGTTCTGCACCTATTCCCTACAGTAAGTGTTCAATTATTGCTGCCATGATTGCACACATTGCCTGGATATACTCATACCTGGTGCTGTCTTCCCAGTAAGGACCAGCTTGTTTGGCTGGTTGCTGGCCTTCAGCTTCTGCGTACGGGGCGGGTGCAATGTTTGTCTCGCTTGTCGTTGTCTCTTCAACTCTTCCTCGCGCTCCTGGGCTGCCCGGATCTCCTCTTCGATCATGGACAGGGTTCTCTGTTTGCGTGAGCGCAGCTTGAACGGCCCTGAGGTGACTTCTGTGTCCTGAGGACGAGTGACAGCCGCTGTGCTCCTGAGCTCTGCTGCCTCAGAGTACTTACTGAAATAGCTGAATTCTGGTTTCTCCGCTGGTGGTGGAGAGGGACTGGGGGGTTTGTAAGTGTTGACTGGGATAACTGGGGCGGCTTGAACTACAGTTATTTGAGGAGCAATTGTTCTCCTCTCCTCCGGAGGGGATGGCACTTTGGGAGGTGGTGTGACAGTAGATCTCTCCACTAGGGGTTGGGGTTGAATGCTTTCCACATGTCTCTCCGGGATAGGGGACGAATGTTGTGTGGCCTGAAGAGGCTCCCATTTGTCATTCTGCTGAGCAATGGCTTGCTGGATAGCATTTTGGACAAGAATACCAGCATGGTATTCCAGCTCTTCTTCCGTCAAGCCTTCTCCGTGATAAGACCCACTCTGTTCACCAGGAGATTTGATACCACTTTCATGTTTCCCATTGATTGGTGTAGTGGCCATTGGAGTTGAGGGAAAAGAGTACTCCCCAAGAGAGTTTTCCAAATAGACACTCATGGTCTCATTTGATGCACCACTGTCACTTATGTTGTCCATACTGAAGTCATTGGAGAGCGTCTCGAGTACAGTGGTGTCCTGAGACCGCAGGGATAGGTCATCTAACCCGGAGTCAATTTCTTCTGTATGGTAGGAGCTGTTCAAAGATTGTTGACACAAATCAGAATCCTCTTCCTTCACAATGGTCATCACTGCCCGGGCACAAGTAAAATCATCATCTTTAAACTCGTTCTGAGCCAAACCATCTTTGGGTGCTATGACAGATTCTCCGGAGCTGCAGTAAATCTTTTCAGCTTTGACCGTAGTAACTTCACTTCCGTCATAGAATGTGACCCCTTCTTGATTGGCAACTGTGACAGAACCGCATGGCCTCTCTACATGCGTGACCTCGGGAGTCCTGAAGAAAGGTTTGGCAGAGTAAAGCTGCGGTGCCACGTTCCTCTTAGGAGCTGTGGGCTGCTTGCTATGATCCATCTGCAGAAATTGCTTGCGTGCTGCAGAAAAGTCAATCTCTTCCATGACAACATCCTCCTTGTTTCCTGTTTCAGGTTGGATGAAGGAGATTGTCTGTCTGGGTGCAGCTTGTGGCATACGGTTGGTTTCAGGCCTCCTCTGCTTCCTCTCCTCATATCTTCGAAGAGACTCCAGCTGCTCTGGCTCCAGCTCCTCTTCCAGTGGCTTTTCCTGAGGTGGATTCCACCATTTCGCTGCAATTCCAGGATTTTTCTTGACTGCCTGACCCCGAATGAGTTCCAGCCTTTCCCTCTCCAGCTCTGCAATCTCCTCCGTGGGTCTGACTTTCTTCACCCGGACTTCTTTCTCAGTTGGGTTGTCAAATAGTTTTGATGGTTTCTTCTCTTCATGAAATGGTCGGAGCTCAAAACGTGCCTCTTTCTTGATTGCTGTCCTAGGGGACTCAGGTGACCTTGTACAGTCGTTTCCTATCATCGCTGCATGACCATTGGGTTTAGTGTTAAAGTTATCATCAACAAAAGTGGTCTGTTTTTTCCCTTCTAAAACAACTTCATGGTTGTGCAAGGGTGATGTGTCACTGGTATGCACAGATGGTCCAGTTCCATGAACTCTAATTGAGTTAATCTCTGGGGAACTTGTCCCATTTGAAGTCATTTCGGCCCTGGGGTCACAACAGTTGTCCTCAAGGACCTGATCCAGGTACAGGATTTCCTTGGCAACTTCGCTGTCCAGTCCTTCTCCCCCGTGTCTCACGCTGTTTTGCCCACTGCTCACATAACTTTGCTGGGTCTTAGTCTGAACTTCAAGCTCCATACTGCTCTCACCAGTGGATATCACACTCACTGAATCGAAAAAACTTACAGTCTTCAGGCTTCTCTCTCTTTTCAGCTCACTGTCATCCTCTGAGAGTACAGGGGACTTCTAGGGAAATAAAGACAGAGATCGGATTAGTTCAAACATGCATTCATGCAATTCTTCTTCTTCACAATATACACTGCATTAGTTATGAGCATTATGGTCACTCATGAAAATACATAATTGCATTCTAACTTTCAGACCATTCACACCTTTGAAATTCAGCAACTATACAGTAACACATTTAGTGCACAACTGGGTTTGTTTGATGACCTGAACAGTATTTCTGAACTTGGGTGCACACATGTAAATCGCACTTGAGTCTACTGGTGTTCTGTGGTGTAGTTTCTGTGAACTCTTGCTGCTGATATAAGAGAAATTGCAGAAGTGAACTGCTCTTGATTATGTAGACTTTGTGTCTTTGCATGTAAAACTGCAATGTTGAAAATAACGTAATATATGATGCAATGGACAAATATGTGCATAGATGGACCCCTGCCCCAAACCAAAAGTACTTGGTTTATTTATCTGCAGAGTACTTCAGTTGTTTTTGCGTGCAGATTATCAGAAATTTCCCAAACTAAGGGAACCCCAATTATATTGGTTGCTACACCACCAACTGTGTGAACATCAGAAACCAAAGCAACATCCCAAAGGAAATATTGCATGTGACCATCATGCATAATATAGGTGGACTGTGATAAGATGTGGAAGATAATGGGTTTGTTGAACTCTGACCTCTGCTATCTGATCCTGAGTTTTAATAATTTAAGGTCTCTTCTCTAGGTCTACTCAGTGGTATAATGGAGTTGCACAAGTCTCAAGTGAGAGGAAAACATGGGACTTTCACCTTAGTATCCCCATTAACACGCCCACATCAAATAATAGGAATTCATAACTTTTTGGAAAATACCATTGACCTGCAATGGAACATAAAGTAAATATATTTTCTGTTTCAGTTTCTTCTGTTTGCTTGAAGGATTTTCATTTATGCATTTGGCAGAGCATTCATCCAAAGCAACTTACATCTGTTTTCCTGCGTATCAAACCCATGACCTTTCAAAAGCTACAGGAACATCATAAGATAAGCAAGGTTGTAATGATTCATGCTCAGCTCAACTCATGAGAAACAAAACAAACACAGGCTAATTTGAAGAAAACACTAAATAAAAACATAAAAGGAAAGGTTCTGCATGCCCTAGTTTTCCTTATGCCCCTCCATCTCTATGTCTAATGGGTGTGAGTGGGTAATAGATCCTAGTTATTTACCAAAAGAAAACATCGATGTCTAGACTATGAAGACACTCTTTATTTTCAGAGGAATAATTGCAGGGGGGTTTCTATTGCATGGATCTGGTACTGATACCTATAAGTGGTCTAGTAACCCTGTGGGAGATTGTTGAGATGCATTTGGAGAATGAAGCACAGTAAAGTCTCCTCAGGGAAAAATACCACTTATTACACTGAGCTTTGCTTTCATTGCTACTCATTCACCAGATGGGACAGCCCTTTTTAAATGAAAAATCTGACAGAGATTTTTCTTTCTTTCTTCGTCTTAGGGCATTTTCAAATTTTTTTTTTAGGAATGACAAGCTTGCTAAAATATGTTCTACATTTTTCTTTAATGTTATTAGTATGCAAATTTCTATTGAACGCTTTCTTGTTTAATATTGGCTACACATTTGGTATGCTGTTCCAAATGAAATTCTTCTGCTGATATTGGTTCCAAGTTTGGAAACCACAGGACGCCACAAACCAAAGCAAGTAAACAGTACCCGAACAAACTTTAGCAAACCTTTAACAACATACAAAACCACTGCATCCATACAAGATACTAAAACGTGAAAGTGTTATTGCTATTAAGTCCTGTCTAGAGTGCAGTTTTACTGAGCCACACCGTTATAGTGCTGTATTCTCTGGTAAACAGAGGCCATTGCAGGAATTCTGTTTCTTTGCTCAGCATTTATGTTTTAGAGGCGAGTGTGCATGCCTGAGCAATTTCAGTTGTTTGCTGTTGTTTGAAAGTTGGTGTTCCTGAAAAGGCTAGTCAGAGACCTGTAAAGAAAATAACGGTAATATAACCTGCCATAAATGGAAAAGCATAATAAACTAGTGGGAGAGCAGCATAGAGATGTTATTTTTACAGCCTAGAAAAGAGGAATTTGTTTTGAAATAACTTTATTTTCAGCTCAAAGTCATGTGCTATTTCAGGTGATGGTGTGTCCATGGCCACATAAAGTAAACCTATTCCTGTTTTAACACTGGGTGGAACAAAATCTATATTACATCATTAGAACTGGGATTCTAATACACCTTTAACCAACATTTCTTTATGGAGCAAATAAATATCCCTGAGCAAATCCTTTAATGGGAACAATATTTCAAAACAATTACAATTTTCACTCCACTTTAGAAGAACCATTTTTGGCTCCCCAAAGAAGCTTTCAATGTATAGTTATTAAAATAACCATTTTTATTTCTTAGTGTGAAGAATGTCTAATAAACCACTTTAAAGAACCTTTTGTTCAATGGAAAGATTCCATGGATGTTAAAGGTTCGTCATGTAACCACTGATTTTAGTGTATCATTATTACATTTATTGAACATTCATATTTGAATCATAACAACAATTTGATAAAATATTTGAATCTAAAAATATGATCCCGCATTTTATAAAAGCAATAATTCAATCAAAGGCAGTGTTTGTATTAATTTATATAGTTGCCAAATTAAATTAACATACATAACTAATATTACCAGATTTTTCCAAAGCATGTAAGAGGGCTTGATCTAAAAAAGCTGTTTAAGTCAATCTGCAGATTTAATTCAGATCAAACAGTGTTAATAAATTCCTTCTTGTCTCAAGCTGTTCTGGGTCTGAGTAGCAGGACGTGTCACATGTGTCTTTAATGTGGCATGAGCTCAATAAGACCCCTTTCTTCAGTCACACAGACCACCCTTCCCTTCAGGGTGTGTTCACTAGCGTCCAGCCCAAACTCTCACCAAATAATGACACAAGGAAGTCATGTGAATTTCCCTCAAGCCAACAGTCTAGGACAGATTTACATACAGAGTGTTGAGTGGAGCACTACAAAACACTTAATCAACTCATCAGTTCTGAAACAAAGCCATGATAAAATATGAATCTAGTCTGCATGAGGCCAGTCCTTCCCTCATGCCAAAACGAGTGATGATCTAGTGGTTGGAAATTGTTTGACATCACCGTGTGAGAATTGTCAAATCTGACCGGGATGTGTTGATAAAAGGTTTCATGAGAAGCGCCACGTGTTTTTACCACCGTCTCATGTGTCCTGTTCAGCACTTCCCACAGCGGGCGGACATCCAATCAAGCATTAAGAGCTTAAGAACACATGCGTTTCCCTCTCTTTCTCCCAAACAACTCTCACACATAAGAAGAAATCACAAATGCAATCTCTTTAATATCTCAGTTAGTCCTCAGCAATGAGTTCTAAGAGATCAAACACTCCTGCTTGTCTTAAGTCTTCTCAAAAGAGATCTCAACAGTATCTCAAATTGTGCTCAGATTTCTCAAGATACTAAAGACTGTAATTTTAATACGAACTTAATAATTTCTCATCAGATTCTTCCAAGATCAAGTAAAAAACAACAGTGACCATGCACGTATCTTCAGTAAAGAGTTTGACATGAATCACAACCTTTGATTCTCAACTTAAGTATTCGAAAGTTGTAGAAAAAGACAAAGATTTGTCTAACGGGGACAGGATTTACTAAAGACATGTAAACAACAAAAATGCGAATAAGTGAAAACGCTGACGTCATGCGCATGTGTATTACCTATTCAGTCCATAGTGTTTCTTTACAAAGTAACATCGCCAACTTCTGGCCTGGCATGAATAATACAGAATAAAATTGTTTTCGTGGATCCATGAAAAAGTTTTTGACAAAGTTGTCGCCAGTATGCGGGAAACGCAAAGGAAAAACTTGTCTTCTTTTTAGTACATCATTGTCGTGTAAACGTGCCCTGATATATATTTTTTTATAGCAAGGCCAAGCTGATTCGTTAAAGAAACATAACTAAGAAATCCATGAAGTCACTTGAACAGTGAAAGAGCAACCTCTAGCAATCCTCATTTTTTCTATTCAATAACCATAAGCCGTCCTCAGCTGTCTTTGCAGTGGCTGTGCATTAAATCTGTATTCCCCGGAGTCTGTGGCCGTGAGCAGTCAGAAGTGAAGGAACATCAGTGTGTCCTCTGAGGAACAGACGCTCTCCACGGATGTTCCTCTAAACCCCCTCTGACATTCCCGGCATAGTTCAGCTGTCTTCCAGGCTCCGGCAGTCTAATAGAAGTGATGAAGGATACACAGCCCTGCCTCACGTCATTTAACTGTGTGTGTGTGTGTGTGTAGGGGTATCTGCATGGTCTTGGATGTGTATATAAACCTACAAAAGGCCAAGATGGATGGAGATAAACTCCTTGTATATTTATACAACTTGTAAGTTAATGTGTTCATGGGCACAGTGCCTCACATTTGTCTTCTTACTCTGAAACGGGTTTATTGGTGCCTCTGTTTACGTTGCGCTCTGCATGTTGTTGCCCTCACAGCATCTGGAAGTGTTTAGTCAGACAGACACCATTTGGGCCCTACTTTCTCTTTCAGTAGAGTGGCCCCAAAAAGTATTTGGGCACTTAAGCCATGTTTAGGAATGTATGAGTGTTGCTGAGCCATTTTTGCATTGACTTGTAAGTGTTCTCCAGGCGATATTTAATGGAGGTACAGACAGGTGTAGAACATTATATCAAATATGTTCTACCAATGTTTGACAATCAGAAATATTTCATTTAGTCATTTAAAACATAAAAAAAAAATCCTTCTATTAAACAAAAGCACTTGGTTTGATATTTTGATTACTCTAAAAAATGTTGGGTTTGTTTCAGCCAATGTTTGGGCCAAACATGGACAAACCCAACCGTTGGGTTAAAATTTTACTGTAAAATTGGGTTGGGTTTGTCCATATTTGGCCCAAACATTGACTGATACAACCCAACATTTTTTTTAGATTATAATGAAAGGACATTTCCAGTGTGGTTTAAGTGTTCAAAGTATGTTTTCGGGCCTCCGATTAAGTCAAAGAACACAAAAATTCTTCAATTTTAACGGTTACGCAAGATGCCTGTGTCTAGCGTGACTTTCAGCAGCTCATAAGGACAGACCCATCAAACCACACCGCTGATGAAAGACTCCTGAAATAGGATTATCAACTCTACCAGCGCAGACAGAGAACACAGGACTTCAAAACATGAAACAATCCCAATCAATTGGATCCAGTGGATAGCAAACTGAGACTTTTGCTTAAGGCAAGTGCTTCTTGGAGTTTAAGAAGAGATCTTAACAATATCTCATCAAATTCTACTTCGATACCAAAGTCTGCTGTCAAATATCAGAGATCTCATTATGGACAAAAAAAAAAAAAAAGTGTCAGGTCATACTTTATATTAGGTGGCCTTAACTACTACCAACATTAAATACCCACAAGACTATAGATTTACTGCATGTATGCATTTACTGAATAATGCATTTATTGCTGATGAGTTTGAGGTGTGGTTGGGTTTAGGAGTAAAGGTAGGGTCAGGGGTTTTGTGGTTACTGTTATAGGTGAGTTAATAGTATAAGTACAGTTTGTTAAGTAATAATGTAAGTTAATAATGTTAATTAAAAGCAAGTACTTACAATGCACCGACATGTACATTAATAAGTAAACTGTATTAAATGATTAAGTACATACAGTAGTAGTTAAGATCAACTATAATATGAAGTCTGACCAAATCCCAAAATCAAATTACTCAACAATCATAATTTTTACTTTGCCTTATGGATTTTATGAGAAACATCTCACACAAAGCTGATATATCGATGAAACGAAACTAAAGACCTCAAATAAATCTCCTGAGCTATGAACGTGTAACTTCTTGATCATTACTTCTCTCAGACTCAAAATGAAAATATGAAGCTATAGGCCTCCCATATTTAGCCCAAATCCGAATTCCAAAGAGTGATTTGCTTCCTACCTTTTTCATACTTTTCCAATTTTCTTAACAAACTTCTGCCATGAAATTAGAGCTCCTTTAAAAGAAAAACGAAAACCCAGCAAATACTAGAAGTCCTGAGTGTCCTGTTGTCAAATCTGTAACGTGAGAAAGAGTCCTCCTCACACTAGGCTTTTAGGAGCCCCAGTGAAACCCGTCCCGGGGCGACTTCTTCCCACTTCTTCCCACCCCCGCCCCTCTTCCTCATGTGTGCTTCACTCACCCCGCAACACTCGTTTCCGTCCGCTCTCCTACAATGCCTCTCTCTCTTCTGTCTGTCCTGCAGTCAGGACTCTTGTGATGTCATGCAGAGGGGGTCTGGTTTAAAAGTGAGGGGTGTGGTCTCCTCCTGTCCTCACACAAAGAAGCACTCTGTCAGAGCCGACCCGGGCCGAGGGAGTAACTCCTCTAGAGACACCTTACAAGGAAAGGCGCAGGGCGTCTGGGTGAGCAACACTGTTCACCACTGACTCAAAACATGCGGTCTGGATTCTCTTACTCATACTGTTCACACATCCACACAAGTTTCAGAAGCTGATACAAGTGAAATTTCACCACAGCACAGTACAATTATGGGAAACGCTTTATAATAATTATATAGGCTAGTAACAAAGACATTGTCTGTGGACATGTCCTCCTCAATGTCTACAGTGGATAGGCTATGTGAGCAATAAGGTACGAGAGGCTGTGCTGTATCGTGAATAAGTCACAGCTGAAGGGCGTTGTTAATATTAGATACAGTACTAGCCTCGAGCACCTTATTGCTTTTATAAAACGGTTGCCACAGAATACTAATATTAAAGCCCAAAAAAAAAAAATAAGTAAAATAAGTAAAATCACTTTCCGCTGGAAAAAATAGTCCCTGACCATGAACAGCAACAAGTTATTTTATTTCGCCGTTAGATGGCGGCAAAGACTGTCTTTATGAGTGCGTCAGTCAGTAGAGTAGACTTCTATGTTGAAAGGACTGAAAGTTGTGAACACGGAGAAGCAAGACACAACTTGGACGCAACTGATCAATGACTAGCGTGTCAGGGCACGGAAAAACCCATTAGAAAACCACACAAGAAATTGCAGCGGACATTCAAACGGATATTTTATTACGAATATAGGACTGACCTGAAGGAAAATCTACTGTAAATGCAGGTACACTCGCTCACTCGATCTCTCACAATACTCTACTCTATAGCTGTGTCTGAAATCGCTCCCTATCCACTATATAGTGCACTATTTAGGGTGTCGGCCATTTTGTAGTGGTGTCCGAATTCTGAGTGAACGACATCATTCCCTACTTTCGTTCACTACTTTTACCCACAATCCTCTCTGAATTCGAGTGTACATCCGATGTACACTTGCTGAGACACTATTTCCCACAATCCAACACGATAAGGCGTTAGAGCGCGAATGAAAAATAAATATAACAGACGGCAACAATGTCACCATAGCAACGGCGCACACGAGATAGAAAACAATCATTTGAAGGACACTTAACAATCATTTGACTGACTGGAAACCCCACAAAAGTAATGAAAGTAATGTTTAAATAACGGAGGGGGGTTTTTTGGACAGTTTTATGTGTTTATTTATTTATTTATTTATTTATTTATATACCGTTATATCTATATTTGAATAAACAAATGTGTTGTGTAGTGTTTTGTTCTCTTTTATTTTCACACATAAATGTAAAAAGTAAATAAATATGACAAGCAAGTCTTTTTTAAAATCAAATAACGCAATAAACGTGAAAAATACATACATACAATTGTTACATACAATTCATACAGCCAAAAAAGGAAATTTCAAAGATGGGTAAGTAATGTTTATGACGAAATTGTCCGAGCTCTCTGGCGCGTGATGATTATGTCAGCGTCCGAATTCGCTCACTCATTTTCGTTCACTCTTTGCTGATGTAGTGCACTCAACTGCCATTCACTATGTAGGGATTAGTGAATGAGTGAACGAGTGAGCGGTTTCAGACACAGCTTATGAGCTTCAATGAACAATATCAATGAGAACATATGTTTGCGTTGCTAAGAGTGGTTGCTAAGGGTGATGTGTAGTGATACATAGAACCGTTTGGTGAAGCGGTCATAGCCGTGTTTTATCATGAATAAAACACAGCTATTGACCGATCAGAATCAAGAACTGGAACTAACCGTTTTATAAATAGTGGTTACGGCATTGCTCTATACTACCAGTTATGATAATACTGATACTATCAGCTAACCCATTCACAGTTACCGACTGGTCCCATAAACAGTTTGAATAACTACAATGTGATTTGTGTTCATCTAATCAGGCGTGTCGTACTCTTTTCAGGAATTTCCTTTTTTATTACACAAAAGCTATGGTGTAATATTTGTATCCCATCCCATATTTGAACCCCATTTTATCAGGTCATGAAGTACACATTGTGAAATTGGTTGGATGATTAAATAGATGTCTAGATATTGTTTTCATTGAAACCTCAAAATAGACGTTGGTACAGTACGTCCCTGATGAGATTTCGCTGTGGTAAGACTATAATGTCCTTGCGACAACAAGTGTCTTTCTTAAATGGGACCACAATAGAATTACAGATAAGAGCAGAAGAGATCCAGGCAAGATCGCTGTGAGAACTGAAAGCCACTCAGTCATACAAGGCTGTTAAAGAGTCTTTGTGCTAATAATAACACCACACACTCGCGTCTTTACTGAGATACACAAAGACCGCAGTATAACCTTCATGTCAACCAACACTTCACATGATAGACTGACTGAGACTGCTTAGTAAAGGAGTGTTTCTACTGCGGTTTCAATAGCGTGTCCTCAATATCCTTCACATATCCTCCAAATACTTTGAAAAAGGTTTTAAAAATGTTGTTAGTGCCCAAATGAGTGAAGTTGTGGGTTGTTGGAAACTTCTCCTTCTCTTTCTCCTTCTCTGGAGTTTGAAGGCAGTGTGTTTTAATGGAGGATGTTGACAGCAGTGGGATGGGGTGTGTCATCCTCTGCTAGAGAGATCCTTCCGCCCACAATCTGTGTGTCACTGTGCATCAGGAATAATAATAAAGCAGTGCTGGGGAGGCTACTGTCAGACTGTATTATCTTACAGGCTTCTGATAATGTATGTTCAGACCTGATAATGTTTCTTGGTGTATTTTAGCTGGAGTCAAGCTACCTTTTCGAGAAAGTGCTTTACATGTGGAATCCCATAAAAGGTCATAATGATTACATAAAGATGAAATTATGTCATAAAAGGTTGAAATTATGAAATTAAGTTATAATGATGTCATCATATTTGTCATTTACATAAAAGTCAAATATGAGATACTAAAATCATATTTATCAGATTAAAAGGTGAAATTATGACATAAAAGGTCAAAATTGACAAAAGTCAAAAAGTCTAAATTATGTGATAAAACAGATCATTATGACAGTTGAAATTAGGATATACTGTCAAAATGATTAAAAATGGACGATGACATTTATATTAAAAAGTTGAAATTGTGACTAAATTGAACTAAATTGAAATTATGATATAAAAAATAGTCATACTTTATATACTATATCATATCTATTAGATGAAAAGTTGAAATTATGACATAAAAGTTCGTAATTATGATTTACTAAGTAAACAAAGTCGAAATTTACAAACGTTGAAATAATGAGATACTAAATTATGAGATAAAACAGATATTATGACATCAAAAGTTGAAATTATGATATACTAAGTCACTTTTATTAGATGCAAACTTGAAATTGACAAAAATCTGAATAAAACAGATAATTATCACAATTTTTTTTATTATTATTTACTAAGTCACAGAATTTTTCTTTTCATTTATGAAATTGAAGTCGAAATTGACATAAAAAGTTGAAATTGTGAAATACTAAATTGAAATTATGATATAAAACATAATTATGACATGAAAAGTTGAAATTTCTGATGTTATAATTATGTATATTTATGTTTTAATTTTGATTGAACAAATCATATTTTTCCTCATGTGGTTGAAATGGGCTTCCATATTATTTAGGAAGAACTAAAACTCAAAAACCCCAATTTAAATATCAGAATAAAACAAAATGCTGTCATTTCATTTAACACTGTGACAAAATTAAGCAATGCAGTCTTTTGTCATAGTATAAAAGCTAATTGTTGAATACAGCTTGTTCCTGGAAAAAAACTAGAATATATTGAAAAATCTGTTGTCACTCTACTATTAAATGAAATGCTTTTTATTACTTGCCAATACTGGCCATGCTTGAAAAATACCACGCATAACATAGTGCCAACTAGCAAAGATGGCCAAATGGAGGTCATGTGTTCCAGGTGTGCCAAGAAGCTGTCAGATGAAAGGCATCTCTTCAGATATAACCTCCTTGAGTAAGCCTAATAAAGTACTATTAAATGAATACAATCATCCCAAACTCAAACCCAAGCAATTCAAACCACACACACATACTAGGAATTATTACCTATTTATAGCTTGAAGACCAAGCAAGAAGATGTCATTTTAAATCATTCTCAAGGCAGTTTACACAGTGAGAGAGAAATACATTGTGGCTTTTAAAGGAAGAATAGGGGACTGTAGAAATGAAGCCAAATCAATCAATAAGTCCACTAAACGCGTCACGGCGACTGAGACTGACAATAGAACCATAATAGAACCATAATAGAACTAGAAAGCTTCAGGGCCCTATTATACACCTGGTGCAATGCAGCGCCAGGCGTGACACAAGTGTGTTTGGCTAGTTTCAGCCCGACGCAGTTATCATTTTCACGTCCTGCGCCACGTTGTTTAAATAGCAAATGCATTTGCGCCCATTTGTGCGCCCATGGGCTGCTGGTCTGAAAATTAGGTGTGTTCAGGTGCATTGTTGGTGCGTTGCTATTTTGAGGCAACAGAAATAGACTGAGCCATTGACCAACTGAAACCTGCTCTAAAGTCAATGAAGCAATATTTTTTTTGTTATTTAAAGGGCGCATTAGTAATGTGTGCCTATAGGCGGGTCCACACTTTGTCCCGTAGATGGTCTACTTGCGCTTTAACCTTGCACACGAGCAGATCCGTTTCCTCGCTAGAGAAGCGTTCAGTTTTTCTGCTTGCAAATTTCGCAATGTCAATAGTGAATCCGCCATGGTGTGAGCGCAACTGGCTTTTAAAGGGAAAGGGAGATGAGACTCTGATTGGTTTACACATTACGCCCAAAACACACCCATTACTCATTAAGAGAATAGGGAAGACCCTTTTAGACCATGCGCCGGGAGCGCCGACCATTTTTCCCGTCGTTAAACTAGCAAAAGTGGATTCGGACACGACCTACTGTAAATGCACTTGCGCTGTGCGCTTTAGACCATGTGCTTAGATCCTTAAAACAGGGCCCTGAGTCCCCAGATGCTTGAAAAAGAGCAACAAGCACAGTCTCATTTTGTGTTCCACGCACATATTTTCATGTTTGAAAAGAGACACACTTGCAGAACTCACAGAGAGAGAGAGAGAGAGAGAGAGAGAGAGAAGGGAAGCAGCTGAGGTTTATGAACACTTTATGCTTCGGCAAATACTGCCGACTGTCTTCACTTTTAAAATAATTAAAGTCGTGTTTGTGGAAGAACATGCTAATACAACAAAAACCTCTTTGAGAAAGAAAGAAATTAAGTCAGCTTTTAGAAGAGATGGTTTGAAAAACAAAGACAACACATTTAGAGACAAGGAGGTGAAGAGGAGAATAAACACAGGACATTGTGCTTAACACCCTGTCACCGCCCTGCCTAAAATATGACCTCTAATCTACGGGAAGACATGTAGAAGAGGCTCATCTGGATGTTGTCAACCGGGGAAAAATGGGAAGCATCAACACCCTAAACACACGAAAACAAGGATGGCCTCGTCCCAGAAGCCCAATCAAAATATTGTTTTGTGAATGCGTTGCCTACTATAAAAGGCTAAAAGTCATTGTAGAACTATTTCAATTAGCCTTAGTACTTACAACTACTAGAGCTGGTAGCTAACACAACCTGTTTCAACTTAACCTGGCTTAAGAGCCATTAAAAATGGCACCAACCCCAGTTAGTGAAAACTGAATTACAGTGGCTTAAAGGCTTATGTGCATTACTGAGGGGCTGTGAGTACACTGACACTTACACACCTCGAGACATCATGGTATAAAGGTCAAAGGAGCGTAACTGACTCACAACCAGCCTAATAGTGACTGGGCAGAAATACTAACTGCATTCTAAAATCTTCTAGACTTTAACAAACTTTGTTAATCCATTCAATGGCCATGATAACATCCCCGAGCAGCTCCTTTCTAAACATTTCAAGTATGAAATCTCTGACTGAATAATTGAAATCTCAAAAAAATATTTAGTAAACTTTTGTTTCAAATCATGCTAAAATCATTTTCAGGATGGTTTGGCTAATGCACATTGGCTAATGGGTTTGAAGAATAAGGACCGTCAAAAAAAGACCAGCCAATGCCTTTATTTTTTCATAAAGCAGCTCTAATAGTGTAACACTTTATTTCGATGGTCCACTTTAGACATTCTACTAACTATAAGTAACTTTGCACCTACATGTCAACGAACTCTCATTAGAGTCTAACAATGACTTGTTAAATGTTTACTCAAGTCATGATCATCATACTGCAATCGAGTCCTTACTCTGATTATTGGAAACAATCACATTATTGTTGCACATGCAAACGTAGTCAAAGTTGCAAAGTTCATCAATTAAGAAAATTTCTATTCAGCTGTAAAGCAACTCTAGAGAAGACAATAGAGCCATTATCCAGCTCAATTCGGTTCATTGTTGATTCAATTCAGTTCAATAACAGTGTCAATGATGTTATCAAATATTACTTTTCATACACAACTCAATAAAGCTCGTCTTAGAGAGAACCTCTAACATGGCTTTTCCAGCGTGGCCATCAAACTCTTGGTTAACCTGCTTTCCAAGTCCAGCGGGAGAAGAGAAATAGAGCACATCTTCTACTCTAAATTTAGCATCCAGGTTGCAGGCAGCGCTGTACTGTACTGTGGTAAACCCTGCTTTGTGTTAGGGAGAGGTTCTCCAGAAAAAGAAACAGCTAGGCTACACTTTCAACTTAATTATATGTCTAAATGTTTTTATGATGCCAACTAAAATAGACAAGAGTGACACTCAATGAACACCATGTCAGGCTTGCTTTGTTGACCAAGTTTAGTTAACCAGCAAGAATACATCAAAAAACTGTGGTAACACTTTATTTCGATGGTCCTCTTTAGACATTCTACGAACTATAAGTAAACTACATGTCATCTAACTGTAATTAATTTAAAACTACAACTCAGTAAAAGTATATGTCAATAATAAGTTGACACTTGCAAAGTTACTTAAAGACAGAAGTTCGTCTGTTGGGGGACCATTAAAATAAAGTATTAGCAGATTTTAAGTTAAGTTTAAATGACTATTAGCAGACAGTCTACTAATGGTTTAATTAGAGTTAGTTGACATGGGTTAGGGGGTCAATTAGTAGAATGTCTAAAGTGTGAAAGGGAAATAAAGTGTTACCAAAAATTGTTATTGGCATTGCTGTACAGTTGACAAAAAGATACTAGACAGAAATGTCAAAGTTTATAATTATTTTTTCTTCTGCTGTAAAAGTGTATAAATAGTGTTTCTTGCTCCTTATTATGTTTGTCCTTACATCTGACTTATTTGATGGAAAATAATTTGACTATCACTATACAGTTACAATCCTTCTCAACAACAGCCCTCAGCTGATTCGTGCACCTCAAAATAATCTTCAAAGAGCACAAAATCCTGGAAGGACAGCTCAAAATCCATATTAAGCTCTAAAATAATAATGTCTTACCTTTTGGCTCTTTTCCAAAGTGAGGCAGAGAACCTGCCAAGGTGCCGTGTATTTCAGCATGATCAACGATGTCTCGATTCACTAGACTACACAGTAAAACAGAGACCACTGGTCCAACATTCCTTCATTAGATGCTTACTCCCCCTTAATTATGGCCTGAGACCTCCTCAAAGTTCATTTGGGAAAAAAATAAATAAGAACGGAAGCCACCGCACAGGGAGTAACATTCCTCACTACTGCCGACTTCAGCAGCACATCCCAGCAAAGTCATCTCATCCCGGAGGGCTTTTGATCTGAAAATGAGCTTAGCATCAGAACCAATTATATGGGTCTCCTGTCTGATAGGTGAGAGCAGTCAGTTTCTTCTATCCATTTGTTCATGAAGCTGTTGTGTAAGTGCACTCGATAACTCTCTTAAGAAATTGTGATGACACAGAAAAAAAGTATATTATGCGAGTCAAAGTTCAGCAATGTTTGATCAGAACTGCAAAAAACCCACCAGAATCATTAACCTCATTCTTGACGCAGTTTAACCCTATAGCACTGCCTACCTGAACGAAGCAAAACCAGGTTAAATTAAGCCAACATTAAATCTGTATTTATCACATTTACTTTATAATGCATGTTTCTGGCTGTACTGTTTAAAATTAATCAGTGCTCATTATTCCAAATAAAGTAGTTCATCATCATAATCACATAATGTAACAATGTATCGATATGTAATGTCCACTTTTAACAATGGAATCAACAGAATGCGACAGTCGGGTTCATCCCATTCATTTTGACCAATCAGAGAATCATGACAAGCTAATCACACCAAAACGCTTTAGCTCCGCCCACTTCCATGAAGCCAATGATGTAAATTACGCCGTTTCCCTGCATTCTCAAACTACTTAAAGTCCTTTTACACACCTTTACAGAAAAACTACAAATGTCCATGTGGTGTTTTTAATAAGCTTTAAGGCAAACCATGTGTAAATTCATAAGTCGACAGCATTGCTGAGTATTTTCTCCTTAAAACTGCAGTGAAACAAAGACAGTCTCAAAAACACGCTTTGAAATCGCTGGTGTTTCTGACGTCACAAACTACCTTGTAACCAATCAGATCAACGTGTGATCGTCAACCAGTGGATCTCTGAGCTGAGTGAGTGAGTGGAGGCGGGGCTCATTTGCATATTCATAGAACCGCGCATACTAAATGAGGTAAGGGTGTCGAGTTACATTCAAGATATTTTAAGGCATGAAGAAATGTATTTGCATGAAAAAAAATTTATATGTAATTTTGGTGATCAAAGATTAGTTTTAAGAGATAAAATTATTGACTATAGGGGGACTGTAAACATGTGTGTATATTTCACATTTTGCAATAAATGTAAAATATTTTGTTTCTAAATGTATAATCACCATCTTTAAATCAATACTTTTATATTTCTCTATTGTTTTTAAGTAAATGTTAAGTAAATGTTATTTACAATGCTTTAAAGGATTATAGTTCTTTCTCAGATCGAAGCTGTTAAGTACACAGTCTTGGACCATTGTCTGATTTTAAAATACTTGCCTTTAATGATTAAAAAAAAATCTTTATGGGAACAAAGAATGGTAAAAAAAATAATAATACTTGGGCGGGCACGAATGCACTCTATTCCCAATGGATAAACTCAAGCTCTGGCCAACATATTAATGTCATTTGGAAATCAAATGGGTTGTGAACAGTGTTTCACATTGACTTCATGTGGCAGCAGAAGAATAGCTCCATTCAACCCAACTAATTTGAACAGCTACTAATCTGAACCAATAAGCAAGCCTCCACAAATGAATAGACCAAAACATCAAATAATTTCTCTATTGCAGTTTAGAATATTAAACCCTGAAGTTCATAAACAGCAGATTTTGGGTTCCTGCCAACATGTTGGTCATGTCGAAATACAAAGTTCTGTCATGAAACTCTAGATAGCGCAGGCTGACAGGTCCTTAACTCAATCTGCTTACAATCACATCATTCTCTGTAGAGCACAGCTGATTGGTTCCTGCTGTCTCAGTAGCCAATGAGCTCGCTGCTCAACCTTCAAATACTTGGTTAGCATTTGCTACAGCAGTGCAGCGCTTTCAGAAACCCTCCACCCTCCCCAGCTCCACCTGTCTAGATCTGCTACGGGTAAATCATGTATGTTATATTGTATAGCAACAGCATGTCTTGCTTTATTGGCTTACGTGTATGTATTGGCAGTAGCAAGTCCTGTACTTAGGACTATTGTACTCGGCTGGTTCTGTATGCAGTGCACCAGTCTGCTCGTCCTTGCCAAATGCGACCCAGATTCACACAGCGAAGCTGACACAGTTTCTGTCTTTTTCCAGGAATCTAAATGCAAAGAATCCTTTTAATTTCATCTAATTTTGGGAATCTCTCTCTGAAGCTATAGCTGGCTGTCAACAGGGATCGTTTCCCTTCAACAATCTACATTTTATACATAGTAAACACAGAATGGAAGACCAAGTGACAGTGTGATTCGATCAGAAGAAATGCCCTGCCATTCACACTCTTGGCAGGTGAAAGAAATATTGTGCAGTGTACAGTTATACCTCAAGCTATACTGAAACCAGCTGTCCTTTAACTGCTTTAAACGGATGACAAACTTCAACGGGAGGAAGCAGCTGATTTGTTTGTGCCTTCAGCACAATGTGAGAGGTCAAGCCAGACAGGAAAAACCCAAAACCATTCCAAGGACAAACCCCGAACAACTCAATCAAAGGCCAAAGGAAAAAGCGCCATATTCCCGCCATTACATTTACACTTCCAAATGCTTTGGCTTAGAGATAGCCTTGGAGTTAATGAGAGCTCTTTGGCTGCTTTTAAAGAAGAGGATTTGGATAATGTTGTTCTATACCCAGATGTTTGCTGCCGGGTCATTTTTGCTTTCCTTTATTAATATTTCTCTAAATGCTTATGTTGCTGAGTGAGCACAACGTCACAACATGAGCTCATAGCAAAAACTCATATACTTTTAAAACATAGGCCTACACCACAATAGAATAAAGATTTAAAAGCACTAACCGGATGGCATCGTTTTTCAAAGGACACTGGAGTGACCATTATTAACAGGGGACGTTTGCCATTGCCGTTTTTTGGATTCAAATAGGTCATATGTAGTTATTACTAAAGTGATGTCTATGGATGTTGGGATTACCACAGGTCATGTGCTCAGGATGAGGGCATCACTAAACTCACCAAGACATACGCTCGGGAACTTCCCCTCTGGGATTTTGAAGCGCGTTCAACTTTGTCAAGTGGGCGAGGGAAGTTTATTTCGACAGACCCTCGACCTCTCGATTTTGACAGAGGGAGCGAGTCTACTCAACATGTACACTTCAAGCAGGTCTATAGACCACAATGCAACATGATTGTGACGTCATAGCAGATCGCGCTCAATTTACCCCCACCCCACACAACTCTAGTGTATGATATTACCGTTATTTTGACATTTATCCGCATTTCATACTTGGAAGGACATTCAAAACTTAAAAACACAGCCCTAGTCTTCTTTCATAGAGATTTTCTCAGAAGACTTAAGTAAGAGCGGTAATTTTCTCCATAAGTTCATCTATGAAACATTTACCCAATTTACCTAAATAACTGAAAAAAAATGATTTGTTGAATTTAATAAAAAAAATTATCGTAAGTGGTTGCACACAATTGATTTAAGCTACATTTAAACAAATGCATTAAGTTGAACTAAAATGTATTAAGTTCAACTTAAAGCATTTGTTTAAATGTAGCCAAAATCAATTGTGTGCAACCACTTACGATACATTTTTTTATTAAATTCAACTAATCATTTTTTTCAGTACCTACATAGGGAACTGAACTACATACTGACTGAATATACCGACTATACATAGTTGGAGTTCATGTTCCTCACAAACACCCATTTTGGGAAACCCTGCTGAAACTAATGCATACATTTATTCTGCAGTATCTGTAATTGTTCAGAAATAAAAAAAGAAAAGCAGACAAAAGGTTATACTAGTCTTATTTCACTGTAAAAAAAAGTTTCTCTTAAATTTTTAAGTACAATCAACTTGAATGTTTAAGTCACTTCAACTTAAATTGCATTAAACTAACTTAAAAAAATGAGTTAACCTAACCCTAAGCCTAACCCTACCCTTAAAAAAAGTAGAAAATTGCTCAAATTCTGATGAGTTAAAGCAATGTAAAAACATATGTTGTACAAAAACCTAAATTTCCTTAAAAAGTAGACTTTCTAAATAAAACAAATAATCTAAAACTAACTAATTAAATCAAGAGCATAAAACAAGCATCTTACAAGAACCAAAATGTAATTGTAGACGTGTATAAAAAGTGTAAATGAGCATTTAAAAAAAAAATTCACCTACCAAAAAGGCAGAAAATATCATCCAAAATGAAACCATGCCGGCAGTATTTCTTGTTGATCTGTTGATTTAACTGGGAAACACACTAAGATGGACTCTACGTTGGCAACAGTCATGGCAACATGGGTCTCGCTCGCTCGCTCTCTCTCTTTATAAACAGGCAGCTCAACAAAAGGCTGAATGCTGGGGAGACATGAAAAGAAAGACTCTGTGCATGAGATTCTAGACGCATTCCGGCTCAGAATCATTTGCATCCGCTTATGGACATCACTCACAATGCAATGAATCGTGATCCTGCAAGTTAAGTCTATATAAAACAAATCTTTCCACAAATGTGCGATACAATACAAACAGAAATCACACATATGTTCCACTATGCACACAGGGACACTGAACACTACTTCACTGAGAAAACTGAGCAAAATGAGCACACGAGGAGGAAGGTTTCTTGTTAGTGTGCATTCAGGGCTTTTGGTCTGTCTTATGTGCTGTGGTCAGCATGGCACACTCCCAGCAAAACACACAACCTTAGAATCAAGGTGAAATGCTGTCTGCAACCTGTTTTACTTCAGAAATCAGATGTATAGCCAAGTAAAAGCATATTTTAAACAAATGTAGGACGAAACTTGATTGGATCATGAAAAGTGGGCGTTACCTAAAAATTTGACTAAAAAATGTATTTGCTCAATTGAGGCGAATACATTATTCCGCCTCAAGCTATGATGGAAACACATTTACCGAATGAATCCCTCCAAAAAACTTGCAGGACTTTGCCTCAACAGAGAATGTGATTGGATAACTGGATTAACCAGCGGACCAATCGCATCACAGCATCTCAAATGTTGGTTTGGACGTTCTGAAACACCAGAGTCGAAGTCTGTCATCAGAATGATTTGGTTTAATTCCCTCCCGGAAGCGTCTCACACGATTGCGTTCCCAAACACCAGCATCCGAACGCAAGAGAACGTGACAGCGGTCATTGTGTTTCGTCTGAGATGCAACTCCTTTACGACGGAGGGAAAAAGAGCCACAGTTTCTTCCTTGATTGCAGCAACCTCCAATTTCCCAGGAAGTGATGATTTTGTTCCCCTGAACACATGCGATGGAAATGGCGCTTTATTCCCGAATGTTTTATGCAATAAATTTTGTGCATAAGTTAAATTCGCAACATTGATTTGAAACATAGCTAAAGTTACGTTGGGACTCAAATCGTGAAGTCCAAACAAACTGATTCACGGACATTTCAAAGCATACAGCATCTGATCTCATGATGCTTATCATGTAACATTGACACAGAGCAGAAGGCTTAATTTTGATGCTAACTAATAGAGATTAGCCTGGTTTCCCACAGTGCACTGCACCTCTCCCCTCTTCCTCATCATATGGCACACGTCTGTCGCCATGGTTTTGATCTGAGCCCTGATAACAGCGGATAATGAGTTTCACTCTGATCTGGACGACAGATGTGAATGAAAGCTTCCCGATGAGGGACACTGTGAACGTCCACCACGACTTCAATCAGAGGTTCTTTCCCTCGTTCAGAGTCTGTTAGCACAGGTGTATTCATGTCAACACATGCAATCCACAATCTGGTGTGACACTCGCCCTTCTCCAGAAACTAGTGAGCTGTCATGCTGTCGATGGATTACATCAAGAGCTGCTGTCTAATTCTACGTTCCAAACTTGTAAATAACCACTGGAAGTTGGACATCTTCGACTTTCATCTCCTGTAATTCTATATCAGTTAGAACATGGGATAAGCCAGCAAATAAGTGACTGATTTGTATCCATGAAATATTGACTTTATGGAACCATAAGCAAATAATCCTAAACGAATGAGACCATTACCTGTAGTGCCACTGAAATCCCTGTGAGACGACCTTAGACATGACCTGGTCAAAACAGTCGCACATATAGATTAATCCCATTTGCGTGATCGTCACTCTTGCCTATTGACTCCTGAGCTTAACTCCTAGCCGTGACCCGGCTTTCATCGGCATCAGCGGCCAATGACAGCACTGCAAACTCGATTAGCGTCTGTCTGTCTGTCTGTCCGCAGGGCAACACCCTGTAGATGCATACACTGCAAAGCTGTGTGGAAATAAATAGTGCCACTGGTTCTTGTGAGAGCGTAACATGCGACAGACAGATAATCACCACATCCCACAATCCTATTTCCAGCTCCTGATTACCCTGCTTTATTTAGACGGTGTGAATAAGCCCTGGGCCTTCATTGCCTCCACTGCCAATCCATTCTCTCACTCTCTCCATTTGGAATCGATATTCAACATGGTCAGACACTGTAGATAGTTTGGCTTTTTACTTATTAATGTTTTATTTTGTGTGTCATAAAACGGCTATGTATCTCAGGAGGAATAATGAGATATTGACCCAAAATTAAAAGTTGAGCTAACATGACCTGAGCTAACATGAACTAACAATGAACAGTTGTACTTTAACTAAAGCCGCGTTTCCACCGAAATTACCCGGAACAATTTGTCCCAGGAACTTTTTTCCCAGGAACTTTTTTTGCCCCAGACCGGTTGCTTTCTGCGTTTACACCGCGGTCTGAAGTACCGGGAAGGTAAACTGCGCGCAACTGCTCCTCCCAGTCTGCGACGGACAGTAATCAGTTTTGAGCGCCACATTTATAATAAGTATGGAGGAGTTTCAAACTGTGCTGCAGTTATGTATTGGTTTACTAACAAGGTAATAAACAAAACAAAATACGAGCACTGATACTAAAGCGTGTTCAGAAAGCTTGTATGCGTATAAAATTAGACAACGTATGTTATCAGTTATTGTGAGATGCCTGGGACAAACGCGCAAAAATTTCCTCTTTCGCAAATACGCTTAAAAAAAAGCCTGAACCCCGTCTATCAATCATAAATAGTGAATAGTCTTGTAAATAGTTGTTTGTTACTAACCTCAAAGCGCTATTTCAATCCTGTTATAGTAAATTTGTAACATGGTTTGGAGTGCCTTGCAATAGATGACAATGAGTAAACATAATGACTTAATAATAAAAGCTGTGGCAGAAAAGAGACGAGCACTGATAAAGCGTGTTCAGTAAGCTCGTAATGCTAAAATTTGTATGTTATCAGCTATTGCGGACATTGACCGTGAGATGGCTGGGACGAACGCGCAGAAAGTTTCCTCTTCCACAAATACCCTTAATAAAGCCTGAAACTCGTCGCCAGTCCAGTTTTTTAAATTAAATTCTATATTTGCAGACAGACAACTCTTACTGCATGAAGCCACGAGCCCACGACACAAACCGCAATAGATTTTTTAAAAAGGGAGGTTAAAAATAAATAAATGCTGCGTGGAATCATCCAACCAAAATACGGCGTGAACACAACCAATCAGCTTGTGCAGCGCACAAGTCCCACCCCTGAAAGTTCCTGAACTTTGAAAAAGTACTACCTCATGAGCAGGGACTATCGGAGGGGGAAATATTTACCCGGAACTTCATTTAGACCCTGGTTCCTGCGGTGTAAACACGTCGAGTACCAGCCCAAAGTTCCTAGTTCCTGGGGAAAGTTCCTGCGGTGGAAACGCGGCTTTACATTAACTATTGGGACCTTATTGTAAAGTGTCACCAAATTTTCCATAGAATTAATGTGAAGGGCACTGGGTTCGTCACAATTACAAAGTCTTTTAAAGGTGCATTGCGCAAGTCTCTGAGTTTTTGCAGAACTATGCCCCCTCTGGCGGCAAGCGAAACTGCAGCCAGAAGTGTGCACGCTCACGGACAAAAGTTTTCTTTTTTTTATCTTACGTGGAGTTTGCGTTGGTGTTTGAAATGAACTACAAGCCGGTCTCTTAGAATCCATCTTCTACGGAGAATGGCGGCGAATACACAAACCTGCCAGACAGCCAGGTGAGCGTGCCGTGAACGCGCATGACGTCACGCCCAGTCTAAAATTCCGGCCCGAATCCCTCTTATTTATTTTACTTTACAGGATTATAGAGACAATCTCAGTGATCAGAGAAGGGCTCATTCAGCCCATCAGGCAATTGTTTAAGCATGTATGGGTTAGAAAACGGGTATTTTTAACATGAGAAGTTGCTTAATGCACCTTTAAAATGTGTCTATGTTGTTTTTGCGCTATTTATTCCCACTTTTCTCGAGCCACAAAAGACAGAATTTGAATTATTATTCACTGAAAATCTTCCCCCGCTGTAGCTCTCATATACAATATGGCGCTAGAAGAACATTTTGATCATGAGACACATGACAACCAATGAAGTTTGATGTCACTGAGAGTTAAACTTGACATATTGTGATCTGGGATTTGGGAGCTGCAGTTGAGTGTTCATCATAGGACTTATAAAAACCCCTTATGTTATAAAAGAAAGTGTATTTTAGTAACCGGCGGTTGGAATATGGTGCATAGATTGCATTGACTACTTTGTATGAGACTTTATATCGCTTGGTATTACTGCTGGCTAGTTGGGAGGGGAAGTTTCAACACAAAAAGTGAAGTCAAAAGCTATTTTCAGGCACTCTGCATCACCGTTTGGGTCTACTTTAAGCTCTCCGACCACACCTACAACAATCCAGTATTTAGTTTCTCATCTTCATGGAATTTCGTCACATGGTAGAATTTGATAGACAATGCTAAATTCCTCAATAATCGATAACAATTCCATGGATAAATCAACAGGGCTACAGGGAATGTTCCGGGAGCAAAACAGGTTAACCTCGTGAATTCTTGGTTTTGTCTTGGTTTCCAGTGTGGGTGGATTTATCTATATGTACAATACTTGTGTGGATAGTTTCATCATGTCCCTTATACATATCACACAAACGTCATTGGGTTCACCATCTTTGACAGGTGTTAGAAGATTGAATGTAACTTTACACAGGCAAGGTTAACAATCAAGTCTCATGTTAGCACACATAATGTTGTTATACAGTGTGGACTTCCGTTACAAAGTTCAAAGACTTCCACTGTAAGGGTTGTAATGGGAGATTTTTGATTTTCATTACTTACTTTGATTTTCATTAACATACACTAGATTGACTACTATGTGTGTTGCTGACTATGTGATATAATGATTGATGTGAAACGCCTGCGAAGCAGGAGAAGAGGGGGAGAGCTTTGAAGGCTGAAGCCCTGACCCCTAAGGTCAAAGGGCTGTCCAATTTAGGACTTGCAGACTGTAAGTTAAGCTAAACTAAAGTTCAGTGTATAATAGGATCACTGGTGGAGTGTCTTATCCATCTCTGGAGTTTAAAGAACCTTGGAAGATAACAATAACAGAGTATAAAGACTGGCCTGCCCCTCCCTCCTGGTCGCACTTGTTCCACAGACTGTACTGACTACCTCTGTGTGGCAATTGGGCCTCTTGCAAGATAATAAATTACTTTTTAATGATCATTTGATTCCAGACTGTCTCTTACGCCAAAGATGATTGTTTAGTGAATTAAACTGCCATAACAGGGTGTTACTGTAAAGTTTCTGTTAAAACTAAATGACATTGTGTCACAAATGCCATTGACAGAGTTTAACCTGTATTGAACATTCCCTCACAGATTCAGTCCCATGAGGCATGAGGCAAAGATCAATGATTTTCCACCGTGTCCTTGTGTGTATTCTCACTTTTCAGCAGAATAAAGTCTTCTTCTTGATATTTCTTTCTAAAATGCATAAAAAATATGGGTAGCACCATTCATTAGGCATTTTTGCTATCTAACAAATTATTTTAAACAATAAAAACATGTTAAAGTACCCCTATTATGCTGTTTAAAGGTTCCTGAAACCCATGTTGTGATTGGTCTACTCTGCTCTGATTGGTCAGATGACCCGGACTGTTGTGATTGGTCTACTCTGCTTTGATTGGTCAGATGGCCCAGTCTGTTGTGATTGGTCTACTCTGCTCTGATTGGTCAGATGGCCCAGTCTGTTGTGATTGGTCTACTCTGCTCTGATTGGTCAGATGGCCCAGTCTGTTGTGATTGGTCTACTCTGCTCTGATTGGTTAGATGGCCCATTCTGTCGTGATTGATCTACTCTGCTCTGATTGGTCAGATGGCCCAGTCTGTTGTGACTGGTCTACCGTTTACAGTGCGTGTTGGAAACCAAATCTGAATTTTAGTAAGACTGGTCAGGAAGACTTTCCAGTAAGACCGGTATTACTGACGATTCGTTTCAGGCAGTTCAGAATCACTCTTTCATTTAGAAGACAATAACTTTATTTGTCATACACTATGATCTTTGAAACTTTGCAGACCTTTTACATGCAGAAACAGCTATATTACACACTACATGAAAGATAATATTCAAAAAAACATCATAGTGGCACTTTAAAATAGAATTATCCTGGAATGATTGAATGATGGGCTGAAAGTGTGCTGTGATTAGAAGACAAGTGGAATTTACTTTGTTTGGGGAAACAATCGCAGAGATAAAGATTAGAATTCTTATCACTGAGAGAGTGTTTACTCTGAAAATAAGAGGGTGGATGCTTTCCTAGGACAGATATCGTGTTGTTGCTTAACTGCAAAAGACAATGAGCAACAAGAAGACAAGAAATATTAGTGTTGTGCAACCTTTTTTCCTGGAAATTGAGTCGCAGGTGAGAGGAATATAAAGCAGTAAAGACAACTGACCATCAGCTGGCACCTCTAGGGCTCTGGGTAAAAGCTACATACACAATGTAATTCAGTTCCATAGACTTCAGTGGACAACAGGACAACTAAGTGGAATATACCCCATGGGTTCAACTGTCCTGGTTTCTAACCACAGCGTAAATGATACCCCTCGGCTCACATCTATCCGACAATGCTTCCATTACACAGCAGGGAAATCGCCAAGCCGCTAACATGCTTTCTACAGTGCTTCCCATTAAGATATAATGTCAGAACACAACACCACTTCACCTGTTGATGATTATGTGCAGATAGCTGAATTCTTGTTTCATTTACAAGCAACAGGATATGGATGGATAATTTATAGCAAATACAGTTGTGAATGGTAGTTAATGTAAGTGTAATCTAAGGCCAAAACCATGAGGGAGATGATGCAGTGTCTCGGGAATTAAATAGTTCTCTTTTGAAAACTTAAGTCTAGGACAGGTGTATGACAGATACTCTTTATATGTTCACAAACGCAATATGATTTCCTGGAATCACAGTTTGAAGAGATCCAATACTGTAACTGGTGCTAAAAGAATTTCACAATTTCAAAGAACTAGTTTTTCTTGGAATCTTTGCTCGTTTTCCTGGATGCAATTCACGCCACCCACAACTTTCATATTTTCATAAATGTTTAGATGGAATTTCACAAGCATTGGGTCAGTGTCCAGTGATGGCTTTCCTTTTAACATTTGGATCCACATTTCAGGATATGGTTTTTCAGAGGTCATATTTGTCTAACCTCATTTAGAAGAAGAGGTTAAGGGAGTGTAAGGGAGCGTTCTTTCCTCTATTCTCATTCAGTAATTAGCGAGTGAGTCGACCTGTTGTAAGTGTTGAAACTAAAGGCCACTTTCAATCAATACGATTCTGGATTGAGAGGAAAATAGCTGTCTTAAAGTGACAGTAGTTGTTTGGTAGAGAGAATATACTCTTCTCATTCATCCCCAGTTTCAGCGGTTTCTAATGTTAGTTACGTGGCAGAATCGTTCATAATTCTGTCTAATGAAAATTACACACAAAAATGGTAAGACTTGGTATAACTATATTATTACATACTACAATTTCCAGAAGTTAAGGTGCAACATCTTGATTTCATGAGAAAACGTATTTTGCAACGTTGTAATTTTGTATGATGTGATTAATAGAAAAGCTTTTGATTTGTAATTCAAAAAGTAAGCATAAAGTGCCAGCTGTGACCCTTAGTGGGTTATGCGCACGCCATACGAAAATGTATGAATTTGTCACCAGTTTGCCAAAACATAAAATAGTTATGAATTTGTCATGAAACTGTTGGATGTGCATTTTTAGAGGAAGAATTAAGTGTTAATACATTTTGTGCCATCAGATCTTAGAGAGATATTGTGTGTGTTATGCTGTGTTTGTTGTTTCCCTGGTGTTTCTGGTTTTGACCACATTCTGAGTTCTGGATGTGAGCTTTGGATGATTGCCTGCACTCTTAACTTTTGTTCTCTAAATAAATCTGCATCTTAAATATCTGTCAGCATTGTTACAAATAGTATGTTCTTGATTACATTTGGACTCAAGGCTTTACATGTTTTCTACTAAATGTGTGCCTACAGATCAACCAAAGTCTACAGTTTACAAACCACCCAAAGCAAATTGCATACAGAAATGCCATGGTTTTGGTGGATGGACTTCTGAAATTATGATTATGAAGTCTGCTATTTTAATCTGTGTATTCTGCACAGCCTGTTGTAGATGGACCAGCTGCATCATTATCTGAATACCATATGTATTACTAAGTTCTTGGCCAGGAAAAGCTGAGTTTTCAGCTGAGTGAGTTTCAAATGATTTAACTCTCTGATTAACTACCATAGTATGCATAGCTGGAGAAACTAACCATCGAGTCACGTCTGTTTCTCAAAACTACTGTAACATGGTCACGCCTCTGTCGTTTCAACCACATTGGTCCAACAATATAGGATTGTCATTAATGGCTTCACATGCATGTAGTTGAGTAATAACTATTAAAGATCTCTGAGATGCTGCTGTAGTGAACATGGCACCTAATGACTACTTCACTGTTTTTGATTCATGTCATTTCACTCTATTTGATGTTTGGGTTACACTTTGTTTTGATGGTCCCCTTTAGACATTCCGTTGACTATAATTAATGTTGCTCCTACATGTCAACCAACTCTCATTAGAGTACTATGGCGCTTTTCCATTACCAGTACCAGCTCAACTCGACTCGGCTTGCTTTTCGCTCCGTTTTCAATTGCAGATAGTGCCTCCACAATAGTACCTGGTCGTCATAGCGACGCCGCAGGAAACTGCCGTGACGTAATCTTCTACGCGACACACACCCGCTACCCACACACACAGGACAATGGAGGAAATCGAGTGTATGCTGTTTTTGATCCTCGGGATGTGGCTGTTTCTCACAATCTCTGGCCAAACTATTTAAAAATGGCGGGGTTATTCAGGATACTCCGTCTGACGCGTGCAATGATGACGCAGTGAATAATGACGATTCTCTCTGACCAATCAGCAGTCTGCCGTGTTTTCATGTCACATTTTAGTATCGCCTCAGCTCGCTCAGAACCTCGCCGGAGGTGATACGAAAAAAAGTATCTGGAAGCAGGTGCAGGTACAACTTTTACACAGTGGAAAACCAAACAGATTCGAGGCGAGCTGGTACTGTGTAGTGGAAAAGCGCCATAAGTTACAATATATAGATACAAATGTATATATAAATAGAATGAAAGACCATACTGAATGTTAGCTTGCTTATTGTGCCCAAAAAAATGATCAATTTAAATCCATAAGCCATTTAACTCTTTCCCTGCCATTGACGGAATTTTACGGTTTTCTGTGTTTTCACTGTTATACGGCAGGGGGCGCTATAACACATCTTCTGATAAAGGGATGAACACAGGGGAAGCAGAAACAAGCGATATCATATATAAGCAGATGCACATCAATATTAAACAGCATTTAAATCAAAACTGCCTAATGTTACTGAATGAAATGTCGACCCAGGACGAGCTACGGGACTGTGAAGCTTTAGGGGTGTTGATGGACTCGATCTACTCCATCTGTGTTTTCATCATCATTCTGAATCTGATCTGGATGTAGTCTTTGACAAATCACGATTCTCTCAGCTCTTTGCTCAAAATGTTGCTTTTTTTCATTAAAACTTTCCCACATTCAAGTGTTGATAAAAAGGAATGCATTAAACAAACAAACAAAAAAAACAGTTTTTTTTGTTTGAAAGTCTGTTCTTTCTTTTGACATATTGCATGTTCAGATATTCACACAACAAAATATTCTGGGGGCCATGAAACTTTTGTGAAAATGATTAAAAATACCGTTGGGGAAAGAGTTAACAAGAAACTATGTTTCTAAGCGCAGCTGGAGAGCTGTAGCTCACACCATGTAAGTTTGCGATGCTGTTTGCGAATATTCCTTGGAACTATGGTTTCGGGAAACGCTAAATCACTGAACTATGTTGATGACAACAGAATTTGTGACCATAGTTGGCATAGTCCGATGCTTTCGGGAAACTAATCCCTGCTCGGTAATGTCTGTCATTCGTTGATCTTTCTTTCAGTTTCTTCACACAGTGAGTCTGAATCACATCCGTGCTAGACTGTGGTGCACTGTAAGCGTCGCTCATGGATCACAGTGTCTCAGGAATGCTGACCATATGAGAATTTGCATACAACCTGCTTTCTCCTGATCAAAAAGTTGTATTCCATGTACAAACTGAGCAGATTAAAATGTTCTATTAAAATCCAGCTATTTAGAGGCCCTTCCAGAAACAACAACAACAATAACAACAACAAAAAACTATTACTGATTAGATAACAGACATGCCTTTCTGAGAATCCTTCAAATGACATCTCAGTGCCACTATAATCAATAAACTCCCATCAGAGTGCATTCGCATCTCAAACGCATGCGTCCATCACACAGTGTATCTAATGCTAACTGAACTGCTAAAGTAAACAGCCAATAAGAATTAGGCCAGTTGCTATAGAGTTACAGCATGCATCATAGTTCACATGCAGGCACAAATCTGTGTGTTCTTTGAACAGATGTGCATGATTAATTATCTCGCGAATAATATGCAAATGTGTCTGTTTCACATGCACTTTATTCGCACAAGACACAGTGACCGATATTCACCTCTATAACAGGTGCAATCTTACGTGCAATAAAAAAAGAGGTCACCTGGACTGGGGCAAGGGATATCAGGACCACTGCAGCTGCCCCTTTCAGATTTTGATTTAAGCAACACTCTTATTAATATTTATAGACAAAAGACACATACAGTAAATGAACAACCAGGTCTGTAATGTGTAGCAATTGATGCCAGGTCTCTTATGCCAGTATCATATGTTGTTATTGTTGACATGTTTGTAATGATATAGAAAGCAAGGTTACCTCTCACCAGTGGACAGCATGAAGTGTGTATCAGTTCCTCAGCTGTAGGTTGTAAGATGAAACCGTCACTGTGCGAATATTGTGATACGGAGGAGTCAGTGCGTCAGTGCATCACCTCTCTCAGATGCACGCGCTGCTGCAGCAACTTTGACATTGAGCGCTTGCTGCTTTAACGCACTGGCGTCCAGCTCGCGCGGAACGTTATGACATCTCTCTCTCGCTCTCTCTCTCTCTCTCTCTCTCTCTCTCTCTCTCTCTCTCTCTCTCTCTCTCTCTCTCTCTCTCTCTCTCTCTCTCTCTCGCGCGCGCGCGCACACACACACTCTCTCGCGCGCTGAGCACGCGCCCGCTGAATAATGAATGATTAAAGCAGCACTGGAGCCGCGTGGACGTTTCTCTCTCGTTCTAGTGCAATCAGGAACTGATCACAATGAGTCGAGCGCTTTGCTCGGGTTACAGCTCTCCTATTCAGTCTGGCCCTCATCCTGCCTTTGTTTCCACTCCAGCAAACAAAAAACGCAGGGGGTCAACAGCGAAATATTGAAAGCCGAGGGCATTTTTTTTTTTTTTGTGAGTGGACATTCTCTAGAACAATTAAGTTGCGCAACTATGTCCCGCTGCGGACTCGTTAGAGGAAAAGTTACAAGCCTTCAAAGAATCTGAAGAATGTCTTCATCACGCATGTCTGGTGGAATCAGAACATTCCTCCTCAGCGATTTATCAAAGACGTGTGGTTTGAAATGACTTTAATTAATGCGCGGTATTTGCAAATGACGAGAGGGTGGATCTCAAAAATATAAAAAAATAAAGTTAAATAAATAATATTAATGAATGCATTACAGTAGTGAGAAAATAAGTAGAATACACATTTAGAATAAAATAATGAGGAAATTGTCATGAAAATAATGTCACAATGCAATCAATTTATGTCTTACTCATATGCTTGAATTCACGCAACATAGGCTAGCCTATAATTTATTATTTTCTAATGTTTGATTATAAGGTGAAATATGAACTAGGCATGTTTTCGTGAGATCCAGCCATGATGCATGACAAAAAATACAGTATAACTTCAAATACGATCATGCATTCATATTTGAACTATACTTATATGTAATTTTATATATTTAATATATGTAAATATACAGTATATAGGGAAGTGCACTAATTTCCTGTGGCGCACAATGCTGCTATTCCAGGAGGAAACAGATTGTCCAGTTTACCAGTATGTATACCCAGTGTCAGGAATACTGTCCAGATGCAAACAAACCCATTCGCATCCTACATGGTTTAATGCATGTGAAAGATGCATCAAAATGACATTCTGAATGTATATTACAGGTGGCCCTGTGAATGTGATCAGACTCACCAGAGGGTCTGAAGATCTTGCAGTGGCTGCAGGATACAGTCCATTCTCTGCCGTCAGCAACACTGATCGCGCCTTTTCACCGCCTGCAACAAAACATTACACAATCACTCATTTATGAAGCGCATTATCATAACTCAAAACAACCATCCATCCATCCATCTTTCTCCTGCCCGATGCAGGTTTGCGGAGATTCCGGATTTAAACAACTTAATCCATTTACTGTAGGCTATACTGGAATCATGCCGACATATAAAACAAGTTATTGACTTTTTTTGAGTTATTATCAGTGTTGGGGAAAGTTACTTTTAAAAGTAATGCTTGACAATATTGCATTACTCTCTAAAAAAGTAACTGATCACTTTATTTTACACTGTTTCATTGTTTCAAATGTTAAATGTAGTTACTATAATAATAACTACATATTATGCATAATTACATGCAAACTAACCCTAAATCAAACCAAACCCTAATCCTATGGTATGATGAATTATAAGTAAGTTAATTAATATTACCCAGTACTTACATGTATAATTACAGTGCAACAAAGACACCTTAACATAAAAGGTAACAGTTACTTTTTATGGAAAGTAATGAGTCATGTCATGTCATTACTTTTCTTACCTGGGCTGGGCTTGCTTGCATGTTTTATAATAATAATAATAATAATAAAAAAATAAAAAAAAGTTATATTTTTGGCAAATGTATTGAATATGAATGAGCCTCGGGCTGAAAGAAGTGCAGATTTACACCAGTACAGTAGATCACACCAGTACAGTAGATCACACCGGTACAGTAGATCACACCGGTACAGTAGTTATTCTGTGTTGCAGAAGAATAGGATGCATTTTGCATATTCGTAAGGTTGAATTGGATCATTGAAGGTCTGCAGCAAAAATATTGGTTAATAAAGTGAGATTAAATGCATAAAGTATATTTTATACTTGCATAAATTATAGAGTTATTTGCGTTTCCCCTGCTTATTTGTGTGCAACAGATGTAAACTGATGCTATGCTAACACTTCATTTTAATGTCCGTTACCCATATTACATGTAATTACTATAGTGATAACATAAAATTATGCATAATTACATGCAACTAACCCTAAACCAAATTCTAACACTTATTATATGATAAGTACATGTTGTTAATTAATATTACTCTGTACTCATTTGTATAATTACACTGTAACAACAACACTAAAGTGTAACTGAAGTATTTAGAGAGGAGGATGTAAGGTCACATGTGTTTATTATAGCAGCCCACACACACACACACACACACACACACACACACACACACACACGTCATACCAATCCCAGAAGACTTTGATTCTTCAAAACCAAACCCAAATTAAGATATTAGGGTCTAAAAGGGTCTTGGAGGTGTTGAATCCATAGGACATGATTGCTTTATACGATGAAGAGATTTAATTCAGGCTTTTATCTAGATGAACGGAAGACTTATGGGTTTGGAATGACGTGAGGGTGAGTAAATGATGACTGAATTAACTAACCCTTTAATCCTATACATGATCATGTTTGTTCAAACACACTCTCTATAATGGAGGAGCTTTGATAAGATTTAATCATCTTCTCTAAATGTGTGTTCTAGTATATTCTCTCAAAGTCTGTTTGTAATCAAGTCAGAGAGTTTAGTTCAGACATAACTGATAATAAATAATAATAATTATTATTTTTAGTACTGGCCATGATGACGATATTAACCTCAATATTCTGTTTTCCTCTCGTATCTTTAACTGGTCATGAGTGCCTGCTTGTCTTGAGCGGTGAACAGGGCCGGCCCGCGGCATAGGCAGTATAGGCAAATGCTAAGGGCGCCACTCATCCATAGGGGCGCCAGAATGAGTGAACGAGTGAATTTTTTTTATATTTTTTTTATATAATAGGCTACTATTTTAAAACCATTAATTCGAAATACTACCAAATAAAAAAATTAATAAAAAAAAAGTCCGGCTCTTCAATCTTCCCCCGCCCATCGAGTGCTTGAAGTGCGTCAGAAACAGAGCGCGCGCGCGATCAGTTGTTGGTAATTTGTTGTGTAGCGTGCGCGACTCCGCATCCAATGTAGACAGCACTGCTTTTGTTAACACACAGCTCGTAGAAACGGGCCTGGCAGCTCGCGCCAGTTCTAGACGCGGTGAAAGTTTCCTGATTGTGACGGAAGGGCGAATTTACATGACATATTATAAATGAGCATAGTCTGCGATAGATACAGTGCCAAAAAGAAGAGAAGAGGATAAAGACAGAGGTAAAGTGATGTAGTGAATGATCAATTTATTGCATAGGAGTAAGATACTATAATTTCATGGCAGTTATTTTTACCTTAAACTTAATGTTAGCAGTTGTTCTGAGTTCTGAGTCCCCAGACTGTGATTTTGTACAATCATGTCAGTTTTAAGACGCATTTTTTATTATCACTTTTTTATTAATGTTTTACTCTACAGTTGTGCAGTTTTTGGGGGATACAGTACAGGCCAAAAGTTTGGACACATTACTATTTTTAATGTTTTTGAAAGAAGTTTCTTCTGCTCATCAAGCCTGCATTTATTTGATCAACAATACAGAAAAAAATGTAATATTGTGATATATTATTACAATTTAAAATAATTTGTTTTCAATTTATTATACTTTAAATTATCATTTATTTCTGTGATGCAAAGCTGAATTTTCAGCATCATTACTCCATTCTTCAGTGTCACATGTGACATCCGGTCTATCACATGATCCTTTAGAAATCATACTAATATGATGATTTATTATGAGTGTTGGAAACAGTTCTGCTGTAATGTGTGTGTGTGTGTGTATATATATATATATATATATATATATATATATATGCTAAATCATGAACACAATGACAGGGTGAAATGGGCTGTGATGCATGGGGCGCCAGGTAAACTCTTGCCTAGGGCAGCAAATTGGTCAGGGCCGGCCCTGGCGGTGAAGCTGTTTTACTCCAGGTCCTGCAAACTCTTCCACTCATGTTTCTGCTCCACACATGGGAATCTTTCCTACAGTTCTTGATATCAAGATCCAGCTTTGCCACTCAGGACAGCGGAGGGACTCTTGATTATGTTTAAAAATGCTTAACATAATACAGATTTTGCAAGGGGTGTGTGTGAACTGAACTGCATTTTCATATTTTATACACTTGTCAGAAAAAAATAAATGGTACCCTTGTCTATTTACCCATATAAAGTGCATTTTAGTACCTTAAAGTAGTAATATGTACCCTTAATGTATACTACCATTAAGTTTTTTGGGTAAATAAGCTACATCTGTCCCAGTGACAAGCAGGTGTACCCCTAAATGCATCATTTTTTAGATATCTTTATTGCTCTGTCCATAAGTGTTTCAACTACTGCAAGTCCTTTTTTGAAAAAAAAAAAAAAAAGAAAGAAGAAGAATCCTGTAAATAAGCCGTTTGTCACTGGACAGGTTTATGTAAATGAGGAAGGACTGTTGTTATTCTTGGAAGGCTCTCTGACTAATGACATTATACTGAACGTCTTTAATGATGCTCTCAAATTGTAATTACAACAAGTTGTGACTCAAGTGATTTTGAATAAAAAATGGATGTGGATGTGTAAGGCGATTCAATATTTTTTTGCAATATATATTAATATTTATCTGAGATTCACTACCTGACAAACACAGGAAGATTTGCAATAATGCAACATAATATAAAGAAAATCTGTAGTTTTACACTGTATACAAAGTGGTAACCTGCAATCTAATGCATATGAAAAAAAAAATTGTTGGCATAAATTAATGTATGTTGATTCAGTGATATATATTTAGTAAAAAAAAAAAAAAAAAATTTTTTTACGTGAATGAAGTGAGTTACTTTTGATTTTACCGGCAATTTCCATGTGCACTTTTCTGATAAATGTGCTTATTGTAAAAGTATCTGGAGGGAAGGCAGCTGAAGACTCAACTGATGATTTTACTCAAGTAACTTACAGTACGTAACCTGTAGTTATCCGTGAGCACAAACAGTGGATCATCCCATGGTCTGAACCTACAAGCTTTCAGTTACCAGCGCAGATCTTTAACAACTCAGTTACAACACCCATAGTATTCAATATGTTATAGCAAACATGAAGCGGAGGGTATTAATGCACATTAGTAAGTTTCATAAATTTTGTGTATTCGTTAAACAACTAGTATATAATATCTTCTAACACTTTATTTTGATGCTCCACTTAGACATTCCACTGACTATAAGTAACATTGCAACTACAAGTCAATCCAACTCAAACCTAATACTCTAATGACTGAGTTGACATGTAGTTGCAAAGTTACTTATAGTCAGTATGTCTAAAGTGGACCATCGAAATAAAGTGCGATCTAAATTCTTTGTGAATGCTGGTGTTTAAGAGGTTATGAGGGAAGACTGTCAGAACTTTGTATGTTATGAAATACCGTTCTTCAAAGTATCAATCATCCGTTCAGGCAAACCATGTTGATCATCTAATATTTAGCCATTTTAAAGATTATTTGTTTTGTCCCAGAGTTTTGTACCAGTTGTGTCACTTCCAGAATCTAGTTACAGTTAATATTGTGCAAAATGCTTATTTCAGATTCAATTGAATTATATGTTGACATTACATTGGCCACCCTGCTCTCAATGCAATATGCTCAGCGAATAATTGAAACTGAAGATGGAGAATCAGGCTATAATGAAATGAAATGCTGATTATAAACACATAATATGTACATAGTTAAAGGCTTGAGTGTGTGTGATGCCCTTTGGTGCTTATTACAGTAGTAAGTCATTAGATTAGCTAAATGAGAATGTCAGTTTTCCACTAAAAACATCATTGAAACAAGGAAGATTTACTGCTTAAGCAAGACTGTATCAGCTCATTTTTAGATTATATTATATACACTACCGTGCAAACGTTTTGGGTCAGTACTTTATGTTGAAAAAAACTGTTTTCAACACTGATAATAATCATAAATGTTTCTTGAGCATCAAATCATCATATTAGAATGATTTCTGAAGGATCATGTGACACTGAAGACTGGAGTAATGATGCTGAAAATGCAGCTTTGATCACAGGAATAAATTACATTTTAACATATATTCACATAGAAAACAGCTATTTTGAATTATAATCATATTTCACAATATTTCCACTGTATTTTTGATCAAATAAATGCAGCCTTGCTGAGCAGAAGAGACTTCTTTTAAAAATATTAAAACATCTTACCGACCCCCAACATTTTCAACAGTATCTCTACATATACCATGTCCATAATATTGTAAATAGCCTTTTTAGCAGGTAAAATGATCTTGTTATAAGGATGTTTTTACTGAAAAACAAACAGAAATATACTTAATATTTACATATTTCAAATATGACACTCCTTCTGTTGTCAGAGTCCAGGGTTATAATCCTACTGATATGATGACTCTTACAAACCTGCGGTGAATTCACAACTCCTCAGCTTTAACTGTGAGCGAGGGAACAGATCTGGTGAGGGTTAAACTTGCTGTTCATGCAATCTGTGAAGCGGGACAGACACATCAGCATCTCATTCACATCTGGAGAGAGTAGCTCAAGACTGTAGTTAGTGCTGCCCAGAAACATGTGTGAGGAGGGAGGATGAGGTTATGGATTGAGGGAAGTGGTAGTAATGTCCCGATGATGGGAAATTAGTTAGAGAAAGAACCATAGCACAGACACAGGAGGGTAGGCACATTGGAAAAAATGCTGTTTATTGGACTAAGTATACCATACAAAGGAAAAAATAAATAAATTAAAGCCAATGTTACAGCATCGGTGCTGGCAGTCCGTACTGGAGAGAGTGTGTGTGTGAGAGAGAGAGAGAGGAAAAGGATGATATGATACAGAAAGAGAATGTTATAATCATTAAAAAAGATAAGCAAAAGTGGAACAATTAAAAATTACACTTCAAGATTACAAAAATACAGCAGAATCTCAATTAAGAAGCACAGCAGTAATTTCATGGCAGATCGAAGTCCAAAACTGAATTGACTGTTCGGCAGTTTGAGGCTGAAAGATCCTGATAGACAACATGGACACTAGCCTTATTGTGGGATCATAAATGTTTTAAGTAGCTTGGTCATAACTACATTGTGTAAACAGACTCAAACGTGAAATGCTCAGCCAGTCTTAAAGACCCCATGAATTAAAAAAAAAGTCCAAGTTAGTTCGCTTCGAGACCATTAGTGTGTGCTCATAAAGTTTGAAAACATTAACATTTAACAGATACACGCATTTAAAAATGTGCTGAACAAGAATATTGATGACTTGTCTTGTTCACGGGGGCCTGGACAACAATACAATAAAATCCAATGTTAAATAGTATGTATTTAATATACTTGGAGAGAGCTAAATGCTACCATTCACCTCAATGGTAGTTACTCGGTTGACGCATGTTCGGAAGTACAGTATGCAACCCGGGAAGTCAGTTTTTTTTTGTTTGTTTTTTCAATCACATCTGCAATACATTTTCAATAACTAGTTACTCTACAGCTGCAGGAAAATTCAACACACTCTTATGGCAGGTCATAAATATTTTGGTGCTGAATAGCAAATCTGTTCACGCCTCACTGACTGTTCGTTTAAGCTGAATGCTTATTCTAAAAAAAATCCTGTTTTTATAAGAATCAATTCATACAAAATCAGCATGTCATAACATTCAAGTATTCTCATGAGATCAGGTAGGAGGTGCAGTTATAGCATCGACCAGCAGGGGATAATTGCCAAAACTATCCAGTCAGACCCTGAATCCTTGGTTTTGGTGGGCTGTGACTAGCTAGTCAGCTGTTAGCTAACTTCTGGCCCAACTTCCTGTTTCAACAGGAAATGTCAACTCATGAAAGCAATTTCATGGGGTCTTTAAGCCTAAAAAGGTGAACTGTGATTTTGTTTTGGCACTGATTACAGAATCATTTCAGCTACGGCCTTAATACAAAGCATTTTAAACAAGTTATCTATAGCATGTCATTGTATAATGAATTTCATCGGCCATTATACATTCATTAATTCTGCATATTTAACTTATTTTGGCAATTATTGATTTATCTGCATTGTTTCTGGGAAATCAATGAATCAAAGATCAACATCAGATCTAAAAAAAATAATAATAAAAAAAAGCCTAATTCAGCACTCAAAAACTAGTTTTTAAATGACATGTTCTGTACATGTATAATTACACCCACACTAATGTAGATTTATCTTCTTTTTTGACTGGGTGAAACATATTTCAGGTACTGTGAGTTATGCCTGGAAGACGGGCAAAAAGGGCCACGTTTTACCAATATCTTGACCATATTTCATATATTTGTTCACTAATATGAGCAGTGACAGTAAGCTGGCTTTTCATTTCCCCATCTGAGTATCATTTGTACAAAAAACATGATGTTTTATGGCACTAAAACAAGTTCTTCAGTAATGTGGCAAGACTTAGAAAAATGAATACAGAAAACAGCAAGGCAGCTGGTATTAGTGAAAGAAGAAGAATTTACTTAGAAATAAATAAAATATGTCCTTTTATGACCATACTGAGAAGTCTTGGCATCTAAGTGTGAATATGCAAACAATGTGCATTATATTAAATAAACTTTCAGGTTTCAATATAAATAAGTGTGGATTAAACACTCATTTTGAGTGGGATATATATATATATATATATACAATCTTTATCTACAGGCATATTAGATATATGCAGCCGTAATCTCTGTGATTTATGAATAATTATTCATGTACAATAGTAATGTTTCTTATATATTTCTCTCACTGCTTAACCTGTCACTTTACATCAAAGAGGATGAATGCCTCGGTTGATGCATGCTTTGAATTTGAGTATCGAAGTTGAGAGCAAATGGACCTAAATATATTTAGCACCTTGTTTACTTCCATAGTGCATGTAATCGAGTGTCTGTCTGTGTCACGGCAGAGCTTTCATTCTCTGAGAGGTTTTATCAATGCACACATTGGCAGTGCTGAGCTTGATGTTGTTCTGTCTGAACTCTGTTTGAACGATTCAGCTGATCTGATTAGCAGTCGAATCTGAACCCTTTTTTATAGTAAGTCTGGTTAATATTCAGTGCCTTTTTTGGAGCTGAAAACATAAAAAATCCCATCAAATACGAGGATACAGAGGCACAGAAAGGCAAACGTCTTTCGATGAGATCAGTTGAATGCGAGCATATGTACATTTGTCTCTATTTGTTGGGAAAAATAAATCTGGATCTGTAAACAAAAATATCTTTGATAAACAATGCTTCTGGTAATTGTTAAGTAATTTGAAGGCTTCGTAAGGCTACCGGACAACATAATAATAGTCAAACATGCTTATGTATGGATCTTTGTGTTTCCATAATGTGAATGATCAAATGGGATAGACATTTATGGACAATATTTTTTTGTAAAATCAATGCTACACCATTGTATGAAGTTCTATGAAATTATCCAACCTTATATATTGGACTTCTAGGTTGAAATCTTCTACATTTACATACAATTTTTTGGCTTTTTCTTCTATATCTCAAACGATAATTACAATAAAGAATAATAAAACGTTTTTTTTTTTTTTTTTTAATGGGGCAAAAGCTTCACGTACACTCCTAAAAATTAAGGTTCCAAACAGGGTTTTTCCCCCCGATGTGATGCCATAGAAGAACCCAAACAACCTTTTAATTAACAGTTCTTAAAATTTCTTTTTTCTAAGTGTGAAGAACATTAAAAAAAATCTTTTTTCACTATAAAGAATGTTTTGTGTAATAGAAAGATTCCATGGATGTTAAAGGTTCTTCATGAAAGCATCAATGCCAATAAACAACTTTATTTTTAAGAGTGTGTGATACGCTCTCGGCCAATACCTTGTCTTCAAAATGTTGTGCAACCTTACACCAGGAGAACCAGACGATCTGTGGAAAAGAAAGAGTGAGAAGCGTACTTCTCTCACGTCACAGAGGTGGAGGTGCTGTTAGTAACAGGGTGAGATTTGTTTTTTAAAGGAAGGCAGAGCCTTGGTGAATGTGCTCCAGGAAAAGAGAAGTTGCGGGAGAAAGGTCACATGACAGCACAGCACTGGCAGCGTTTTTTCTTTTCAGTACCTGTGGGTGGCAGTTCCTTGGTCGAGCTTTCGTCTTTGCCTTCTGAGGACAGTTCAGAGGTGTCGGACAGAGGCCGACCCGACACGAGGTCCGCGGCGTTGCCGTCGACGGTGGACATATCGGTGACTGTCTTCTCCCGAAGAGATTTCTCGTCATCCTCGTCGATGAGGACGATCTCGGCCTTGATGGTGCCGTCGAAGCCGAGCAGCTTCTTGGACTCCTCCTCGTCCTCAATGCTGTGGTAGCCCATGAAGATCATGGTCACCGGTTTGTCGGCCGAGGCCTTTGGCGTCTCCATGACCTCGCCTTCGTAGCCTTTGCTAGGGGTTTGTTTTGTGTCTTGCTTGGCCTCTCTGGTGCTCAACTGTCCTCCCTTTGGCTGTGGCTCAGCCGGAGTGACAGTGACTCGGCCGACGTCATCTCGTTGTTGGGTTTGGCCGACTTGCTGCATCAGTTGGTCCACCTGTCCGGGACTCCAGGGGTGCGTGCCGTTCTCCAGTGTGGTTGATCCCGCAGAACGCACCTCATAGATCACCTTGCGGCCGTCGTCGTAGACTTTGACGCCCCTCTGGTGAGCGTCCCGTGGACTGACTGCTGAGGTCGAGAGGATCTTGGTGGCACCCGTTTTCCGGTCCTTTTCGACATTGATCTCCATGGCGTATAATGCTTGGGGAAGAGTGCAGACGGTTGTGGGTTAATGTCTACTCAGGGTGGTCTATCATGCATTACTGAAATGTGGCATGCTTATTATTAATGGGTTTTTCAGTGATGTCACTATGCCCATGCAATACTCGTACAGTCTCATAAATTGGCATTAAAAACAGAGGCAGAAAACAAATTCAACCTACCCTTTGCACTGTTATTACGCTGTTGCCAGTAACCGCTGTATGCTGACGTAAGCTTAGTCGATGACACAATCTTTGGAGTTATTGGTAACACTTTATTTTGATGGTCCCTTTTGAAAACTCTGTTGAGTATAAGTAACTTTTTCAACTAACTGTCATTAGAGTATTAGTAGACTGTCTGCTTAATATCTGTTAACACTTTATTGTGACGCTCCTCAACAGACATTATACTGACTAAGACCCTACCAGTCTACTAATACTCTACTAACACTATAATGAGAGTTAGTAGACTTGTAGGTGCAATGTTACTTATAGACAGCAGAATGTGTTCCCCCCCTTAAAACCAGTGATTCTAAACTGGAGGCTTGCAACTAAAAATAAGCCGCAGGGAAGAAAAACAATGCTAAATGCATATAATAAAATGCAACTAGCCATGTAATTGTGCATAGTTAGGGCAGCTAAAAAATATCCTTGTGGAAAAGAACAGTAACTGTACTGTAGTGCACTTGCAGTGTCCTTCAAATCTTAAAAGTATATACAGTATATTTGAAAAAAACATTAATATATTTTAAATGAACTAAATTGCAACTTCATCATTGCAAATGTGTAATTGCAAATATATTTAAATACATGACATACAAGTTTAATAGAAATTACATTAAAGTATATTTTAGTTTTCCGTAAATGTTTGTCAGTTCATTCTGCAGCAACTTTAACCATATTTCAAAGACAATAGAAGTAATTATGAAATTACTTATAACAATGCATTTAAGTCCTATAAGTGAGGCAAAAATAGCGCACTAAAGTTCAGCTAATTGCATTTAATATAAATTTAAACTACAATACATTTTCATGCATTGCAATTAACATGCATCTAAATGTCCAATAACTTTTCCTGCACATTCATCTGCCGATTGGTTATACTGTGTGGCGAGTACTAATTAGGTCCAGTGTCTGTTGGTAAATCACACTTCTGCTGTTGTTTATGCATTTACAAAAATGTATTTTTCCTACTTAGCCGATGTCATGCTAATAACATTTGCATATTGATGGACCCATGCAGTTCACAGCAATACTTATGAAGTCCTTCATATTTTCTTTGACATTTTAAACGATGACTAATTGTGGTACTTTCACAACTTGGTGTCCAATGTAAAGTCTACAACCATTTGAGAACCACTGATCTAAACCTTATATGTAAAGAAATGAAGTACTTGAACGGATGAAGAAGTATACCTGAAGAATTTCAGCTGATTCCTTGATTTTATTCAAAGCTGTTCTGGAACAGATTTTTCCCCCTGTACACTCATACCATTTCTCTGCAACTGATGGAGTGAGACCTGAACTAGACATGCAATAAATGGTTACGGCAATGGACTTTTCCACTCATCTCCATCACAGGCCTATTGTAAGCTGAGCTTCTCTGAACTGGTCATTAGCACATGCCCAACAAAAGCAGTTTAAGCCTTTGATATGTGTTTGAAACCGGTGACCGGTTACCCTACTGTACATAGATTATGGAATATGCCATCCTCGCATGGTGAGTAACTGCGCCATCTGTAATCTACATAACCATACCCACTTTTGGCCTTGGCCCAAACCCGTGACCAACCCCAGCCCCTCCCACAAGCCCAACAAGCACCTACCAGATTTTCTTGGCGGTTGTTGATCCCCTGAAGCTGAGATGGGAGTTTGGGAGTTCAGTTCTGGGAGGTCCGGGATCTGGGAGCAGTTGTAATTCACCGCATCTGTCCGGTGGAGAGCAGAAGAGACACTAAAACTAGATTCCTGTGTTCAAAAGCCCACAGAGTTTGCTCCCTCCCCTTCCAATACCCCATACTAAACTGAGTGCCCCTCTCTCTCTCTCTCTCTATCGCCCCTTTCCCCCCCGTGAAACAAGCTCATTGCTTAGACAGCAAAAGCAGCGCAAGTGAATTACAGCAAAACAATGGTGGCTCTGGGAAACAGGGATTCACTGTGAATAGGTGGATCAAGGTAAACAAAGTGCAGAGTCATTGCCATATGTGTGGAGTTCAATAGTCCAGCTGAGGCAAGAGGGAAATGGTCCAAGAGGCCAATGTTGGAAACCTCTGTCCCACAAAAGGATGCAAGAGAAGAGCATGTTTTGAGTGACTGTCTACCATCGCACTGGTACCTTAGAAGTAACTTCCATGACCGAGATGCCCATGAACTAGGCATGAAATGTCTATGTTGTATTGAGACTGATTTTGGCACTACAGGACAAACCCCACCCCCCCCACCCCCACATCTAGTACAATACTGTATGTATTGCAAATGACTTCCATACCTCCATCTTGATTCTGAAGACTCTGTAGAACAAAAGAAGAAAAGATGATGATTAACATACTTGTGCTTTGTTACATTTTTACACACAGTGTTTCTTAAATAGCTGCATTTCTCTAAATTACTGCATTACTGTTACATTATTTAGACTTTTAAAGACAAAGTGTGTAATTTCTGCATGACTATTGTGACGAAAGCGTATGGTAACACGTTATTTTGATGGCCCACTTTAGACATTCTACTAACTATAAGTAAATCTGCAACTACATGTCAACGAACTCTCATTAGAGTATTAGTAGACTGTCTGCTTAATATCTGATAACTCTTTATTGTGAACAGACATTCAACTGACTATAAGTGACTATATGTCAACTTATTTTACTAACCCTAACCCTAACCATAACGTAACAGTCTACTGATACCCTAATGATTGATAGTTGACATTTAGATTGGCATGGGGTACTTTCCATAAGATCATCTCTCAATGCAAATCTCACCAGCTATTAGGCTAACTGAAATAAAACCATGCCAATCTCTAGGTATGGTGAAGGCTCTGTGACGATGTGGGGCTATTTTAATTCCAAAGGCCAAGGGAACTTTACCAGGATGCATAGTATCCTGGATCCATGAAGTAACTGGCCTTTAAAAATAAAAATCTGCCTGCCTCTATGGGAATTTAACATAGGGGTGTCCAGACTTATGCACCCTGTATTTTAAGGAAGAACATTTATTTATTTATGATACATTATTCATTCACAAAGAAAATTGGTGTCCTTAAAGGTTGGATTTCTCCAAATTTTTTAATTAAGGCATTAAGTTCAATTTCCAAAAGATGATTTTTTTCCCTCTTTTTAGTCAACTTTAGCATGGGTGTCTAAACTTATGCATAGCACTGTAGTTGCAAAGTTACTTATAGTCAGTAAAATGTCTAAAGTGGACCATCGAAATAAGCTATTGGAAAAATTATGACTGTTTTAAACAAGTTTTCAGAATTATTCCTCATCTGATATTGGAAGGGGTAAAAAAATTACATACTTCTCTTTCACATTTAAAAAATGTCTGCATGCCATAATGTTAGATAACAAAATATCAATCTGTAGAAGTGGTTAGCATGAACAAATGAGAACTAATTTGGACTGAGCTATTTTTGTAATTACTGGATTCAAGGTGCTTTTTAGTGGATGAATGAATATGTGTTCAAATCATGTGATAACCTCAGGATTTCTAAGTTTCCGTGTCCGTGAGAAATCATTGTGGATATTAATAGAGCTGTCGTATTTATTTATAGGCCAACCCTGAAGACTCTGGTTCACCCTGGTTCCCTCGACAGAAACCCAGTAGCATTTTTCATTGGCTTTTGGATTATTGCAGAAAATAAGCTCTGTGATCAGCAAAAGTTTATGATTCTTGCACAAGTTTGAATAGTTAGAAAAGAGCGCGAGTATAAACGCAATGAAGCTGTAAAAGCAGACAAGTAGATGCATTTTCCTGTTTGGTACATTTCATGACCCCAACAACCTCTGTAGTCCTATTGATCAGTAAAAGCATAAAAAAAATCACAAGTTGGGTATTACTGATACATTTTTTGTTATAGAATAAAACATGAAAACCAGAAGTGCAAAAATGCTAGTTCATTTCCAGGTTTTAGGACTCGTTCCTGCAGAGTTCTATGGTTGCATGTCAGTAGCATGAACTAAATACCATAGTCTTGTATTTACAATAGAACATGTAACGATTTAGTTTCATAAATTGATTAAAAACATAAAAAAGCAAGAACACACTTGATGCATGTTCTTTGTTCATTATTTTGTAGAAGTGTTAAAACATTCTTGCTGTATTTTTTGTAGTTAATTAAGAGAAGATTCATCAGCACTGTGATCTGAGTCCAATCTGAGGCTGTAATTATGACTCATAAATGTGAACTTTCCCTGAGGACTCGAACACACCATTAGTAACCCTCAAGTTCAAGAGTAACCACAGTTGTAGTCCATCAGTTTAAATGGGTATTTGTCCTGTCATCTATTAAAATAAATGATACTTGCTTTGATATTTTGCAAGGATATTCAGACATTTGATCTGTGTCTGTCAGTTTCCGAGGCCTCTCTCTCTCTCTCTCTCTGTGTTCTTCTGTGTTCGAGGATCACTTGCCTTCTGTAGATCTTCAATAGATCTCTCCGTTTCCCGCAGTCGCTCTCTGAGAACCTGCTCTTTAGCCGAGATCTGGGATTCTTCGTTCTCCAGAAGACAGATTTCTGATTCCAATCTACAAAAACACAAGAAACCATAACAATCCTCTTCTTTTTGAATTCAATACATAAAATTACTGAATTTAATTATTCATAACATGCTATATAAATTCCCAGTTTCCAGATGAAATTTAAAGTTTCCCAGACAGCAATATAGTGTTGGCCCAGATCCAGGCCACATCTGGTACATATGGGCCGACACTACTGTATATTGTTGTCTGGGTTCACCTGGAGATCAAGTGCATCAATAATGCAACTAGAGATGTGAAGAGGTTGCATTTTAACCTCTGAAGTACACTATCATATAACAGTTTGGGGTTGGTAAGATTTTTTAAAGTCAGCAGTATTGTGAAATATTATTACAATTTAAAATAACCCCTAAATGGACATGGTGATGGAAAAAAAATGCGCCAGATAAACTTTGCATTCGCTTGCAAAACGTTTGTGTTCTTTTCGAGGGAGTTTTTTTGGAACCATGTTGTATGGAAAAAGGCGGTCTAGACAATCTACTAAAAGTAGTTTTGCACCCCATGAAAGAAACAAAATCAGGCATGTCAGTGCTCTTTATTTCCTGAAGAAAAATCCGAAACATAAAACCTGTTGACTGTATCAGCGCTTTGAACTTCTTCACAGCATGCACACGTGTTGCCCGCTGAATGAAATCATGCACTGGAATGCACAGATGTGTGCACACATTCTGGAAATGAATGAGACACATATCCCTTTAGTGCCAATTAAGCCACGCATATTCTCCTTTTCCCAGCGGACTCCATTCTCACTCATTGTGAATGCTGGCAGCCAATGAGGAAGCCGCGCTGCCTCCGCCCAGGAGAATTTCCTGCTATTGTTTGGATCACTGAGGTTACTGGTCTGCAATAACAAAAGAGAAGGAGCCTTCCCACGATTCCTGACAAATATCCCTTCTACATAAAGACATGTGCTATCTGTGTGTACAAACATAATGGATGACCATGAATGCATCAACATGAGGCACTGTCTGAACTTTTCATTTGATTTGTACACAACACGTCAAGATCAAATCCAATTAAAGAAAGCCGTTTGGTTGTCTATAGTCTGTGGAAGTCGGAATGAGATGTTAGACGGGATGACCCTGCTCCCCCGGACCCTAAAACACCACAAAAGCATCACAAGAGTAACCCATACAATTTGTGTGGTATATTATTATTATTTTTCATTTTATGGAAAAGAGCAGAAAGATAGAAAGAAGGAAAGACATATATATATGTGTGTGTGTGTGTGTGTGTGTGTGTGTGTGTGTGTGTGTAAAATATTAATATTTTATAAATGTATTTGTAATATATATATATATATATATATATATATATAATAGTAATTAATTTTAAGGAGCATTCCCAGACACCAACATAAGGCCGGATCTGGGCCGGATTATGTTGCTGTCTGGGTTTCAACCCAAAAATGAACAACTATTTCTTTAACCGTTAAATAAATAAATAAATAAATAAATAAATACATTTTAAAAAAAGTTAAACATAATATAAAAATAATTATAAAGTAGATAGGAAAAGTAGATATGAATAGAAAAGTAAAGTACAAAGAACTGGATCATCAAATTAATCTAAAGAGTCTTTAATTTATGGGAATGTCAAAAGTTGCTACAATTTGTACGTTGACAATTTTAGCTGCACTGTCTATAGAAGATTATTTTGTTAATAGTGTCAATAAAAAAACCCGAAACTAAAATATTAGAACGAAAAATTTGCAACTTGCTTTCTTGCAAAACTGGAGAGTCAGGAAGAGCAGGAGTGGAGCTGTCATGGGAAGGTATCAGAGAAAGTCAAAGAGCCAGCGCTTCAAGGCCATCTAGTGGAGGAATCATGACACAATAGCATCATCAGTAATCTTACATTAGATTTGTGTGATTCATAAAGGGCGACTGGATTAGTTCAGTTTTTTTTTTATTTGACTGAATTTCATAGGGTAAGTTCATTTTTAAATGTGATTTCTGTTATGGCACATTGAAGTCTTTTATTTAAGCTATTAAAACTTTACATGATTATTGACCAGGGAAAAAAGAGATTTATGACATAAGTTCATAAAACACATGCGGTATGGGGTAAGTTTTCTCAATAGGAACCTGCTGGCAGTGACGAAATATGAAACACTAAAGGAAAAATGCCATTTTCCATAATATATGTTTTGAAAATGAATTAAAGGCTTTTAAATTAAATTAAATCGCTGAATTAATTGAATTAAATCGCTTTTATAAATAATACAAAATATGACACACAAAACACAAAAAATATTTTTGAAAAATGATTAATTAATCAATAACTGACATTAGTTAAAAGTACTCTTGTTTGTCATTATGGTTTTATTGTGTTTTACTGTGTTCAGCCAACAGCTATTACACAATACAATGATTTCTGTTTGAAATATTAGTATGGAGAACACAAAAAAAGTACAGAATTCACAAAACGCGCACACACACATGCATATTTTCGCACACACACACACACACACACACACACACACACACACACACACACACACACACACACACACACACACACACACACACACACACACACACACACACACACACACACACACACACACACACACACACACACAGAAAAAAGCCACAAAGACTTGGAAAACGAGGAACAGGAAATCTGCATCAACATCCGTAACTATGAATTGAGCGTCTCTGTGAGGTGTGATTATATATACACTAGTCCTTTCACTTGCTATATGTTTTCATTAATAACTGCTAATGCAGCACCTCCATGTGTAAATAACTAAAATAAGCATGAAAACCTTGACTTGAACCACATTATTATCTAGTGGATTTATCGGTTATTCAATATTCATGTTATTTGTTCAGTCATAGAGAACTGGATCAGAACGATCCTTGAGTCACCCAGCCTGTGAGCTCCAGTACGATGGGTGTCGACCACATGACTCATTCAGAAAGCAGAATTTTTGTGTCTCCCTTTTTTTCCTTGTTCCGAAGCGTAGTCAGAGGTCAAGAGTGCATCTTCTGGTGTCTGATGAGCTCATCCAGGCCTCACACTCACACACACACATCACTTCCTGCAGGATTCCTCATGCCACATCACTCTCTCCTGTGGGATCTGAGTGTAAGAAGCGATTCCCACTGTTCTATAGTCATTCTTATTAGGTTACTTTACCGCATCACAGTAAAAATGATGTAATATAAATTATTTAATGATTTTATTAATAAATTAAATTACAGTACATAAAACAATTAAGCTTCAGTCACATTTACTGTTGTTTGGTGAATTTTTGTGAAAAACCCAGTCATTTCAGTTCAAGTTCATTTCAGATCCAGCCATAAGTTCAAGTTAGTCATGTGAATTTGCCATGTTGACCAACAGAAAGCTGATTGGTTAGAAAGTGACTTCTTCATACATCGTTACCAATTTTTAGGAAAGTTACTTTTAAAAGTAATTCATTACAATATTGCGTTACTCCCTAAAAAAAAAAAAAACGAATTCTGGAAGAATTAACTACTTTTGTTTTTTAATAAAAAATAAATAAAAATAAAACATATTTTGGCAAATAAGGGCCTTTCACACCAAAAGTGAAATAAAAAGCATCAGGCTGAAGGAAATGCAAATTCACGCCTGTACAGTAGAGGGTGTTCAACACTCTTAAATAAAAATAATTTTATTTAAATGAATTATTTTCATTTGAACTGAACTGAATCAACACTGAACTGACCTCAGCTGAATATTTGTCTTTTTAGAGCTGCTTTACAGCAGAATTTGATCTCTGTTTGGAAGAGTTTGCATATGACAACTTCGAATGAAATTACATTCAACCAACAAACTACATTGAGTAATTTAACAATTTGTAGCAAGTCGCTACAACTACTTGAGTTGTAGACCAGGAACTAATTCATCTTATCTATTTCAGTTCAAATCCACAGCTATCATAGCACATGCTTAAAATAACTTATTTAACATGTATATTTAATGAACAAGTAAGATCCGGCATTAACGCAGTCATTGCTAGATGACTTCACAGTGCAAATAACTTCAACATCACAGAAACTCTTTTAAATGTCAAACATAACTGCAATAAACACTAACAGGACTTTCCCTTCACTAAAAAATAAAATAAAATAAAAATAAAATAACAACATTTATTCAACATTTATTCTCCTTATCCAGTCCTTTGCAAAGCATGCTGGGATCTAGAAATCCACAAGTTCCTACAACTTAAATTACTGAAACAGTCAATTAACTCAGAAATTTGAGTTTAAATTACACACAATATTAAGTTAAAGTCATGATCAGCATTATTATGTCAAAAGAACTAAACAAAATAGTGTTTGCAACTTAAAATGTTTAATTAAAACAATAAATCAGCATTTTTGACTTTGCAACCATGCATTTATTTAAGTTACAAGTATAACATTATGTATTTTATAAATTGCTATAGTATATAAATAAAAGTTACTTGATTTGAATTGACATCGTTATAATAATAATAATAATAATAAAACAAATGTTGCATTATAGTTACAACAATTCAAAATAATGTCCTAAAATAGGCTCAGTTTTGATTAATTCAGATCTTGGGTTGAAATGTGATCAGGGCCTGTTGTTTGTGAGATTCACCATTTGCAATCATTACAAAATCTCCGCTGAGCATCTTCACTGTAACCTCGGTGTAAATCATCATTGTGCAGCGATGTCCCTGCACTCAGACCGAGTTCATCATCCCCCCGCTCCTGTTCCCACGATAACACATGACGGAGCGCTTCCTGTCCAGTTTACCAGATGTCAAATCTAAAGGACCCTGAGGCAGATCTCTGGGACTTCTGTGTGTTTGTCCTTACCATAATCATGAAACGACAACATTTGATTCTTCTCTGAGGCGTTTGCAGACGCAGAAACCTCTCGTTTCTAGGGCAACGCTCATTACGGCACAATGAATCCATGTGTGACTTTGTGGAGCAAAATACTGCATAAATTTAACTGGATGTTCTCCTGCTAAATATTGAAGAAAATGAAAGTGCTCCAGGTAACTGGCTAAAATAGCACTGATCTAAAACCAAAAACACAAACCAAAACATTTTAATTGTTAATATTCATTTTTGTGAAGCATTATAGTTAACAAAAAAAAAGAAAAAAATAATTAAAATAAAAACTATAATGGTATCTCAATGGTACAATAACACTGTTCTTGAGCTGGCACAGAAACTTCCATGCTGACTGAAATTCAGTAGCTCCTGATACGGTACATTAAGAGGTCTTACTATAGTACTAACAGACAGTCTTATCTGAAAGCCTGATGTAATGTTTATTTTTCTGTCTGTCTTTACTCCAGTGCAGGACGAGAGACCTTACACTTTCTGTTCACCATATTAGGAGCTCATTTTGCTCAGTTGTATAAACAGTTTGTGTGCAGATGTGTCGGGGAGGGAGCTTTATGACTGAGTTAGTATCATGTCAACGCCACATTTTTCCTGGAAAGCCTGGTAGTTAGAGCTTCACTTTAGACTCAGTGGCTGGGCTGTCTTCTGTAGTGATACGTTTTTAGGAGAAGTCTGCCCTCGCAAGAGACGCATTGCTGTTCAGCCGAGGCTATAGTTAAAACCACCAGAACCACAGCCAAAACAAGTTACACTAATGTTCTCGTTGCATGACGTTATTTTTCTAATCTTCTTTCTTTTCTAACTTTCTTTCTTTCTCTTTTTTTTTAAACAGGCAGGCATAACCTCATGCTTTGCATTTTAGTGTGATAGAGTGATGTATTGGTTAGGCTGATAAATATTTGCTTATTTCAAAACTATAGCCATCTGTTGATAATGCGTTTCATCTGCTGACAGTCATTCTTTTACAAGTGTCTCAAACAGTCCCACTCATAATCCATCTTCTTTAGACTGCAAAACAACAGTTAACTGCATCTGTTACATGCTGTCAATTACTATAGTAAATCATTTAAACTACAGTACATTGATAATGGAAGTTCAAACTGTAGTCTTCCTGCTCTAACCGTTAGTAACAAATTTGCATAATGCCAACTTATGGTCTTGATTGGCTGCCTGCGAACAATGTCTACTTTGACTATAGTTGTAGCTGAGACTAGAAGAGGTAAAGCCAAAGCCATCATTACTGTTCATATTGCTGTGTATACAAGAGCTGAGAAAGACCTGGAGCTGAAATTCAGATATGATAATGAGTGTTTCGTTTCCAACACACACTGTAAGACTGGGTCGTCTGACCAATCAGAGCAGAGCAGACCAAACACAACAGACTAGGTCATCTGACCAATCAGAGCAGAGTAGACCAATCACAACAGACTGGGTCATCTGACCAATCAGAGCAGAGCAGACCAAACACAACAGACTAGGTCATCTGACCAATCAGAGCAGAGTAGACCAATCACAACAGACTGGGTCATCTGACCAATTAGAGCAGAGTAGACAAATCACAACAGACTGGGCCAACTGACCAATTAGAGCAGAGTAGACCAATTACAACATGCTGGGTCATCTGACCAATTAGAGCAGAGTAGACCAATCACAACAGACTGGGCCATCTGACCAATCAGAGCAGAGTAGACCAATCACAACAGACTGGGCCATCTGACCAATCAGAGCAGAGTTTAGGCTCTCAGAAAGGAGATGTTTAGAGAAACCAAATCCTTTATCAATCCATTACAGACACTGTGAGAAAAGAGCGGATGTTGCAATGTATATTATGAGAAAATGTAAGAGTTTTTTTTAAATCTTGGCTGCTTGTAAACCTTTTGTAGGGTCCTCCGAAACAAAATAAGGAACCTTTAAAATAGCAGAATAGGGGCTCTTTAACATGTAACGCTTCTTTAACTATACAGCAAGTTTATTCTTCTTTATCAACTCTGGGAAAACAAGTCTTGAGTACCCATTTATTTAGGAGAATCTCCTCTGCAGGGCACAGAAATAGCCACCAGCCACTCCCTCAATCTCATACTTTCGCCACAGAGGCGGTTCTATTCCTCCTTTCCTGCCGCTGTCCTGACAGAGAGGTTTCTGTGCGAGTGCACCCTGCCCCGTCACCCACACCCACCAGACCAGGATATATCACCTTCCACCCACAACCAGTACAGCCACACACTCTTCTGAACATTCGCCCTGTCCATTTGACTAAATCGCCCTTTCAATGACAGATGGGAGCTTACAGCCCAAGGAAGTTGTATGCTTTTTTAAATGACCATAAGTGAGAGTAAATGCAAATTGTGATGCTGTTTAATGATGTAAAACTTCAGTGACTAGGAGAGCAAACCCACAGAAGTCTTCTTATGAAATCTTAAAATAACCTTCCTGCTAATATTAGGAACTCAGGAATGCTCTATTAGTTTAAGTCTACACTGAAAACCACTGACATTGACGATTTTGTTAAACTGGCCAGTCCATTATTCAAATTATTTGTTGAAGTCTGTTAGCAGTTAATGGTTAGTTCAGTGTCTCTGGGATGGATCTGCAGTCCACTAGTTTTGCATAGTCAAACTTTAACTATCCCAAACGGCTTCTTACAACCACCAACTCAGTCTGACTGATATGTAAAGTACTGAACATCCAAAACAATGCTGTGTTCTGGGCTAAATGCGCTTGTACATGCTTGTATACATAACGGTATTATGAGCAGCTGAGAACTCGTGAAGAGCTTATGAAGTGTGTAAAGGAGACAAACAGCAGCAGGAATTCCTCCATCACACACACAAACGAAGATCTGCTGCGTGGAGACGTGGTTCTGACGCCTGTACTGTACTAATCGTGACTATGATGAGAAACAGGTATGCTTGAGCATTCTGTCCTTTTTAGGGGCGCATCTTGTGACATCTTTTGGTTCGTTTAGATGTTTTGGTCCGTGTTCGTTCATATTTCAGTCGAACCACAGCAGAGTTCGTTTGGAAACACCCCCTTGTTACACCCCCCCCCCCCCAATAAAAAACAAAACCAGTATAATAGTTCCTTAGTAGAATGACCCATTTTAAGGCCAACATCATAAACTGTTAAGATCCCACCTTTCTACTTTGCCTGTGTCATAACTGATGCAAATTAATTTTAGATACTGTATGACACCACTGTGTTTACTTTGGGGAAAATTCAACATCCCTAACAGACATTCTAAGGTGACATCCTGTGCAGAGAGGACGCCCGCCCCAGAGATTTAATAAAATCAAAACAATGGACTGTACGTCAACTTTCCATGGATGACATCACGGAAGGGCAAATCCGCAGTCAACTCGATGATGTTGTTCATTACTGTCAAATAGGGCGTAAGAGCATCATCCACTTCAATCACAAACTAACTGATTACATAATCACCTCTGAGGACCAAAAGGTAGCACATTACTTATGTAATATGAGTTTTTCAAACATCCAAACATCTTCCAAACACTCCCACACAACTCACTTGAAATATCTGAATAACAATTGATTCCATCAAAACTAGAAAACCAGCAAGCCCTCAAATACCATTTCAAACTCTTGAGATAATCTTTGGGTTAGACTTGCTCCTGCTGGTTTCATCAAACATTCAGAGGCCTTAGTTAAGACATTCAACTTCAGCCTTTTAACATATTATGAGAGAAATCAAAAGACCCCCCAGGCCGTCTTTAATAATAAAAAAACACATGCTAATACAGTAAACCTCAATTAAGCCAACATATTTTCCAAGAGCACCAATTTTCACAGCAGTTATGTTGGAATATTCAAATGCTCTAACATTTATTGTTCAATTATTTACTGTTCCAGAGCCTTAGCCATGGGAACTCCCGCACCAAATGAATGGAAAAGAATGTGCATTTTATGAACAGTCATGGAAAGCTATTTTATTAGTATATGGTTATATGTGCATCTGTTTCTTGTTTTTGCATATCTTCTTATTAGATTGTAAATCAAATTCCAAATGCGTTCCAGTTTTGTTTGTGATTAGATTCAAGCATGTCATAATGATTAACCTATACACCACAGCCATGTAGTTTCACATGCAACAGTCCTACCACAATTTAGGTGGTTTTCTAGCACGTCATGAAGTCATAACATCTTGTTTTCGAAGCAACAGCAATGAGTGATTTTCAAAAATAATACAGCTACAGAGCAATCAACTGAAATGCACATTGGTTTGGCAATGCGTCCCATATGAGGAACCTTAAATTGGCATCTGCAGAGCTTCAAATGCATCTACCAGATGAGCTTAAAGAGAGCAGCTTTGAAGTTCTTATAATTAAAAGCAAAGCTGAGCAGAAATACACATCCCACTGAAGTCTGGAGGAAATGACTCCAGTGTTTGGGACAGTGGTTGCAGTCACAGGAAGTAAACATATAACCCAAACAAACATCACTTATTTATTAAGATTTGATTAGTGAAAAGTGTCCCGTAAATACTGAATAATCAGAAAAGCGTTATTGTACCTGTGAATGGTATGTTCTAGTGTTTTGACGTGAAGTTCATCTTGCTCAACCTGTTTCCTACGAACTTCCTCTTCATCTTGTGGCACCGCTGGTGACCCTTGCAGGAGCCATCTCTCCCTCATGGCTTTGGACTGAAAGGAAAAACAGGTTCTGATCAGGTTATTGATCTAGATCAGTTGGGATCACGCTTGGCTACAGAGAAACTGGGGTAACACTTTATTTTGATGGTCCCTTTTGAACATTCTGTTGACTATAAGTAACTTTGCAACAACATGTCAACTTATTCTAACCCGAACCCTACCAGTCTACTAATACTCTAACTCTACTAATACTCTAATGAGAGTTAGTAGACATGTAGGTGCAATGTTACTTCTAGACAACAGAATGTGTTAAAGGGACCATCAAAATAAAGTGAAACCGAAACGGGTAACCAGGCAACAGGGAAGTGATCAATCCTGAACGGTGACATCACTACACGCACAATACCAGCATGGTCCAGCAAGGTTATCCAGCCGTGATGATAATTCTGGGCTGAGAATTGTTTGTAATTGTGGCGTGCTGAACCAAACCAAGCTCAAGTGGATACTGTATATAACAGGAACCGTTCCTTACCGTTCTTAGAACCGTTCGGCCCAATGGTAGAAAACCGTCTATAGTGACAATAGAGTTCAGCAGAAATTAGTCCAAACACCTGGAAACAAGCATTTTTGTACTTCCGTTTCCATCGTCCCAAAGTCAGAGGTTTTTTTTGGTTAAATGACTAAATCACAAGCTCAAGATATTTTCACATTTTATTTTGTTTGACATAATTCATCAGTTCTACCCCACTCCTGATGTTTTAAAAGCTTTTACGTGTCTCTAAGTTAATAAGTAATTATTTTTTACAATAGAAATGAATAATTCAAAACCGTACTTAAGCGAGACAACGGCATTCGTCTAGATCTGCTGTACTGCCAAAACAATCTTTGTTGCATTCATTTCCTATTATCACTGTAAAGCTGCTTTGAAACTATCTGTATTGTAAAGAGCGCTATATAAATGAAGTTGACTTGAATTGTCTTGACTGCACTAAAATGTGCATCAAAGATGGCAACATACCCAACACTAGAAGAGTAACATAATCTAATGAATGAGTCCAAGTGAGGTGCAAGTTCATCCAACAATTCATAATTAACCAGTGCCCTGCTGAAAAAGAAACAGCTTTGACAAAAAGCTGACAAAGTCTGACAAAATGGTTTGGATGGCCTTGGGAGACCTTCTGACCAAATGTTTGGTTGAAGCCTTTGGAGAAGACAGCAACACTCATCAACACCACACCGTAAACCGTATTTAGCACTAAACAGCACTGCTGCTGGGTGACTGCAGCCTAAATATACCAGCTGAATCTAAAACAGGATTTTAGTTCATGCTTTAGTCAGCTCATTATTGTGTGGACTGTGGTTTACCAAAATAAAACTCTTTTTATGTGCATTGTTTGACGTTTAAGTTCAGAATATAAATGTCTTGTGTTGCGACATTCTTATGTAAACTTGAATACATTTAAAACCTGTCCAACATGCGCAGCTGTTAAGGAAGTAACCAGCTGTGGTTGAACTGACTCTAGCTATGTGAGCGATGAGGTCTCTCAGGACCTCTTTCTCCTCGTCATCACCTCCAGGAAGGTCAACCACAGGAACTCAGGAACGCTCAGGACTGTTTCACAAGCTGCTGAAGGTATGCAGGCTTAGATTTCAAGTCTACCCACATGTTCTGATTCAAAGATTCAAGGCAGCGCTTCTAAAGTAGCGTTCAAATCATTGTGCTTAAACACAATTTTTTTTATTTAAAGGGATACTCCACTTTAAAATGAAAATTCTGTCATCATATACTCACCCTCATGTTGTTTCAAACCTGTATGAATTTCTTTCTTCTGCTGAACAGAAAGGAAGATATTTAGAAGAATATCAGTAACCAGACAGTTTCTGGTTGACTTCCATAGTAGGAAAAAATATATACTATGGAAGTCAATGGTACCAGAAACTGTCTGGTTACTGATATTCTTCTAAATATCTTCCAATCGCATGACAATCTTGACAAACTTGACAATCGCATTATATTCTTAAAGGTTTGCTTGTGTAAAGCTGTATTATGTTTTATTACATGGCTCTCTGGGATAATTGATTGTGATTGGCCAATTGTGGCATTCTGCCATCAAATATATAAAGAATATATAAACTGTATAATATGCATGTATGTATATATAATAACTGTATAATAATTTATTTGGTAAGTCGTTTAATAAGCGTGATAATGTATGGTCAGCCGGTCATTACAAACCTTTTCTGGAAGAAACAATTTGACCATGTTGAGCATTGCTATTTGTGGAGAGTTTTAGAGGCCTTTGGGTTTTGTCAAAATGTTATAAATAATCTTAAAGTTATTAAATGTGAACGGTGGTTTATTTGCTCCATTTAAAGCTCATAGAGATGTTAGGCAGCGGTGCTCTTTGGCAACAGAACCACTTTTACAACAAATAAGGGTCAAACTTCATGGTATACGCTTGCCAAACTGTAAAAATAATCTTATATTGTCAGCTTATGCCGATAATGTTATAATCATGATTGGCAGGCAAAGTGACATACAGGTTTTTGTTAAGTTTACTTAAAACTTTTAAAGGTTTATCTTCTGCGAGTGTAAACTGGAGTAAAAGTGAAATATTATTATTAGGTAAATGCACAGGTGGGAAACCAGATCCTCCTGAAGGTTTAGGTTGGGGGAAATTAGGTTTTAAATACTTAGGAGTGTATCTTGGTGATGATTGGGATTGGGAAAAATTGAAGAAGTCATTGAAAAAGTCATTGAAAAAGTTAAAGGTTGCCTGGATAAATGGAGATGTTTAATTCCAAAGATATCATACAGAGGGTGTATTTTAATTATAAATACTTAGTTGCTTCTTCATTATGGCACAGGTTTGCATGTATTGATCCTCCCTCACATCTGTTCAATCCAGGTGATTTTAGAGGATTTCTTTTGGGATAAATAGCATTGGGTCCCACAGAACCGAATACTTGCTGAATGCATGGACTAATACATCTTCAAAGTAAAATAGCAACCTTTCGGTTGCAATTGGTACAAAGACTATTAGTTGGTTCAGTGAAAGAACCAAACTCAGTCTCAGCTACAATTACAGTGTTTTTTGAAGGTCAAAGTAGACGTCGTTTGCAGAGCGCCAATGAAGATCACAGGTTGGCATTATGCAAATTTCCTACAAACCTAAATAGGTTAGAGCAGGAAGACTGGGATAACTGATGACTAGTTTCAGGCAGTTCAAAATCCATTATTTTTTTGGGAGACAATAACTTTATTTGTTATGCCCTTTAGCATAGTATGGGCATTTCAAAAAAAAAGTCTTCTGTAAAGAGTTATAAGCCAGGAACCAATCAGCTACGAGGTAAATCACATCAACAAAAATGGTACAACGTCCTTAACAGAAACTACAAAATTTGTGAACTAACAAAAAAAAAAAGAAGAAAAAAAAAAAAAGAGAAATATAAAGCTATTAATTTAAAGACATTAAATTAAGATTTTATTTATACAGCATATGAGGCCTGTTTTTAAACCATTACTCTATAATTAAAGGGATCGTTACTTCTGGAACCCGACTGCACACTGTATTTAAAAAAAAAGAAGTAAATAATTATATATATTTTTAATGAATGTTTGTTTAGTATCTGCACAGCATACATTTTTTTTTGTCTTTATGTTTATAATTTCACATAGCATTTTAACCTTCTATGAGAAAATAAACTGAGAAACAAATCATTCGGATGGCTCTCACAAAATCTCGACATTCATCACAGTCGCTGCATCTGTACTTTCCGATGAGAACTTACTTACACCCACTGCTAAACAAACATCTCCCTTCCTGGATGTGCTTCTCTTTCTCAGTCAAACTCTTCACTTTGAATTCAGCTCTTTGAAGAAACATTCTCTTCCTTTTCATTTCATTTTCAAGATCACCCAGAATTTGCGCATGTGATTAGCTATAATTGTCAGGGCTTGTTAGCGGTTGTGTTCTTCATGTTCTTCATGAAACACATTCACAATAAGCTATTACTGTTATCTTGTAGTCTCTCTGCGGTCTTTATAAAAGTCTCACAGTAGAGCATTATCAGATCTTTGTTTCTTTTCCCTCAGGTCCTTCTCTCCTGAGTCCTAGACAAAATCTCTTTCATGAGTGACTTTAAACTGAGGTTGATTTGTATAAACTAACCGCCATAAAATTCGGGTGATAACAGTACAGAGCAATTCTCTGTAAATGAGGCAAACCTCTGGCTATCTGATAACACACTCAAATGTTATAGAGTCGGACATGTTGGCCTGACTCAGACTCCAGTAGAGAGAGAAAAAGAGAGAAATGACTTCTCTAAGATTTCAAAACCAAATTTAATTCCATATCCTCCCCTTATATCCTTCAAGGATCATCTCAACTCACAGTTCTTGGAAAATCTGTGCATTTTGTTGATGTTTTACAAAACTATTTTCAAGAATGTTCTGACCTCATCGTCCATCCAAACATGCAGTACCTTTCGATCTCGGCCATTTTCTGATCACATGATCTGTTGAGGCAAGGTCACATGACTTTGTTTGCGTGAGGGATTTATTCAGTAAAAGTGTTTCCATCATCGTTTGTGCTTGTCTTCTTGTCGGATAAAAAACAGTATCCACCTCAATAGAGCGCATGTTTTTTGTGCAGATGTTTAGAATTTATGCGAATCTCTGCGTTTCTGTTCAGTGTTTTTTTTTAATCCCAAAATGTGCATAAAAATGCATATGGATGGTGTTATGGTGGTACTGTGTCTTTGGCATTATCTTCAGCTGAATCGTTACCTAGCTAACAGCTAATGCTACTATCTACATTAATGATGCACACATACTGATAGGGATACGATAAACCAGGCATCCGCACCCGAATGCAAGAGAGCATGACAGCGTTTATTGTGTTCAGGATATTTTGCTCCAATTTCCCAGGAAGTGACGATTTTGAACACATGGGATGGAAACGGTGCTACTGATCATTGACATTTGCATTTGTCTGCTGCAAGAGACACAATCTTATATTCTTCTTATATGTCTTATATTCATATTCTGAGTCAAGCAATTATGATAAATGTGTTATACTGCCCAGAGATACAAAGATGCAAATGTTATGGCATCAGCAGAAGCTTCATTTATGCAAGTTTCAAGCACACTCAAATTCAGAAAACCACTTCAAACAAGTACATGAGCCAAAGCCTTGATGTCAAATGGACTTGAGTGGACAAATGGTCCACATTGAAATTAACCTATAAGACAACTTTTTGAGATAGCAATGCATTGATATGTAAACATGTAGGAAAATATATTAAACGCTGGCATTTCATTTATTCATTTGCTGTACTTAAACTTTTAGAGATGATATAAAGAGTTTTTTTTTTACCTTGAAATGTTGAAGTTGTAGAACAAGTTCATCGAGTTGTCTTCTTTTGTCCTCTATCTCGGCTTGTCTTTTCCGTTTTTCCTGAAAATATATTAGAAATATTGTGTTAAACTACTGAGAGTATTGTAATTTAAAAGATTTTAAATCAGAAATAATACATTTTGTGTGACAATAAGAGTGAATAAATGTAGCTTATTAGTGCATGCAGTGAGTTTCAATCCATTTTAATGCATTAAAGTCCCCCTGTAGCCTTAAACCTCATCTTTGGTCACCAAAATGACATATTTAAAAGTTTTTCCTTGAAAAAAAATTGTTCAAGCCTTAAAATATCTTGAATGTAACTCGACACCCTTGCCTCATTTAGTATATGCGGTTATACGAATATGCAAATGAGCCCCGCCTCCACTCACTCACTCAGCTCAGAGAACCACTCGTTGACGATCACACGTTGATCTGATTGGTTACAAGGTAGTTTGTGATGTCAGAAACACCAGAGATTTCAAACCGTGTTTTCGAGACATTTTAAAATATAGGCATATTAAAAACACCATAAACAACATTAAAAGTTTGATTTTCACAACAGGGGGACTTTAATAGAAGCTTGTTTGACAAGTATTTTTGCATCACATCAAGATAATCCCATCTAAAAGCATCTTCAGGGTTTCTTTTAGAAATAAAGATGTTTGAGCTTTGTTTGTGATATTTGCTAAGGCAAGTTTTGAGCTATTCACAGCTAAATACTTCAGCAGCTGTTTCACTGTGAATGACAAATGATTAAAACAGGAAGTCATTTTCCAATGAGTTGCAAAGGGACCAAAATAATTGTTAAGGTTGTTTAACATGGCAAGCACCGTGAAAGTTTGGTTGAAAACATGACTTATCACATCATAACCTGAACTCCACAAGTTTTTTACATTCCTCTCTGCAGGTTATCTACTTCTTATTCACTTTACATGAGCGTAGAGGAAAGCCGAGCCACATATGTAGGTTATTCAGGTTCTTTAGCGAGTTCAAATATCTTGGCTGTCTTCGACACCATTTCACGAGCACATTCCAGCGCAGAGCACTGCTGCAGGAAGTATGCGCTCTCCACAGAGGGAAAACTGATATGTTATCCAGATGTGAACAAATGTGCCTCTAAAAACGGACCCTTACATATCCGTCAGTGAAGGGTGCCACTGGATTTTACACGAAAGCTACTGGAAATGGCTTACAAGGATTTTCATGTCCTCTTTTAAAAAAACTGAAACATAATCCCTGATTTTGACATGTTGAGAAGGAAAAAATAAGGGGAAAGACCTGATTACCTTCTACTGCAGAGTAATTGAATGGATTATGTGAAAGATTGCTAAAGTTTGCACTTATATGACTTGCATTTACCTTTCTGCAAAATAACCCATCAAATGGGTGATTTAATTTGTAGTGGTTGGTATTCATGTACATATTGTGCACACACTATGACTTGAACTAAGCATAAACTTCAAATCTTATATGAATTATTTTTTAGAACAACATATGTAATGTTAATATATTTTTATAATGATGTCTGCATATGCTTTGTAGGCAGTGTTGGGTAATGCATTACTACGTAATTAATTACTATCATTTAATTACTTTTCTCATTCAAAAATAAAGTAAGGGATTACTCTTAATTTTTCTGTAATTGAATTACAGTTACTTCTAATGTAATTGCAACAATAGTGGATATAACATCAAAATGTAATGTGTTATGTTAACATTTCTGTTTTTAATGTAACTTTCTCCCTATAAATACTTTGGGTAATGTTCAAGAATAATTTATACAATTTTATATTATTTATTTGAAAGAATTAAAAGAGCTGTTTCATGTTTATCCTTGTATTGTTCAACTGGTCGAGGTTAATATGGGATTTAGAAATGAACAACTAATGCAATACTTTTTAGTATAGTAATCTAATCCCACTGTTGAAGATGTAATTAGTAGCTAATGGTTGTGCTTTATTTTACAGTCCAGTTCCCCATGTACATACTATGTACTTATTACAGTAATTATAACTCTGTAATAACTAGGTACTAACTCTGACCCTAACCTTAACCCATGTGGTTACCTTATTACCCAGTACTTTCTCAGGTAAATAAATTGTAAGTACATGTAAGTAGAGTAACCTGCCCAACACTGTTTGTAGGATAGAGGGTTTGATTTCCAGGTAACACACAACTGAAAAAAATGATCAAATCAACACTCTTCAAAGTGTTGGCTAAATGAATACATTTAATGTGTAAATGTAGAAACAAAACAGTGACAATAAACCTCAAAACAGATGGAAAATGCCAAGCTAATTTCTTGTTGATATTTCTATGAGATTTTGAATATCGTGGTTGTGTCCTTTATAAACGCAGATGATTATTTAATGTGCATCACAACAACTTAAACTCGGAATCTATGCAAGCAATTTCTCATGTGAGCGCAGGGCTGTAATTACACCGGCAGTGGGTTCGTCACCGGTTACATGCCCTACAGACTGGCACGACACTCCACGTCCCTCTCATCTGGAGAGAATACTGAAGCCAGATCTATTTCACACCAAGAATGCTGACACATACCAGAGCTCAGAGTAACATACAGAAATAGGCCAGCAGCAAGAGACGCTCCTCGGACACGTAATCTGTGACCCAATCATCCTGAAATATCACTCATGTGGAGGCTAATTTCCAGACAGACCGTAGCATCTGTAAAGAATTCGGTATGTGAGTTGAGTATGAAAACAGGTAATAAAAATGCTCAGTTGTGACGTTGAGCCTGTTGGGCTGGTGAGACCCAAACAATGAAGATTTGTTTCCCAGCTCAAATGGAAAACATCTGCATGGCATTACTGAAGCCACCCCCTCCATCCTGACGGATGGCATCAAGCCTCAAAGACCAAACACTCCAGGGCCTTTCTTGAGTTGATTAGCTTTTCTTTTGCTACAGACAAAATATAAGAGATTCCCAGAGATCCAAAGCTTAACAAAAACAACTGGAAATCACTATATCTGAGTCCAAGTTCAGAGGGTGAAAATCTTGGCCATGTTCTCAAACACAGGCCACATTCCCATTTGATAAATATAGCCCCCTCCTTGATTGTGTGCAACAAACTAGAGTTCAGTGACTGCGCCAGTGACTGCCGTTAATAATACAGCGTTTTTAATCATTTTGGCTGATCCCTGTAAACAGGGATGATTTTGACAACGTTCTAGTGAGTTTGAGTTATGGTTTATTCAAATGTTATCAGAATTTTTGGAAATTTCATTATAACTTTGACCTTAAGGTGGCGCTGCCCCGAAAACTTTTTGAGTACTGTCAGGGCATGGTGCTGAAGACACATACCGAGTTTTGTAACGATACACCACTGCTTTCGTAAAATATAGCATTTTTCAACAAAATTCAAGATGGCCAATGCCTAAAATGGCCGATATGGGGAAATCGGGTATCGTATGACAAAGGCAAATCTGGGCAAAGTGTTCAGAAGTTATAAGCAAAAATAGCCATTTTTCATATCTCCTGACCACTAGGTGGCACTTCGCCCGAAACTGTGCAGACAGACTCAGGTCATGGTTGTCATAACACACACCAAGTTTGGTCAGAATATGCAAAAGCGTTGCAGAGATAAAGCCTCACATTCATTTTGGCGGGCATTTCATTGAATTCGTTCACGAGTTATTCGAGAACTGTATGACAAATCGACTTGAATTCCATGACTTTTTATCAGCAAGGTCTTAAGATGATCTGGTTCAAATTTAGTTTCTAGCCCTTACCGTTCAAAAGTTATTAGCATAAACGGGAGTACAAATTTGGACAGTTGGTGGCGCTAGAGGGATTGAGTTAGTGACTCCAAATTTGCTCTGTTGACAGCTCAGACTGTCCTCTATCTGTGTGCCAAATTTCATAACATTCTCGCAAACGATTCTATGAGCTGCCATAGACTTACAGAGGGAAAGAAGAAACGGAAGAATAATAAGAACGCCAAAGGATACAATAGATGCCTACTCACCTTCGGCGCTTGGCCCCTAACTAAATGCAAATACTTTAAATGTAATTACAATACACCAACATGTGCACTTTTAATAAGTAAAATGTATCAAATGGCTAAGTTATGATCACCTGTAATATAAAGTGTGATCATGAAACATTTATTTGGAATCATTGGAATTAATATTAGGAATTTCACTGTTTTAGCTCTTTGAGAGAAACTTTACCATTGACTCGATGTAGAAAGTGTGATGATTTATATGATAAATATAATAAATCACACTAAAATTAAGCATGTCTATGAGGTAAGATTCTCTTAATTTGTGAAACATGAAAGTGCAATAATTTTGACAACGACAACAATTCTGATCAGTAATTGCAAATATCATTTGGAACAAATTAACCGTGATTAAAAGTTTAACCATTATTTAATGTTACTTAATGTGACTAAAATATGACTAATGTTTTCATTGACAAAGTAAATTGGCCAAACTTTAGTCAACTAAAACGAAAAGTAGTAAAAATAAAATAAAGAAAGAAAGAAAGGAAAAAGATAAGGTTGATGAAATATGATAAAAGCTTAAACTATTTGACACTGACTCTGAAATTCTGTGTACCAACCAGGGGTGCGTTTCCCAAAAGCATCGTTGGCCAACTATGTTCGCAAGTTCCATCGTTATCAGCATAGTTCAACGAGTCCGTGTTTCCCGAAACCATCGTTCCAACAAACATTCACAAACAGCATCGCAGAGTTGTGTGGTTGGAACGACAGCTCTCGACCTGTGGTTAGAAGCAGAGTTCTAGATTGCATGACGTGGACTTAATAAATCCTTATATTGAGCAAAATAAGCAAGCTGACATTCAGTACAACCTTTTGTATTTGGTTGGGCAAACAGACAGTACTGCACTAAACTTGCAAGTAAACTAATTACTGCTTTACTTGTAGTTGTTTCTGCATATTAAGCTGGGAAATATGATTTTAATGCATTTTAAGGTAATGCATTTTAAAGATAATTTATTTTAGGCTAATGATTTTTACTAGATGTTTCCACTTGAAAATAAATTATTTGCTAACACGTACTGTCATACAAGTACGCCTACTGGCTCACTACCAGAGAAGTACACACTGGAGAAGTATGCCAGATGGGATGCTGTGAACTAGAAGCCGATGGACACGACTTGAAAACTTTCCCTGAGGTCAAGAAACGGTCCATTTCCTCTATTGTGTGTGACCAATGACCCGAGCCGCCACAGTGTGTGTCTCTGTTGACTCCTACAACTGACGCCTCCAGTGCAAGCAATGCTGACATTTCTGATCGAAATGCTCTATAACAAAGACAAACTAATTGTGTAAGCTATATCACTTGTATTCTTTGTGTCGCTTTTCTACCAAAAATGTCTTTACTGATGATGGCTCTTTAGCAAGAGTCAAGCGCTTGTCCCAGAGGACAGACAAAAATAGATTGGACATCATTTTCCCAGAAAGCACTTTGGGAAAGGAAGTCTTCAAGAAGTTCTTTGTGTTATTGGTTTTCGGCAGTTATTACGAAACTCATGTGAAGTGATGGAGTGATGACACTTCATAAGGAATACCACAATAATATTTGTAAATTATGTCACCTTTTTTCCCTCATTAATAGTAGGATTATGAAGATCTCAGGATTATGAAGATATTTTAGCATTCACTTTCAAACAGTGCATGTGTCTTTCAACGCATTTCATAACAATTCTAAATTATTTTACAATTTGGAGAATTGGTTGCTAATTCATATGAATTATACAATCTCATCTCTTCATTTCCGTATGATCTGCTTCAACTCCATTAGGTTTAGAGGTGGACCTTCATGCTTATACACTGTAAAAAAAAATTACATCCCCAAGTCAAAAATTTCAAGTGACCGATAACATCTAAATTTTTCAATTAGTCTGACGTATTATTTCTCATTGAGCCAATGTTAACAGACTATTGCAACAAGAATTTCACTTGGGCCAATTGAAAAATTTAGATGTTATCGGTCACTTGAAATTTTTGATTTAGGAGGGTTAGAATTTTTTTACAGTGTACTTTATTTCTGAAAATCTCATGTTTCTGAACGAATCACATCGTACAAATTCATATGAAATTTCTACCACGTAAAAAAGTGTCTTTTTTCATGAGTTTGGATGAGTCTGTAGACTTGGCAAATGAAACTCTGTTAAAAACTGTAGGAACTGCTTTATTGAATCTCTCTTTCTTCTGGAAGCATTTCCAAAAAACCTTCATTCTCTATGTTGTTATTTCCAGGGAAGCACCTGAGCCAAGTCTTTGTACTTTTTATCAGCATCCAAATCAGTCAAACGCCACTTTATACTAGTGTAGTCATAGTGTATATGCAACATCTTGAAATTATGATCTTAAAGATTAAAGTTATGATTCATGACTCAAATTCATCATTAACTTTTAAGGCATTAGATAGATCATACAGTCTTAACAAGTATAATACTGCTAATAACATTCTTTAACTGACCTTATTAACATGCTTTGCATCTTTTGCATGCCAATTAAACCACAAGTCACTGCGTTTAATCAACATGTATTCCAAAACTAAATAATTTCAGCCAAACGCATGTAATGGATGCTTATGGCAGTGGTGATTTCTTGAAAAATTCCCTGACATCAATATGAAGGTCTGCAGTCCATTATTTAAAGTAGACAGAAATGTGTGTGTTTTTAATCTGGACAAACCTGATCTGCATTAATAAAGCATTCTGAGCACAACATCTTACACTACACACTGGATGCCTCACATTAAGGATAACATTTGTGGTAAACATTAACTGATAATGAAATATACAATAATGAAGGTCAAAGTGTTACAAAAAACAATATTGATCTATAACCAATACTAAAATAAGAAAAGCAAAATCACTCAACAACATCAATTATACAGTTTAAAGATGCGGTCACATTAGCAAAATGTTGCAGGCAAAAAGGTCCATATATTGTGCTTCTGTTAGACAACACAGTGAATTTGCATGTCTACTGACTCTCATTATAGTGATAGTAGAGTATTAGTAGACTGGTAGGGTTTGGGTTAGTAGAATAAGTTGATGTAGTTGCAAAAAAATTTATGTTGAGGAGTTAGCAGATATTAAGCAGACTGTCTACTAATACTCTAATAAGAGTTCGTTCACATGTAGTTGCAAAGTTACTTATAGTTAGTAGAGTGTTCAAAAAGGACCATCAAAATAAAGTGTTACTCCTAATCTTAAAAATAAATAAATAAATGCAGTTGTAAAGATTGCAGTTCCTCAATTCTGTCTAGTCTGAATCAATACTTTTGTTTTTATGACTTTGTGTATCTTTTTCAACAGGACGTCGTGATTGGCTCAGATCAGTGAGTATTGGTGGCACTCAAACTTATGTCTGCCTCTTGTATCATAGTGAAATTTACATGTGTAACAGAAAATGACAGTTTCAAATTCAACTGTGTGGAAGAACTTCCAGCTTGTCGACGAAATAGCACAATTTAGTTGTGAATTACGTAAAAATGCAACAAGTGTCCACAAGTGTGTGACTTTCTCACTCACGCCCCCATGCTGCAGATGAATAGCCTGTGGCTTCAGTTCAGGGGCACAACTTTCACAGCTCTCTCTCTCTTTCTCTCACCCTCTCTTCATTTCTAGATTTTGTTTGGCAATGATGTAAATTAGAATAAGCAGCAATTTTGACAGAATTCTGACAGAAATACTAGTGGTGCATAAATCTAAAAAAATATTTTATTGATTTATGATTTTGAAGTCGAGAGTCTGACTTAAATTTAGAAACCTCAGAATCGCACACACCTAGGTTAAAGCTCCAACAATGTTTTTGACTAGGTCAAGGGAACATATAAAAAAACAAAAATAAGAGAAATTGATAGAGAAGAGATTTCTGGGACACCAGATATGAAGACAGTAATGTGAACTGAACAGAACAGATGGTTCGGAACAGTTAAAGTTCAGTGGCGATTTCTGCTCTTGCAAAAGGTCACACATAGCAGTAAACATGACTGCAAAAATTACAGTAAACTTTACAACATAACTCCCTTCTTTCTACGTTCCCCTCCTGTTTATCCCTGAAAACATCCTGTGAAAGTGAAAAAAATCATAAAAGCATAATATAATTACATCATGTGTCGAAAGCTACACTCAAGTACTAGATGAGGAACATATGCCAAGGACTCTATCAAGGTGGCAAAGAACCAGATGAAACCAGGTTTCATTTCATTAGTGCAAACCACATACTGCAAATTGTCTAAAGTGAATTACGAATACAGTGTCCACATTATAAACATATTTAAAGAGAAACATACACTCTGATATGAGTGCATAGCTGTTCTCATGTGCTCACGAGCTATTTTAGATCTCAGTGTTTTCTCCAGTGTCTGCAGAGCTACGCCCTGCTGTTAGAACATCCAGTACGGACTGCGTTACGATGGACTCTTTCACTTCTAAGTGAACTTTGTCATTTCTTGTCACAATAATTTGAACACTGTTCAAATACTATTTGTGTGTGACTGTTTTTTGACATAGCAACATTGGCCCAAACAACGGCACGAGTTTGGTCTTTTTCTTCTTTTGATGATGCTTATGGCACAGAAATTACAAACATCACCTTTAAACTTCATATCACAAACTCTGACTATTAATATTGAATGCATGTACTTGTCAATGGAGGGAAACTGAAGGGTGGTTACTTCAGCCATGCTAATTGGATCATGTAACAGCAGCAGGTGATGACCGGTCACATTATTTTCATATTCTGGTCAAGCAAAAATGTTCGACATTTGTGATTGAATGTAAGTGGCATGACTTGCATTCCAAGGTTTAACCCCTACAGCTGCTAGCTGTTTTGAGAACAGTATAGGGTACTGGTTAAAAGATCTGTGTGGACCACCAACAGTCTGGAGCTTCAAATCCCACATGGGGAGATCTGGTCACCACTGTGCCCTTGATCGACACACTTAACCTCAGGTGGTTACTTTTAACTAGTGTTACTGTAAGTTGCTTTGCTTCCGCTAAGTATTTAGCAAGCTTGTTGTCATTAACAAAAACTATTACAGAGATGAAAATGCAGTGAGGAAGCTGATGACAAAACTTAATAAATTTAGAGATTATTACTTCAGTTTCCGTATATTTTTCAATCATTGTCGTATGGTCTGATTTAATCAAAAAGTAGCAATGAATCAGATAGAGCGACAGATCTTTTCTTTTGTATCGTGATGTACATCTGAGTATAAGGAAAGCAAAAATGTAGGCCGGGCCTTTCTTTCAATGCATCATTTGTTGATTGGATGCTGAGATGTGGACGTGGCGCTCAAAAGTGGAGGCGGCTGAACATGAGCTTGCAGGGGCGGAGTTTAAGCGGACTGAATGATTGGAAAAGTCCTGCATACGTCACCAGGGAGAAGTCTGTCGTTTCACCGGAAGATCCAGTTATGACATTTGGATTAAACATTACAAGGTCTTTTTTCCAAATGAACATGGATGAATGGTTCACAGTAAGATCTATAACATGCATTTAGGGTGTATTTTCATCTCATGCTGACCTCCCAAAGTGTAGACTATATCAACTAACTAACAGAATTCCCAATGTAAACTAAAATAAAAGTGAAATCAGTTTTTTGGTGTAAGTGAACACTTTTTAAACATTTTAGAATAGTTGAGCGCTATTCATATTAAAAATCACAGAAATACAGAGATATGAAACATCTGAATTATCTGGCACTGATATCTGTACTAGTTAGCGAAAGGCTTTAGTTACAGCACAGTTAATTCCCAATACTTGTTTCGGAAATGCAGCTGAGCCGCCACACCCGAGAGCTCTGGGGATCCAAACCCACCTGAGGATCACCCCACCTCCCTGAAATATGTGAACCCTGAGCCAAATCATCACAGACAGCTGCTGCTAAATTTAACCCGCTAGTAATGGACGCCTGCACTATGCTAATGTCATGTAGCCAGACCTTTGACTAACAACATAAGGTCTGGGCTCTATAGCCACTGGAATTGGCCAAGGACTGCCCACTTAGTCAGGAAGATGCCTTCGGACTGACATGTAAAGTGACCAGTCACAGGTTTCTTTATTCAGTGTCATGTTCAGGCGCGTGTAAAAGTTGATGCAATTACAAACTATCTATACTTTTCTATACCCTTCTCAGTAAAGTTTTTCACCTGATTTTCCATTATAGATGTGAGAGGACACACAACTAGTAAAATGGGATCACTTGGGAATCCCAAGGGTTTGCCTAGCTCACAAAATAATACTTTTCCCATTTCCCATTGGTAAACATGCGAAAACATATCTTTTAAATTCAACTAAGTGCCTCAAACAAAACGCTTCATGTCTTGAAGTTTCTATGCCATGAACTTCACAAACCCTTTAATCAAGATTTTAGTTACTCATCTGAAGCGTTCATTTTTGCAGTATCAGAACTTGTAAACACGGCTTAAGTTTCCTGGCGGACCATTGAAAACGTCCTGGAAAACCTGTAGGAGTCAGCCAATCAGATTAAAAGCCCATTCACACCAAGAACCATAACTATAAAGATACTGTAACGATAACTATATTAGCATCCACGCCAACACACAATATCGCTCTGTTTATTATAACCACGCGCTCCAGTTTTGTCGCCTGCCACTTTAAATGCTCAAGCTCTTTAAAGCAGGATGGATTCTGATTGGCTGTCAATGTTTTCATTGTTCATCAGCTGCCGTTATTGTTAAAGTTGTTGTCTGGACTCTGCTATTCGTTTATATTTAGAATGATTTTTAGAACTATATAGTTATCGTCCATGGTGTGAACGGGCTTTAAGACTTTTACCTTAGTGAAAGAGTTTTAGTTTTGTGTGCCATATGCATCAGATGATCAGTGAACAGAGTGCGGGCGGTTAGTGTGTCTAACGTCTGAGGCTCAGACTAGTGCTACTCTAGCAAGAGCACAGTGTAAATGAGGCCTATAGCTAAGGTCTAGACCTGAGTTTGACCAAATGAATCCGTGTAAACAAGTCACAACTGCTCAGGGAGGGTCATTTAAGTCAAGAGGGAAGTCTGTCCGCGTGCAATCTCCTCCGCCCAGTGTACCGCAATTAGCAAACCGCTAACCCATTTCTCATTTGAGCTAGCGACATTCCCTCACTTGTTGGACTGAAAAGAAAAGCCACAGATTTGGAACCAAAGACTGTCCTGTGCAGCAGCAGCAGCCTGTGGTTTGAGGCAATAGACCAGAAACATAGCAAGCTAGCAAACAGTCAGTATGGGAGTGATTCACTTACTGTACAAGGAATTGTCAGGCAAAATGACCAAAAATCAGTTCTTCTACTGTATATCTTAATGGTAGCCTATGTTTATTGAAAAGTAAAGTGGTATCCAAGCGGTTTGTCAGTCATGCAGTCAGTTTGTGGTTAGCATTGTTGACGCAGGGAGTCTATATACACCACTCACAGAAACCGATATTTATAATGCACTCCCAGCAAAACAGCATGATAGAAAATAGTGATGAAGCTATAAATGTTCCGTGCAACAAGTCAGCATATGATTTGAATAAAACAACCATCAAACTCCAATACATTTCAGTAATCTGCTTGAGGTATAGCATTTAGTTGAGCTCATTTCAAAAACACAACTGCTTGGCCAACATCGAGCAGCCCACAGACTTAAAATATGTGGTTGGGGTAACACAGATGTTGGATGAATATGGAGTGAAACTAGAAACCCTAAATTGAAAATCCACGGGCATAGTCCTGTGGTGCTTTCCTTCTTGAGGGCAAGTCCAAATTAAAAGCTTTCTAACGAGAGCAGCCTACATAGAGCACTGACCATTATAAGATCTTTGAACACCAAACTAGTTTCAGTCACAATACCAGACGTCTGTTTTGATAATAAAATTGCACGTGCAATTCACATTTTCATTGCTTTTAAGGAAACTCGCTAATAAAAAACATTTTAAATGGATGTTAAATTTATATAACGCTTTTCTCCGCACTCAAAGCACTTCACATTTGGAAGAGGGAAAACTCCTCAACCACCACCAATGTGCAGCACCACCTGATGATGATGCGACGGCAGCCATATTGCGCCAGAACGCCCACCACACACCAGCTTATTGGTGGAGAGGCGACAGAGTGAAGCCAATCAGTATATGGGGATGATTAGGAGGCCATGATGGACAGAGGCCAAATGGCAAATTTGGCCAGGATGCCGGGGTTACACCCCTACTCTTTTTTTTTTTTTTTAAGGACACCCTGGGATTTTTAATGACCACAGAGAGTCAAGACCTCAGTTTAACGTCTCATCCGAAGGACGGTGCTTTTTTGACAGTATAGTGTCCCCATCACTACACTGGGGTGTTAGGACCCACACAGACCACAGGGTGAGCCGTACCCCCTGATGGCCTCACTAACACCTCTTCCAGCAGCAACCTGGTTTTCCCAGGATGTCTCCTATCCAGGTACTAACCAGGCTCAGCCCTGCTTAGCTTCAGTGGGCAACCAGTCTTGCTGAGTGATAGCTGCTCTTTGATAAATAACTTTGTTTGTGAACATTAAAAACTATGATCTATATGCAGCATGTGTGTGCACTATGAATGTTATCCTGGCATACTACATCAGCCATGTTGTCATTGTCATGTGACCTACTCCTGCCCTATGGCCTCATGGGGTAGTAAAGTGTCCACTGGATGCGCATTTCATAATCTCTGTTATTCAAATACTATGCATTCTGGCACAATACTCTATGCATATGCATATTCACACCAAATTCCAGAATAGTGTTGGAGAAACTCTTAAGATGGCTCTCATACCCTGATCCTGACTATTAGACTTAAGTGCATAATCAGTGCATAATTATAGAGGTTTTCTATTATTTTTTAAGTAATTGGATGATTGTCTTCATGGTGAATGGCTCAAGCCAAACGTCATCGACAGAGCAGTCGTGGCCTAATGGTTAAAGAATCAGACTGTCAACCCGAAGGTTGTGGATTTGATTATCAAAACCAGCAGGAAATTCCTGAAGTGCCCTTGAGCAAGGCTCCTAACCCCCAATCGCTCCCCGGGCGGCACAGTGAATGGCTGCCCACTGCTCAGGGTGTGTGTGTGTCCACGGTTTGCAGTGTGTGTGTGTTGTTCACTACTCACTACTCCTGATGTGTGTGCACTAACTTGGATGGACAAATTTCGAGTATGGGTTACCAAGGGTTGGCCTTCACATGTCACTACTTTCAACATGAGCCAGTACACAACAACAGAAAACACCCAAAAAACTATCTAGTAAGACTGTCAACCACCCTGATGTCCCCATAGCAACATGAGAAACCCCTGAGAACACCTTAGCAATCTCATCACAATGTCTTGGCAATCACCCACTACATTCTAGCACTGTGGCGTGACTTCCGCACTGGCGACCACCACTCGTTACATCTATTACAAATCTCACCAAATGAGAATAAACTGCTTAAAACACAATGGTTCAAAGATGGCTGATTTGAACCATTTGACTTAAGTTGTTAAGCTACCAGACAACAGTATTAGTACTGCGTGGGACTTTGAGGGCTTTCCATAGAGCTACCGTCAAAACAGACAGCGCAATAAAGTTTCACCACCTCATTAATGTCAGTCTTTTTCCCTAGTATTAAAAAAGGGGAAACCCACATGCTGTTTCAGCCTGTGCTGGTCAGATATCTGTCAAAGAGCTTCTGTAATTCTTTTTATTTATGAAATGCTTTGTCTGACTGACTGTTTGGGAATAGATTACTAGAAGGGAATTACTTGGTGTAACTTGATGCACTACCTGAATCAACTTAACTGTGAAATGTTACAACTGCACACACAAAGCACACCAAATACCAGGTTTGTGAGAAGCAAAAGGTCTTTGCCATGTGTGCTCAAGCGTTTCAATACATTTGCAGTTGCAGGCATGTGGCCGACATCGTAGTAATGCTGCAAGACTGATTCACAACACCATTACTACTATGTACATTAACTTAGCACCAAAAACAGATGTCAAGAAAATTATGTGTATATTATGTTCACAACTATCAGATGCGATAAAAGCACTGAATTCTTGCTAAAATGCGGGAAAATGGTCACGTAATTACTTTAATTTGAGCTATTCGAGGGTAACAGCCATTCTGCCAAACAAACTCTCAATGCAAAAGCAATTAAGTAGACACTATTTAGATTATCTCTATTTGTATCGAGAACCAGTGATCCGTCAATGCTTGAGATGCAGCCAGACACTGTATAACTTTAATTATTTATATTTCTGAGCGAGGCAGCATTACCACAGGCCCTCTATCTCAACACTTCACCTTTCATTTAGCAAACCTCATCCAAAAGGCATTAGCCTGATGCAGTTCTTGCTGCCAAGAATCAATTTTCATTGTTAGACTTGACAGACTTTTAATTAGTGGTGTTTCTTAAGGCAAACATCATTATATTGCTAATAAAGGATAGTGATTTGAAAGAGGAGAGGTGTACTATTACTTTTACAAACCATCGGATTAACTCGGATTATAAAAACAGGCAAAAGCTCCATAGACTTTTATTGAAGGAAGGCCATATCTAGAGACCATATCTAATCAAAAACATTGAACACCTCAGCAACCACTCAGAACACCCTAGCAACCACTCAGAACACCCTAGCAACCAATCAGAATGGCCTAGCATTGTTGCAGTGAGTTTTGGATAGACTCAAAGAAAAACTTCTTCAGAAAAAAACTGTGTTTCTCATGAACGGAGTCCAGTAACAGTTTATTAGGACAGTTACAAGTGTATACTAACACATGCTGGTCCTACAGACTATTTTTGCAGTGTGTATTCTATGGAATCACAAAGATGTAAGCAATGTAGCCAAAATAGTTTTCCATCTGTTGCTCACTTCTAGTCTACGCAGAGGGGTTGACCCTGGTGCCAAATTTAGTCTCTATTTTAGCCACATTTCAAATTCTTGCCCTCTGGGTCACATAGGGTGATTCATCAATAGTAAATCTTCTCTTAATGAGAACAAACTTGTGACAAACACACATTAACAATGGCAAAGTAACAGCACCAAAACCATCAGGTCTATGAGCTTCTATAATGCGTTTGTTTGGGACTGATTTCAAACAAACTAGTTCTCTAGTACTGAAATACTTTTATAGCGCAGAGGAGCACAGTTATGCGCATCAACAATGTATGTTAGTGTCAAAAAAGAAAAGAAAAGAAAAAAAAGGAGAAGATTTTGGTGAGACTGTAAGAACAAAGCAACACAGAACTTACCGCCAGGGCTTGGAGCCTTTCCTTATGAAGTTCAGCTTCAGCCATCCTGGAAAAACAAAGGCAGAATTCTCAGTAACCGTGAGATTGGTAATCCCAAGTGTGTTTGTGTGTGTGTGTGTGCGCCTGCCTGCCTGCTGGGATGGAAAATAAAGGTGTGCCTTACACTGGGGACATGAGAGGCTGCAAGCTTAGAGGAAATCTGCTCTATGTTTGAAATTCAAAAACATGCATCTGCCAATTCTTTGCTATTGTTTAATAACATCTGACGAGTTAAAGGAATAGCTCACCCATAAAAGAAAATCTATCTATCTATCTATCTATCTATCTATCTATCTATCTATCTATCTATCTATCTATCTATCTATCTATCTATCTATCTATCTATCTATCTATCTATCTATCTATCTATCTATCTATCTATCTATCTATCTATCTATCTATCTATCTATCTATGTGTCTATCTGTGTCTATCTGTATCTGTCTGTCTGTCTGTCTGTCTGTCTGTCTGTCTGTCTGTAAAATGATTCACCTTGCTCTTAAGACCATGACAAAATCTGAGCATAAAAACATCTGCAGACTCTAATCATGTCTACTATCTCTGCAAAAGTCTGTACTAAACATCTTTATTTCTAATTTATTTCTCCAGTGAAGCCAAAGTGTGCAGTAGGGAATGGGAACATGGGGGTCCAACTGCTTTCCCTCATCCAACCTCACATTCAGGATACAAAAACTCCTTATATGGAAAACAGGCCGAGCTAACAGAGTTTGGAGTGTTCTGCAAGAAGAAAACTCAAGGGAATTGTAAAAAATCTCAGTGAATGAAATTTTAACTAAATGCAATGACCCTTCAGTGTTTGTACAGTACAAGTACTGCTGCTATACAGTATATAAGACGAATCAGCTGTTATAAACAACTGTTTCCTGAGCTGAAGGAAATAAATGCAAAGATGCAAGTACAAGCTGTACTGCAACAGTCACTGATGTAGACTGAACATAGAAATAATACACATGTCTTATAATCCATTTACAGTAACGTTGTTTATCTCAGATGCCTTGTGGTTTTTTGTGCTAGTGGAATTAATAGCACTTCGCTCCAAATGTTATCAGTGCAATGTACAGAAAGACTTTGCAAACGGGTATCTGTATGTAAAGTATAATGTTGAGTTTTCTTATCAGGCAGTAAATAATAGTTATCTTCATAGGTGAATTTCAACATGATGTCTCAGTCATTCACAGAATCAGAACCTACGGCAGCAATGAACATTATTAGATGGAGGAAATTCCTGGAAGTTCACGTAACTGCTGGAAATAGGCTTAAAGCCACAAAACACACGGCGCTCACAGACGGCAGACTTCAGAAGCGGTGCGACTCATCCAACTCTAGAGGTTCAGGATAAATCGTTCAACAGAGGTCTGTGAAACATTCGGGCCAGTCTGTTTACTGTAGCACTCTGTGTTACAAGTCTACACTTCATTCTTTTAAACTAAGCATCTGACTGTCAGTTTTATTTAGACTTCAGTTCCAAACCGCTTAATGTTGGCCTCTCTTTAACCTAAGAAGTTACTTTCCTGCACCTGGACTTTTCATTGTTGACGATGCGCTAGACAACATTTGAGAGAGAATTAATAGCAATCTCAAAAGTACTATACATTCTTCAGAGCACTAGTTCACAGGCTTTCTCACCCCCGCCGCACGCTTTACTTTTCCATTTCCAACCAGCGGCTGCAACGTCATCATTCGGCATAACAGACAAAAGCAACATTGTTTCTCTGGCACAGTGACCTCATCCCATGAGCCAGCGAGGCACAGTAATGCCTTCCAGATGTGCGGCAGTCCAAACGCTGGGAATCCAAGATTAGTAAACGCGCAACAAAATTACTTTCAAATTACTTTTAAAGTGAAACACACTATTAGTGGGCTGCCTTGTTTTATTCAAGCACTTATTGATAACAAAAGCAATATTTAGACAGACAGACAGACAGACAGACAGACAGACAGATAGATAGATAGATAGATAGATAGACAGACAGATAGCATTATAAAGCATTCATAGGCATTTTAAACAACTTTTATGCAATAACTGCAAAATATTGAGACATTTTAACTTATGCAAGAAATTACTTCAGAATATTTGAATCAGTTTTTGATGAGTAATGACCCCACACTGACAGGGCATGAAGAAATGTATGAGACCTTTCTATTGTTCAAAAAGTAATTATAGGCATCTGAGCTGTAGAACTAGTAATTTCTTCACATGCCTTCTAGTTGCTCTCAAACATACTCAAACGAGCTTCTCAGAGAGCTCACTAACAGCACTTCATTAGTGCTGAGCTCGCATCGGCATTTGGCGCAAGTTACCTTCTTGAGCCACAAGTAAATGACAAATTGGTAACTGTCTCTCAAGGGCACTGATGTAAGAGTTGGCCAAATGCCAGTGTCCGATCCGGCTTTAGCAAAAGGGCCTTTGTTCTACATTAGGTTGAGCTAAATTTTCTTTTCCAAAGAAACTTGTGCATACAACCTTTGTTTCCTTAAAATGTTAAATTAGCTGATTGTATAGTGTGGCTGTTTAACCATTTCCCCGCCATTGACGAAAATGTCTGGCTTTCTGTGTTTTCACTGTTATATGGTAGGGGGCGCTATTACGCATCTTCTGAAAAAGCACTGAATTTCCTGATCAAAACACATGCGAAGAGGATGCAGAAACAAGCCATGTTATATGTAAGCAGATGCACATCAATTTTGGAGGTGTTGATGGACTCAATCTACTCCATCTGTGTTTTGATCAACGTTCTGAATCCGATCTGGATGTAGTCTTTGACAAAAACATGAAGGTAGGTAGAATAAAACTGTTCCTCATACAAAATTATAAGTAGACTAGCTAGCAATTATATAACTAGCTGACTCTACAGATCATGTTTTACACTGAATATGAGAACCAGTTTCACTTTTGTTGTATGGAAAAGAGCAGTCTGGACATTCTGCTTATGGGTTTGGAGTCTATTTGTTCATTTAAGGAATGTATTTACATTATTGTAATGGATCCACTGGAGTCAAGCTTATTGAGAATCCAAGTGCAGTTTATTACAAACAAGATCAAACATGAAACAAAAACATGGCGTGGCTTGAAAACTCAAAATGAAGACAGGAACAGGAACATAGACTTACAACCAGAGATCTACATGAAACAATACTTGACAAAGACACATGGCAAACATGAGGGCTTAAATACACAGAATAATTACAAGACAAGGGACACCTGTGAACAATGATCAGACAATTAACCAATGACAAGACACATGACAGGATCACATGACAAACAGGGAATCACATGACAAGACACAGAAACATGACAATGACATGAAACATGACCGAGAGCAAATAGTGACAATTATGTAAACTTAATTAACTCTGACAATAATAATTCATTACATTTATATAGCGCTTTTCTCAGCCCTCAAAGCGCTTTACATAGAAGGGGGGAATCTCCTCAACCACCACTAATGTGCAGCATCCACTTGGATGATGCGACGGCAGCCATATTGCGCCAGAACGCCCACCGCACACCAGCTTACTGGTGGAGAGGAGACAGTGATGAAGCCAATCAGTATATGAGGATGATTAGGAGGCCATGATGGACAGAGGCCACTGGGCAATATTTAATCATTTTTATTAATAGTTATATTACTTTTTAAACCTACAATCGTTTACTGTACTTGTAAAATGTATGTAATTTATTTGCAGTGTATTGGTTTGGAAGTTGCATAAGTCAAGACTGCAGTAGGCACTGATTTAGGGGTGATTATGATTACCATTCGTTAACAGTGATTGAAAACACTGTCATCATCCACAGTGATCACATATGATTCATGATTTGTTTAGTTTGTGGTTCAGTATGTAATTGTTTGTCTGTCATGATTCATAAATCAAGCCACAGCTTTTCCATGCGTATTCCAGAAAAGAAAAGAAAAAAAGTAATTTTTTTTGGCATAGTGTGTGAGGCCCAAATATGTGTTTCAAATATTTTAGGGAAATAGCTTTTCATTCTTTCTTTTTGTGTGTGTGTGTGTGTAAAGGTGTGTAATATAAGCAACAATCACAAGGGGCTGTTTTCCAAGAGGATGGTAAGCAAACAGTTTAGCTTTGTTGGAATGGTGTTAATGGGAGAGAGTAGTTTCTCCAAAACTTTAGCAAGCAACTCCTGCAACTCTGGTCTGTCTCCTGTAATGATAACGGTGGCCTGCTGTTTTCTGTGTTTATGGCTGCAGTTGTTCTGGAGATTGTCACATCTCTTGGTCTGGCTTCTTTTGAACAGTATAAATAGTGTGCTGTCAGTTGGGATTATAATACTTAACGCTCAGTGAATTAACATTTTAACTTTATAATTTCATTGTATAGCAGATATTTTACCATTCCTTGATTTTTTTGGAGGTCTCAATTTATATTTTTCTAGTCTGCTGCTTTAGACTTGTGGTGCCATCAACCAGTCAGTGTTGTCATACTGTCATTGTCCTGCACCTCCCAAAGAGATCTATAATCAGACTCGTCTATATCTACAACTCATCTCAATGGAACACTGTGTACAATGGAAGTCAATGGAGAGAGATGCGTGTTGTGTGCAGTTACGTCATGATAATGTCATTTACGAGCCGGCTCAGGTGACTAGTTACAAAAACAATTCAAAATTGAGCAAAGATGGCAGCATCTAGGTTGTATAATTGTATTATTTTCATTTCAAACAATACATGTGTTGTTTTGTCATTTAAAACCTAATACATTTCTTGTAGACTACTGTTTTGCTTTGCTGTTTTTCTTTAAAATAAATGCCACTTAAAGGTGCAGTAAGCGATTCATGAGAAACCCTGTTGACATCTGAAACAGACTCCTCCCTTCATTGCTCTGCCCCCAAAATGCACAAACACAATGCAAGAGTGGATGTCCTCAGCATAGCTGAAGCGAAGCAAAATAATGCTTCATGAAAAATAAAGCGTAGATGATGAACGAATGACAAAGAAGAACAAAAAATGAACATACAGTACAAAAGAGTTTGTGCAAGCAAGTGTTCGGTATTAGTGGCTAGCAGCTTGCAGCTCCATACAAACAATGACACTCAAGCCAATATTACTCACGCATGGAGCAGAAACAATGCAACCTCCACATCCGTTTTCAGGCCTTCCCGCTCAGGTCTCTCCAGCGCTGGAGAGCTTTTCTAATTTTGTCTCGGGTTCTAAAGCTCTTGCCTGATCATAATCCCCTGACCTTTTCTCTTTTGTAATGTCTCTCGGCCATCTCTCTTTCTACAGTCTCTCTTCACTCTCTCCTCCCCCATCATGAGTGGACACGCCCCCTACTGCTGATTGGCTCACTCTCTCTGCTCCCTCAGCATGAGTGAACACACCCCCTACTGCTGATTGGTTCACTCTCTCTGCTCCCATCATGTTTAGACACCCCCCCTACTGCTGATTGGCTCACTCTCTCTGCTCCCCCATCATGAGTGGACTGCTGTTTGGCTCACTCTCTCTGCTCCCCCAGCATGAGTGAACTCCCCCTACTGCTGATTGGCTCAGTCTCTCTGCTCCCTCAGCATGAGTGAACTCCCCCTACTGCTGATTGGCTCAGTCTCTCTGCTCCCTCAGCATGAGTGAACACACCCCCTACTGCTGATTGGCTCAGTCTCTCTCTGCCCCCATCATGTTTAGACACACCCCCTACTGCTGATTGGCTCCCTCTCTCTCTGCCCCCATCATGTTTAGACACACCCCCTACTGCTGATTGGCTCACTCTCTCTCCGCCGCCATCATGTTTGGACACGCCCCCTACTGCTGATTGGCTACAAGTGTGTTGTGCTGCTCGGTCTGATCCACTTTCTCAGAAATCGCTTACTGCACCTTCAAGTTTAATCTAATAATGACATTCATTGGGCTGCTATATCAGGTAATATAACTTGAACACCAACTTGGAAACACAACTGCTATATGTCACATATATCATTATAAATAAGATTAATGTGGTGTTTAGCTCTGAGGATTTGTCCGTGGTGTTTATCCTACAGGCCGCCAGTTGCTGTGCTGTGACTGCTGCTAATTTTGCATGTGTCTGGAATGTGACAGCTGCAGTCACACAAGTGCTCAGTTCAAACTCAAAGGCATTCTTTGGTGAGATGGCTCCAGGCCTTCTTTATTATCAAGACAGCACTCTCGAACGAGACTGCAACACCGTCACACAGCCACGGCGAGATAAATTGCTAATTTTAGTGGTTTGTGCAAATTCCTGAATGGAAATTCAGACAGTTTAACGTGAATGACAGTTGTAAACTCGCCCATAGCCTAGTTTGAGCTTTTCTGTTACATTGCAGTTGTGACATTTTCAAGGGAACTCGTTGGCACTGATCTGGCATAATCAATAAGCAATTACTTACAAATGAGATCCAAAATGTCCATTACATTTTGAATATAATTTGTAAGTAATTGCTTATTACTAATATACAGTCTGCTGATCAATATCGCAAAATAACTACTGTAGTTCTCGTATCACCCTGAAGGAGTTTACTTCTTTTTTTTTTCACGATTGATGACTGGTTGTACTTTACCCATTAATTACATGGTTATTTACTGAATACAGCTACACATAGAAAATATTTAATTATTATTATGTTTTATTAGCTCAAAATGGCTAAAACAAAACTTGGGATGTATATGCAACATTTTGGTGAAAAGGGTCAAAAAGGGTCCATTGTCTGTTGTCAATAGTGCTAAGCAATTAAGCAATAGTGCAATTTCATACTAAGCTTCCTGTTAGTCAACATGGTGAATAGTTAGTCAACATGGTGAATCCACACGACCAAATTGAACCTGATGCAAAATTACTTTTGTCTTCAAGTGAAATTCCTGATCACATGGATGACTGGATTTCACCAGCGGAAATTTGCCGAACAATGGACCTCACGAAATGGGTTCTCAGAAGCAGAAGTCGCCATAGTTGGCTTTTTATCGGCTTATGGGCTAGAGTAAGTTTGCTGTTTAATACTTCCGTAACGCTCAAATCCACAGAAGACGAAGACGAGAATATGGATGTGGTCATGGCTAGGGAAAATAGTCGTAATGTATTTTACAAATGGAACTTGAGGAAAGTAGTTTTAAATTTTAGCGCCATGTCGTGTTGATCAATAAGCCATTTCATGTTGCAGTTTTATTGGCGAGTCAATAGACGTAGGTCGTAGCAGCAAACACACGGTGAGATGATCATGCTAAATTTATGACACTGTCAGAAAATTATCGCTGACTATCTTTGGTCGCAAGACCGTGACATCGGCTGTCTTTGAACCTCTCTAACTGTGCGACGTAGGGCCACCGTTTAGGAGCCACGATTGGTCATCTGTCATCTGGGACAGCCCAAAATCGTACAATGTGTACCGGGCATAAAGCTGCAGTACTGTTCACGAATGTTCGTTGAAAGAATGGTTTCAGGAAACACCGAATCGTTGAACTATGTTGCTAATGACAGGACTCGCGACCGTAGTTGGCTAACTATGATTTCAGGAAACGCAACACTGGTTGGAGCTTGCAATTTCAACCTCGTGACTTTAGGAATATTCAAGGTTGTCCCTATTATTTTACAAGTCTGACATTAATTGCCCATCCAGTTCCTATTGAATAAGGGCCAACACCCCAAAGATAAGATAGTAGAAAGTCTACATTGTCTTAATTCAATCTCATCATACTGTATGTTCATTTATTCTAACAGTTCCATTGCCAATGACACTGTGACACAATACATGCATTTGCGCTGTTCAGGAGGAGTCTATGACTGCAGACAGCAGCTGCATCATCATCATCATCATCCTCCTGCTGCCCTGGCTGCCGTTGCCATGGCAACCCGTCCGTGATGTCCAACCCTACAGAGGGAGGGCGAGGAAAAATGGAAGAACTCACTCGTATACCGGGTCTTTCCTCCGGAGAGGTGTGCCCATCATGGTCGCGTCTTCTCCCTCTTCCTCCTCCTTTCCTCGTCTTCTCTCTGCTGCTGTTACCAGCTTCACCTTGGGAATGATGGATCTTCTCCAGCTTTTCCTGAGATTTCAGATGGATGCTGGATGCTTGCAGCTTGCTTCCGCTCTGTCTAGCCTGTAGGATGAGAGAGAACGAGAGAAAGAGAGAGAGAGAGAGAGAGAGAGACAGGAGGGAGGGTCACATTTGTTTAACGTCTGATTTTATTGGTAGAGAACAGGCTTCTCTTTGAACTTTAATTTGAGAATGTAATATTACAGCAGATCTGATTAGCGATATGTCATAAAATCTACAGTAAAGTCCTAAGCTGTGTAACAGATATATCACACTGAAAGAGTCAGATTTAATGATTCCATATTTAATCCATTTCACTCTGCTATACAGTAATATACAGTAAAAATACATGCTCACATTATACAGATTATATTAATTGTTCACGTTTAACCATAAACACTTCCATACAGCAGCTTTAAACCTCAGATTCATGTGAATTTGTATTTATTGTATGAGTTGGCAACTTGTATGAATCAAATCAGATTAGTATGAAAATGTATGATTTGTTGTGAACCATGAACATTCACCCCTAAACCTAAAGAGTGTGTTAAACATCTTTCCGTCCATTTAAAAAAAAAAAAAGAAGAAGAAAACAGTACATTTTTTAATCACCATGACATTACAATTTTTATACCTATTTTTTTACATAATATAATTGTTATTTTAAACGTGTTTGATTGTCTGTCTGTGGAAATCGTGCTTTAATTTCATCAATTCAGGGTCACTTTTAGGACATATGTGTCTGAAAAATCCATTTCTTTTCACAAAATACAATAATCAAGGATGACTAAAACTGTCTGAATTTTAAATGACCCCCGTACATATTAATAAAAAAATTTTTTTTTTTATCACAGGCTAATAAAAATGACAAAAAACAACAAATTGACTAAAACTTTGATCAAATCAAATTAAATTGAGAACCGAAAATACAAAAATAAAAACAAATTTAATATATTTAAAAAACTATACATTGTTAAAAAAAAAAATTGTAATTGACTGTAAAAATGCAAAACACTGTAATAGATTCAACCTTACATTTCATGTAATTTACACTGCAAAACTGATATATAAGATTATTCTAATAATCTTAATTCAAATTAAAATAAAGAAGATTATTTTTCTTACCCCATTGGCAGATCATTTTGCTTTGCCCCACTGACTTTCTGACTTTTCGGAGATGGTGAGAACTGATGGATTTTAAATGTTGTAAAAGCAATGTGGAGATGATGGGTAAATTGCCATATGAAGCTCTCTTACAGAGTTGATTGTAAAGCATTATCTATTGTGAAGATTATTTAATTTTGGTTTTTGGAGCGCTGTGCTGGAATTTATTTTCAAGTAAGTACTGTGTCTATTTATGGGTACAGTAATGTCTTTATCTAGTCAGCTTAAGATCTTTCCATCTAAACTGGTTATATCTCGTAAGCCTTGTAGTGAATGTTTAATGAGCTGTAGGATAATGATATCCGCACAGTCACGCAGAGCCAAAGCACAACCAAAACAATGTTCTTCCGCAAAATGCATGCAGTTTAGTTCCCTTTCAGTTGCTCACTTTCGACGTAACGTCGACGTGACGACGTAATGGGGATCACTTCAGGGAGCCCTATCATCTTCGAGTGTCTACAGAATGAGCCAATGAACATTGGCGTGCGTGAATCGCGTTACGCGCCCCACCCCGCAGCGTGGGTATAAACAGTAAGCGGGCACACGCACACATTGTCTTTCACATCAGAGCCGAGCTTCCTGTTCATCTCTGAACTCTACAGACTGCTACTGTGTGTTGAAGACTCTATTAACGGTGTTGGTGTGACGGCGCGTGCAGCGAGTGGCAGCGAACATTTCTATGTTCTACAACTGCTGTTTTTACAGCAAAGACCTTGTGTCGGTTCAGTGGGTTCAGTACACAGTACACAGCGGCCATTCCCTGGGTGTCTCAACACTGTGAGAGTTTGTGGAAAGAGTATTTTTTCTTTTCTTTTTTCTTATCAAAAGAGCAACACAGTCATGACACTGCATTCTTTTCAGGATGTCATTCCACCTGTGCGTTTCTGGATGCGGTCGTTCCCTGGTGCCAGCAGATGGCCACAATAGTTGCCTCTCGTGTTTGGGCATTGAGCACGCTGAGGTAGCTTTTGTGAATAGTTCATGTTCCCATTGCGGGAATATGTTAAGATCGAGACTCGCTTACCTCAAGGGAGGTGCAGTTCCCTCGCCTATGCCCCGATCTAGTGTCTTTTCAATATACTCAGAATAGGCCTACTTCGGCGATTAGCCAGGGTGGTCTGAGAATTACCGTGAGGGCTTCCCTGCCGAGGCAATCTCCATGGGCCCCTCTCGCCTCACAAATGCGGCCACCGCTGGAGCTTCCAAAAGAGTGTGCTTGTCCTTCTCATGAACGACCAGTCGTGTCTTTTGGGACTCCTCCTGACGATCAGATGTCGGTCGCAGCATCGGAGGGGGAGCTTCAGACCTCTGGAGATTAGGATTTGGCTGCGTTACCCCCTCCGGGGAGTGTAGCGTTGCCCGAGTCCGATCCAGAATGGGCGGCTATGCTTTCCCTGGCCGCCGAGAAGGTCGGGCTTGAGTGGAACCCTCCACCACGTCCCGAACCTTCTCGGTTGGATGATTGGTTTCTCCTGGAGGTGCATGAGGAGTTCACTAGGTCATGGTCGGCACTGTATATTGTCAGACTACGGCCTATTGGCTCCTTCCTCCTCACCACCTTCAACGGTATGTGGATCTCCCGCCGGTGGAGCGTGCCGTTGCGATGCAGCTGTGTCCAGCGTCTGCTTCCTCTTGGAGGGGGAATCCACGCCTCCCATCCAAGGCTTGTAAGATTTCGTCCGGTCTCATGGCGAAGGCTTACAAAGCCTGTGGACAGGCTGCTTCCACCCTGCATGCCATGCAGGTCTCTTGCAGGTCCACCAGGTGCTCAAGGACATGCACAAGGGTGCCTCTGGGAGCTCCGTGTGGCAACTGACCTCACCCTCCGGGCGACGAAAGAAATCGCACGTTCCATCGGTCAGGCGATGTCCACCTTGGTGGTCCAAGAGTGCCACCTTTGGCTCAACCTGGCTGATATGGGACACCGATAAATATTGGTTACTGGATGCCCCTCTTTCCCAGGTTGGGTTGTTCGGCGACGCGATCAAGAGCTTTTCCCAGCAGTTCTCGGCCGCCCAGAAGCAGATGGAGTCCATCCGACACATCCTGACCCTCCGTCTTCTCGTTGCCGAGGGCGACCTTCTGCGGCGTCCTCCGCTCCCTTGAAACCTCAGCAGCAGCAACCACCTAGGTCTCAGCATGGAGAAAGCTGCAGGAAGTCGACCCTGCCCATCCAGGCCACTGCCAAACCAGGAGGCAAGAAAAGTCAAGTCAAGTCATCTTCATTTATATAGCGCTTTTAACAATATAGATTGTTCCAAAGCGGCTTTACAGTGATAATAGGAAATTAAAGTAACAGAGAAAGTTTTGGCTTTATAGCAGCTCTAGAATAAAGTTATTATCCAGCTAAATTTAGTTTTTGCAACTTCTGTTGCAACGATCATTGGTTATTAACTTAGGGGCCGCTAACACGACACCGTTTTAACAGAAAACTCTTTAAGTTCGCTCTACGCAAACTTTAAAAACGCGAACCTGCGAGAACGCTGTACAATACAGAATTTCTATCGCTTCCGCGTAGCCATGTGAACCGGAAGGTTTAAACTTGCAAACGACCCTGAGACGGGCGACCCAGAGGTGGATCAGATTGCTCTTCAGGAGATGGCGAAGGTGCCGCTCCCTGCCCCGGTGGAGGGCCAGGCGGAGAATCTTTTGTTTCCCACAATTTCAAGAGAAGAACAGTCACTAAAACCTCTGGGTCCCAAGAGGGCGCGCTTGGTGGTCAATGACGCTATGCCTCGTCTCCCTCAAGCCCCTCTTTCATCGCCAGCGAGCAGCAGTGGTTGTGTTCTGGACGCACTGACGCCTCCGCACACTCACTCACGTGTTGCACCACACACTCAAACCCCACTCCAGGCCGCTATGTCGTCCGAGTCGGGTCCCTGCATTCCGCTGCGCTGCCCCACCCCGGTGCCATTGGTCCCGTTTGCACGGTGTCTGGGAGCCCGTCTCGCTGGCTCATCCATACTATTAGACTCGGCTATGCAATTCAGTTCACCCGACGTCCCCCAGCCTTCAGGGGCATTCTGTTCACCCGTGTTCTGGTTGACAATGTTTCTGTGCTCAGGGCAGAGATCGCAGACCTACTGGCGAAGGACGCGATCGAGCCAGTCCCTCCAGCCGATGTGAAGACCGGCTTCTACAGTCCGTTCTTCTTTGTACCCAAGAAAGGCGGTGGGTTACGACCAATCTTGGACCTGCGTGTCCTGAACCGGTCCCTTCACAGGCTGCCGTTCAAGATGCTTACGCAGAAACGCATTTTCAAGTGCATCCGTCCCCAAGATTGGTTTGCAGCGATCGACCTGAAGGACGCCTACTTTCAATTTCTCGATTCTCCCTTGACACAGACCGAGGGGCGGGCATATCAGTACAAAGTCATACCCCTTAGAGCTGGCCCTGTCGCCCCGAATCTTCACGAAAGTCGCGGAGGCGGCCATTGCTCCAATGTGTGAGCGTGGTGTTCGTATCCTCAATTACCTTGACGACTGGCTTATCCTGGCCCAGTCGAGAGACCAGTTGTGTGAACACAGGGACATGGTGCTCAGTCACCTCAGCCACCTAGGGCTTCGGGTCGACTGGGAAAAGAGCAAACTCACCCCCGGGCAGAGGATCTCTTTTCTCGGTATGGAGTTGGACTCGATCAACATGACAGCACGTTCTCAGAGGCCCGTAAGAGTTGAACTGCATGAGCTTGCTCAGACGCAGAACAGCGGCACCACTGAAACTTTTTCAGAGGCTCCTGGGGCATATGGCATCTGAAGCCGAGGTAACGCAGCTCGGATTGCTTCATATGAGGCCGCTCCAAAACTGGCTTGACGATCGAGACAGAGATGGGCGTGGCACTGTCGCCAAACTCTCAGCTTGTGGTCGGACCCTTTGTTCCTGCAGGCAGGTGTTCCCCTAGAACAAGTGTCCAGGCATTCCCCTAGAAAAAGTGTCCAGGCATTCTGTGGTCACCACAGATGCCTTTGCCACCGGCTGGGGGGCCACGTACAACGGGCATGCAGCTTCAGGTCTGTGGACGGGGACTCAACTGCATTGGCACATCAATTGCCTCGAGTTGTTAGCAGTACATCCTACGCTGGGCCGCTTCAAAACGCCTCTACTAGGCAAGCATGTACTGGTCCGTACCGATAGCACTGCGACCGCTGCGTACATCAACCGTCAGAGTGGTCTACGTTCTCGCCGCATGTCACAACTCGCCCGCCATCTCCTCCTTTGGAGTCAGAAGCATCTGAGGTCGCTTCATGCCATTTATATTCCGGGCCTGCTCAACTGTGTATCCGACGAGCTCTCACGACAGCAGGTGCTACTGGGAGAATGGCGACTCCACCCCCAAGTGGTCCAGCTGATTTGGAGGTGCTTCGGGACCGCACAGATAGATCTGTTTGTCGCCCCGGACACGTCACACTGCCAGCTGTTTTACTCCCTGACCGAGGGGACCCTCGGCACCGATGCACTGGCACACAGCTGGCCCCGGGGCCTACGCAAGTATGCGTTTCCCCCAGTGAGCCTTCTTGCACAGACCCTGTGGGAAGTCAGGAAGGATGAGGCCCCCTCTACGAGGTGTGTCTATGCGTTGAAGTGGAACCTGTTTGTTGACTGGTGTTCTTCTCACAAGGAGAACCCCCGAACTTGCTCGATCAGAGCCGTGCTTTCCTTCCTGCAAGAAGGGTTGGAGCGAAGGCTGTCTCCCTCCACCCTTAAAGTGTATGTTGCCGCTATTGCCGCACATCACGATGCAGTTGAAGGTAGGTCATTGGGAAAGCATGACCTGATCGTCAGGTTCCTGAGGGGGGCAGGAGACTAAATCCACCTCTATACCCTCTTGGGATTTGTCTCTGGTCCTTTCGGCACTTCAGAGACCACCCTTTGAGCCCTTGCAATCAGCTGAGTTAAAATTCTGTCCTGTAAGACACTAGTGTCGGCTTGCTGCGCCACTCCCGTCCACATGGAGCGGATACGTGTGCTTTTTTGCTCCAGTCGAGTTCCCCACTCAGTCGAACCCTGTGAGTTCCTCCGCACCCCTTTGGTGGTCGGACATTTCGGAGCATCTGACGCCAGGCCTAATGCTTGTCTTCTTGTGTAACTTGTGCTAGGCTGGGTTCCATATGTGGTGATCCCTGTGGCAATCCCATATGCGTATTCTTCCAAGACCAGCTCCATGCAGTGAGCCTGTGTCTTTCCTTTGGCAGAGTCCGCTCTGCCGTCAATGTCTGGTGTTGCCTCCCCCTTCTTAGGCTGGAGCCACCCCAGTGACATTCCATATGTTGCACTGCCCCTCCGGCCAGTCCATATGTGTATTCTCAACGTTACCTCTCTTCAGGCAGGATGTGGCTTCCGCAGCGTCCCTCTCCCCTGGAAAGGCACACTTCCCAGTGTTATCCAAGAGTACCACTGTGTGGGGTATAACTGAACAACAGTTTGAACTCCCTCTACGCAGGCCTTCCGCCACAGTCAGTTGGGGGTCTGAGAGTCTTTCGCGCTGGATGTGGCAGCAACCGTGGCGTTTTTCATGGGATCCCAATTACTTCATCACGTTAACGTTACGTCGAACGTGAGCGACTGAAAGGGAACGTCTCGGTTACCCTGGTTCCCTGAAGGAGTGAACGGGAGATGTAATGTTCCGTTGCCACGTTGCTGACCATCGCTGTACCGCCGTCACTATTTCGGCTCCTCAGCGAAAAACAATGTGTGCGTGCGCCCGCTTCCTGTTTATACCCGTGCTGCGGGGCGGGGCACGTGACGCGATTCACGCATGCCAACGCTCATTGGCTCGTTCTGTAGACACTCGAAGATGATATGGCTCCCTGAAGTGATCCCAATTACGTCGTCATGTCGTCGTTGCATCTCCCGTTACCAAAAGATACATATTGTCCCTTTAAATTTAAATTTAAATTTATTTATTTATTTTGTTAAATGTAAATTTTTTGGGATGTTATTTTGTTTACATTTTCACTGTATTTTTACAGAGTTATTTTGGCAACCACATTTATAATGTTTTTGTTTGTTGTAAAAACTGTTTTTTTTTTATTATTATATTTTATAAATTTTTACAGTGTCTCAGTGATACTACAATGCACTGTTCCCCGCCACCTGTCCTTGTTAATTTGAGGCACAAAAGAGTTTGAACAGATGTCTGGTTGAACAACTGTTGGCAGTAAGGAACTGTTGTATCGGCGTAGGTGTCGGTATAGAAACTGAAAGCACACTTTGTCTACAAATCACTTTGACTATGAAGCATTTACCAAGACCAAATAACTTGTTTTGCATGTCAATTCAGTGTCATTTTAATGGGAATAAAGCTACAATATTCCCTCAGACAGTGTGATTGAGATGGGCTGCTCTTAAAAGACAAGACCAAGCACCAAGGTCACATTCAGCTGACGTGTTTAGACTTTCTGCAATCTGCATGCTTGAGTGTCACATACTTGTATGTTTGTGATTGTGTGAAGTTAGTACCTTGAGCTATCTATCTGTCTGGAATGCTTGTTGTAGACTTCAGTTGTTTGTACCATATTTGGCTGCCTTATTTACTAACTATACTTTTAGTGCATCTTGCTTACAAAACTATATATTTAAAGGGGTCCTATTATGCCCTTATATGAAGTCTTGATTTTTTTGGGGGGTGACCTAGAATATATGTTTTCACACTTGATTGTTCAAAAAAACACATTATTCTTCACATATTTTACATAATTACAGCACCTCTCTCCCCAGTCTGGCTCGAACATGCTGATTTCGATGAAGCCCCTCCTTCTAAAATACGCTGTGATTGGTTAGCTGGCCCAGTGTGTTGTGATTGGTAGAGCTTAGTGCGTGTTCGGGAAATGACCCTCCATAACTGAGAGTTTGTTAACTAACTTCTCTAGTGTAAATATTGAGGATGGCGTCAATTTCAGACCAATTCGAGCTCGATTCAGACCCTGACAATGTTAACAAATAAGAGGATCGTGCAGAACGGATTTCATGCACAGACTTTGCAAGCATGGATTTCACAGGATGTTTCAGAGAGTGGTATTTTTTTTGGAATTTTCTTATAAATTACCGATACGATGATATTGTGATATTTGTCTGAAAACTAAGGTAATACAAACAGTTCTCGATCACAAAACCATGGTTAACTTTCCTAAGGAGCGGTGAACCTTCTTACAAAAGTGAGAGCTTACAAAAGAAACAGAAAACAAGCTGTTCTCCATATTATTAAATGTTGGGGTTATAATGTTTGGGAACAGTGTTAAAATTATTATTTTTAACCACTCTAAGTTTGTCCGCTTTAAGATGGCCAAACAAAGGGGTTTTGGAACCGGTGTGGGAAAAAAAGCACCTCTTTGACATTGCAGCAACACTCTTCATGTTCTCTAGCGCAGGTCAACCAGGCCTTGTCCCCTTTTATGCGTATTCTGTGGGCGCGGATTATTTAAATAACTAACATTGTGACTTCATAAGATCCTGAAAAATCGCATTGTAGTCCAAACGAGCCGTTCGTTGTAGTTCTTGAAAAGGGGATTTTTGTCAGGAGTCAGGTTTGATTTCTCAGCTTGTTTTCCTTCTCACTTCTCACACAGCTGTCCACTATCTCAATCAGCGTTCGCGCACTCGCTCACCATCTAACACCTGTTCTCCCTTTGCCCTGATCTTCTTGCTATTTAGATCTCGTGTTCTCTCTTCTTTGTCGGTTTATTGTTTGTTCATTGTTTGTTCATAACCAGCTTTGGCTTTCGGGTCCTTTTCGCACTGTGACAATTCTGTTAAATAACATATCTCCCTTTGGGGTGGACTTTGAGCTTTGAAACCTTGCAGATCTTTTTTATGCTCAAGCAGCAACATTACATTTACATTATTAGTTACATTACTAACTAAAGTTGAAAAAGTGGAAAAGCATACCCTTTAAAAGATTTAAAGACTCTATGCGGCTTAAATCTGTAGCAGCAATCTGTGTGTCAGAGCCGATCCTGACCTCCCTGGGGCCCTAAGCAAAATTCTGTTTAGGGGCCCTCATACCTGACCCGTGAGCCATGAACTATTTGCCATTGCCACACAGTCACACCTGACACCCCAGTGTTCCCACTACAATCCCTCCTTTAACTAGTTCTATTGAAAATGTAATTCCTGATATCAGAAGACATTGTTACTAGTAAAAAGTTCATTCTTAATATAAAGAATTCACATTTTAAATAGTACAAACTGAATTATTGATATCAAAAATGCATATCCTGTGAATGAATAAAAGCTAAAATGGCGCCATAGCATGTCACTGTGTTTTTAAATGATAAAAGTAATTCTTGATACTCTTGATTCTTGATGGTTATTATTTACTGAGGGATGTGCATCCATATTGACCAGAATCTCCAGCCAATCAACATTTTAAATTCAATGGAGCCTATCAATAGTCAATGTCAATACATTGCTTTCCATAATGCATTAGTGCAGAGTTGTAACTAGACCTTGACTTAGCGACTAGATAATCATCGTCTTGTTTTAAAACTATAATGAGGAGTGCCATCACGCCCATATTGTACTGGTCCCAACTCACAACAGATGTTTCTGCTGGAAAGTGCGCGTTTCATTTCATGCACGTGCATATTATCGCATGTTAACGCGCGACGCGGTTATCTTTTCCGAGCTGCAGTTTATAAACAAACACCGTTGTCCTTTGTCGTTTATTAAACATAATAAATCAACTCACATCAACTTAACTTTAGCCTACTGTTCTTTACTGACATCAAACTTTGAGAGGAGAGCACACAAGTCTACCTGATAACTGTTGCCGCAATTAACTCTCATGGTGTTTTTTTCTCTCTCTTTTCGTGACCAGAAAGATAGTTCCGCTTCATTTTCTCATCGATATTGTAAACATTGATTGACGCGCTTTGACACGAGGGGAGGCGGGGCCTTGAGTAATTTGCGGGGCCCTACGCACCTTGCGTAGTGTGCGTATAGGGCTGATCGGCTCTGGTGTGAATTGTCTTTATACTGTTTGTGAAAATATACATATCTGGCCTTAAAAGTAATTCTGTCATGACAACTGTCAGAGTCATTAGCATGGTAATGTATATGACATGTTATAACAAGGATCTGAATGTTGAGCAGCAAGCTCTTTGGCTACTGATACAGCAGGAACCAATCAGCTGTGCCCTATAGAGAAGGATGTGATTATGAACAGGTGAGTTAAAGGACCTGTTAGCCTGAGCCATCTAGAGTTTCATGCCAGAACGTTGTATTTCAGAACAGAGGCAATGTTTAAATTCATTGCACAGTAAAACAGTAAATAATACTGTAATTACTGTATGTAGCACAGTAAAAAAAAAAAAAAAAAAAAAAAAATCTGAACAAATGCCTGTCATTGTAGAACTATCTACAAACTGCACATGGGTAAGCATATAGACTATATCATACATCAGTGAGTTGCCAATATACATAAATATATATATAATTTTAATATTAATTACATGAACACTTTTTCCCAGAAAGGTAGCTATGGGGTGAAGAGTGACAAATGCTTTGAAGTAAGCCCGAGTGTGCAGCTCGTTGCTTCATCCATTAAGCACAAGTAAAAGCTTGAGAACGCTAAATGTGTTTAGTTTTCTGATAATATAATTCACACATTAAAGTGTGGCAATAAATTAAATGTAACAACAACAATAATTATAATGATACAAATTATAATAATACCAACAGAGTACTTTGAGGCAATAAATAAATAGAGTAAATATAATAGAGTATAAATAATAGAGTAATAAATGGTACTCTAATTATTTTATGTTTTTTAACTGTTTATCTGGCAAAATATATGATAACGAAATATAGGATATATTTAATATATGTCAAAATGTTAGTAAATTAACTTCCATAAACCTGTAGAGTGGAGGTCTGGGTTCAAACATTCCGACATGCAAAATCAAGTATTCACATTACTGGAAAGAAAGTGAGGCTTTGATTTTCGTTGATCACGTGTTTCTCAGAAAATAATACGTCTCCGGCACGGAGCTTCGTGAGAAATTGCGCTGCAAACTTGATACATGCTTTAAAGCTTCAGTGTCATATGTAACATCAATAGCGCTCCCTTGAGGACCATACCAGTGAGTTTCTGGATTTAGCTTTCTATACCCACTACCCCGACAGCACCCTGATTTCCTTTTACTGGACTGGATAAATTAGTCACATTAAACAACTTGTTCCCTTACCTGTTGATGGTCCTCGAGGGGAGTTATGACTTTTGTTGAACTGGTTTTCTCAAAACGTATCTCCTCGTTCACCGTGGGTGAGGTGGAGGAAGAACTCACCAGCCATTCAATGAGCACACTCACCCTGGACCCACAGTCCATTCAGCCTCCTGCCACACCCACGACTGACTCTAAGACAGAGCCCACCACAAACCCAGCACATGAGCACACACTCACCACGAAGCCTGAGCCTGAGTACATGCCGGATGCTATATTCATCCCAGAGCCCGAGCTTATAGCTGAGTCTGACCAGGTGTGAGAGCAATCCCTACAGTCTCTGCTGGTCCCATCCAGTCCGTTGTGTCTTTTGTCACTGCTGGTTCCGCCCAAGTCTCCTTGTTTGCTGATGCTTCTGCCCATCTTCAAGTCTGCTTTGGCTAGTTCCAAGTCTCCTTCTTTGCTGATGGTCCCACTCAGCCTCCAACTCCCTCCTCCTTTATCGATTTTAGCCAGCTCCTCTGTCCCTTCTCCGCAGGCTCCCTCCAACCCCTTAGCTTTTCCTTCACTGGCTCCACCCAGCTGCTCGGATCCGCCTTGGGCTTCCAGGTCTCCAGCTCTGCCCTGGTGTGTTGATCCCCTGGCTCCGCCTCGGGCCTCTGAGCCCTGGACTCCACCTTGGCCTGTCGACCCTTTGGCTCCATCTTGGCTCCACGCTCCCTTGGCTCCACTGTGGTACGTTATCCCTCTGGCTCAGCAAGGCTCCCTCATCCATCTGGTTCTATCTTGGTCAGTCATCACCCTGGTTCAGTCACAGACTTCCGGTCCTCCGGCTATGCCTCGTCTCTCCACCCCTTTGGCTCCACAGGGCTCTTCCTTCCCTCCGGCTCCACCATTGTCCTCACTCCCACCAGCTCCACCTCAGTCTGCCGAGCTGCTGTTCAGCCTTGGCCATCCAATCCATTGGTGTCGGCCTGGGCCTTCGTCTCTTCAGCTCTGCCTGGGTCTCTACCACTCTCGGCTCCACCTCAGTCGGTCGGGCCCCTTCCCTTCATTGGTTCCAGTGTGAGCCTACGTCCTTATGGCTCTACTTGGGCTCACTCCCTTTTTTTTTTTTACACTCACTATTAGGGCTGCACGATTAATCGCAATGAAACCGCGATTTGACAAAGGCTGCGATTATTTTATGCACAGCTTGTCAGTGCAGCACGGCTGATCTGAACACCAGAGGGCGCTCTCAGGCAGACACGCCAAATATGCCCAGCCGCAGAAGTACAATAATGCACATCATTCCAGGAAATCCCTATGGGCATCATACTATTGCTGTAGCTGAATAAACAGAAGATTGAAATGCTTTTTTTTAATTAAACATGTCTAATAAACACACAACTGCCTTATTCTATGAGAGAAGCCACATAATCTCACTGAAGGATGAGCTCAACTGTCCTTATGAAGTGAGTTTGGAGTAAAAACATGTTATTAAATGTTGTTTTTGTTGGAAATGAGGTTCATAAATCCTTCTCATGTTTGGAAAGATGTTTGACGCGTGTTGCTTTTTCAAATGCACGTTATAAGTACACTTCACAGTGCTTTCAGATGGAGCAGCGTTTACAGAGCCGTACATCAATGACAAGCTGCGCATAAAAATTAATCGCAGCCTTTGCGATTTCAAAATCGCGATAAGCCAACTCGATTTAAGTGTGATTTTATGTAAATTGCGATTAATCGTGCAGCCCTACTCACTATAGTACTTTTAAATGTATTATTTATCTGTTTATTTTAATAATTATGTATTTTATTTCTTTAGTACAATAGTTATTTTTATTATTATTTATATATATATATATATATATATATATATATATATATATATATATATATATAAACATTTTGTACACTTTTTGTCTTTAAGTTTTTCCACGGACCCTCTAGCATCCTATTTGAAAACCCCAGCTCTACAAGACAAACTACAGATATAGCACCCCCCCCCCCCCCCAAAAAAAAACACTAAAACATTTTTATTTTTTATTTACTCACTCTCATAATGTTTTGAACCTGCATACATGTCTTTGTTCTGTAAATTATATTTGACAAAATGTGTCTGATTTTTTCTTTCTTGGCCATTTAATGAAAGTCAATGGGGTCCAAAGTTATTTTGGGACTACTTTGTCTTTCATTGTATGGACGAAAACCATTGAAATATTATTCAAAGTATCTTATTTTATGTTCCACAGAAGAAATACATGCATACAGGTTCGAGTAAAGGATAACAGAATCTTAATTTTTGACTGAACTATTGACACTTAACTCTCTCCTATGTTGATATAACATTTCAAAGTATATGGTTGAATATAATTTTCTGAAAGACTGTGGCAGCAATATAACAAACTACCTTTGAACAATGGAACAAGATTATGTTCCAAGCCTTGATTAGATCTGTGTCTAATTCATTCTTCAAAGAAAACAACACAAGCAAGTGAAGGATAACCAAATTGAGAAGAGCAAAGCTGGTGCTAATACTAATATACTCACTTCTTTCAGGTCTGCAGTAAGCCACTCTCCCCGAGCGCTGTAGTGTTACATGACCCTCTGCATTCCTAGGATGGCTGACAGTTTAAAGTGTCCGTCTCAGTTGTTTGCCCAGCGAGGAGGCACAGCAGTGGTCCCGACTCCCAAGGCCCGTCTCGGCTTACCAGGAGTATCAGGAGCGTGCGCTGTACCTTTTGCCGTTAATTTGGTTGGATTTGTTTTTGGCAGACCTTGAGACCTTTTGACTGGACATGTTCCTCATGTTCACAACACATCACAGTACAAAAACACGCTCACAAAAGTGGCATAGATTCCTATAAAGCATTAAAAGAAAAATGGGGGCGTAATGGACAAGGTCATTTATGTAAGCGACAGAGCCACAGATATCACACGCTGATACAATGTTAGCTTTGTTGACTGCTCTTTCTGGAATGTTTCCGTTGTAGTTGCAGTGAAGGGGCCTTTCAGCAGTCACCGTTTGCACTGTCACTTCATCAGTAATCTATTTAAGGTCGTTCAGGATGACTCACATCAGCACTAGAGGCCAAAAAGCTAGTTCACATCTTATTTAATGTCCTGTTGATCACCGCATTGTTATATACACCATTGAAAACTATAGGGTGAAAGAAATTAATACTTGTATAAAGCAAGGACACATTAAAGCAACACCATGTAGTTTTTCAACCTTCATAATATATTTCCAAGACCCTTGTGATGGTACATCGACTTACAATAGGTTGAATGACACGTCTGCCATAGCCTGACGGGGTCTGTATCGCTTTTACGGGCACTACGGAACTTCGGGGTTCGGGTAGTAACCCGAGCACAAAAAGAACTACAAAATTCGACTGCTTTACGGCATACCTCACTTCCCCCACCACCCCCCATTTCCTCAAATTCGGACGTGAAAGCCCAACTAGCATTTGTTTGCCGGCAGGTATAGTGTGTGTATGTTGTTGTCATGGCCGAAGCAGCAACGAAACCGAAGAAGGCAAAGGTTTTGTCGGAGGAGACTAGGAAGAGAAAAAGGGAGAGTGACAAAATCAAAGGCCGGACGAGGATCAATATTGGTCCAGCGTTCGCTTGCTGGCGTGAACTTAAAGGGATACTCCACCTCTGGAAAGATGAATGTGTATTTAAATTGGGTCATTTATGTAGAAGAAATGTGAAATAATTTTTGAATTTGGAGCTTTCTAGACTGAGAAAAGCCAGAAAATGTATTTTTGGCTCATGTGGATGAAAGACAACAACTCCCAGAATGCACTTGCTTCGCTGCTCTACGAGGCCACTCCCAAGCCACGCCTCCCGGTTAGAGAGCAGTTGTAAACAATAAAGCTAAGCTAAGTTACTAGTCTTGAGTCTGCCCGGGTTTTTGAGATCGCATCGCACAAAATGTCCGGGATTCGGCTTTTGCGTTCTACAGTCGCCTCTCATCATGTTTACGAGACTAGGGCCGCGGGAGAACGACGCGAGGCCGGTGGCGTGATTACTGATGACCGACACCTGTGAGGCACTGGTCTCGTATCTCTCACGGAGGAGCGGGTATTTTCTTAGCAATGGTAAAACGCACATCAACCGATCACGCCACCGGCCTCGCGTCTTTCTCCCGCGGCCCTAGCCTCGTACTGCTCGCCACAGTAAACATGATGAATGGCGACTGTAGAACGCAAAAGCCGGTGGCGTGATTACTGATGAGCGGCGCCTGTGAGACGTACCGGTCTCTGGGCTATCTCTCATTGAGGAGCGGGTATTTTCTTAGCAATGGTAAAACGCACATCAGCCGATCACTTGTTTAGCGTTCATGTAAACACTACATTCAGATTCACCAATCGGAATGAATTCAGTTAGATTGAGACAAAAGGTGTGCATGTAAACAATGAATGGCGACCGTAGAAAGCAAAGCCGAATACCGGACATTTTGGACGATCTCGACGGCCTGACATGCAGGTTTCTGCCGGTGAAATCAAACGCACTGGCACTGATCTGTGATAGGTCTGTTAGCGCATTAGGTCCAACCCCCTATGGGCGGGTTTGAAAGGGTGGGAACTAGTGCTTGTAGTCTCAACAGAAATCCCCCCCCTCTTACACTTCCTCCGACAATGACGCAAAATGACGATTTTTCCGTCATTGTGGGAGGAAGTGTTAAGAGGTAAATACGGATTTCTCCCATCTCAGGGGAAAATGAGAGGGTGTTGCACGACCATTCAATAGTATGACTGGGTTTCTAACAATGCAAAGCTTAATGCAAATGGGTGGAGTGTTCCTTTAAGGAGGAGGAAGGGTGCCCGACCGATGCTGACTTGGCCAAATTTGTTGTCTGCCTGGCTATGTTACGGACGCTATCTGGTCCTCCATTTATCTTCATGAATCAAGTAATGCTAGTAGAGGAGCGAATTATCAATCTGGTAGCTAGTAAACGCTAACATGCTAGTTTTCGATGAAAAAATAAAACCCATGAAATTATATTCATATGACATGCTGAAATATATGTCACACACACGCAGGCAGTCTGCCCAAGACGTGAGAACTCCTTCTGCAGAGTTCGGGGGTATCGGCTTGTCAACAAATGCACGTGTATCCCCTGGTGTAACCATGACAGATTTTACGACAGTAGTAGAAGACAATACTGTTTCCCAACTGTAGGGGGACCCTGAGAGCAAAACTTACATGGTGTTGCAAATTGGTCAATATTGACAGTAAAGACATTTATAATGTTACAAAAGATTTCTATTTCAAAATAAATGCTGTTCTTTTGAACTTTCTATTCATCACAAAATCATGAAATAAAATGTATCATGGTTTCCACCAAAATCTGAAGCAGCACAACTGTTTTCAACATTGATAATAATCAGAAATGTTTCATCATATTAGAATGATTTCTGAAGGATCATGTGACACGAAGACTGGAGTAATGATGCTGAAAACTCAGCTTTGATCACAGAAATAAATGACATTTTACAATATATTCACATAGAAAACAGCTATTTGAAATTGTAACAATATTTCACAATATATGCTTTGCTGTATTTTTTATCAAATAAATGCAGCCTTGGTGAGCAGAAGACTTCAGTCAAAAACATAAAAAATCTTACCAACGTCAACTTTTAAACTGTAGTGTAGACACTCTATTAATGATTAAACTTAAACACAAGAATAGCCACAAGCTGCGATTGTCGGGGTCCAATCTCAAACGGCTCGTGTTACGATATAGTTTTATGACCATGTCTCTTTTCAAATATGATTCTTTTAGTGTCTCTGAATGAATGCACTACATTAATGTACTACATTACAATACACAAATAATATTGTCTCTTCATTTTAATTGGACAGCAATACGTTCAGTCATGTCTGGCAAGATGACAAATATGTTTTCAGTATCATAAGGATATGTAAAAATAAAGGTAATTGGGAGATCACAGCTTTCTTTGCAAACTGATGAGATATAGATATTAGATATTAGACATTATAAAACAATACATTTCAGCAGAAATTGACAAATTAGTGCAAATGGGCATTGCCAGACCCATACATTAACATATGTCTTTGGAACACTTTGACAAATCAAAATCCTTTTGATACATTTTTGACATGAGGGTCCGGAGATGATGCATGCCAAGTTTTGTGCAAATTAGAGCAAGTTTAGAGCAAAGTTTAAGAAGTTTTTTTGTTGTTGTTGTTTGTTTATAAATTAGAATGGTGGATAAAGTTTAAAGATGAACATACCAATGATTCTTAATCTTGAATGGGACTAAAGCAAGGATTCAGATGAAACAAGAATTTTGGTTGTTATTATAGCGCCACCTAGTGTCCAGCAGATGTGTTTCTGTGTGCCTGAGTAGTGGGTGTGATTTCTGATCATCCCACCAAGTTTGGTATGTCTATAACTTACAGTCTCTGACATCCAGATAGTTTTATTGCAGAAAAAGATGATGAAGAAGAAGAAGACAATCCTTACAAATACAATAGGTTATTTTAAGGATTAAAGATTATATGTGCAAAAGTTTAAAATTACAGTATAACATAACAACAAATAAAAATCTACTGTACATGTTGACTTTTAAATCCTTATTAAAAGGACTAAACTTGTACTAAACTAAACCCAATTGGTTTAGGATATCTGACTATTTTGTAATCTACAGTCTCTTAAAACTCTCAATAAAGCCTAGTTTAAGTTGTAATTGCTTTGGGGTTATAAATCAATAGTTCTTACTGTTAAAGGCTTAGAATGCATTAAATCTGCCACAGTAGGCAATTGCGAATCGACTTCGAGTGTGGTTTAAAGACCAACGAGAAGCGGTTAAACTCTTAAGAACATCAGGCAACTAATAATATCTTTTGGACTTGTGCCAAAGACAAAGGCTGTTTACACAGTACTCTACTCTTAATAGAAGAGAGTTAAATTAAAGTGCTATATTACTTACAAAGCTGCAGATAAAGAAAGCAATTGTTAACTTATAAAATATTAAACATTTCATTATTCAGACTGCTCACTAATTCATGGGACTGTGTAATATTAAGGCCTCGTGGGTAAATCTCACCAAAGCATTCATGGTTACCTAGTTTTTTTATGTATGTAAATATGTATTTAGTTAGTTAAGTAGATAGTGGGTGTGACATTGACATCCGTTCAAATTCTCTTTACTGCAATCTGCTTCATTCTCAATGGTGATTCTTATTCCTTAAAAAAAAAAAAAATATAATTTGTTAATTACCAAAGCCAGTACAGTACATACCAAATTCAACAATTTACAATTTTTTGGATATATTTTTAAATGCATTTTCTAATTAGTTTAAAAGAATGTCACAATGCACAACATCTTTTTGGCCTAAAATTAATACAGTAAACTATTATTGTAATACAATTACAATTTTAATTTTAATAATACATATATGCAATACTATATATATACTATATATATATATATATATATATATATATATATATATAATATTGAATTAATTAATAATAATTTATAATTGTAAAAATTCATTATTTTTTATTATTTCAAAATAGTCACAACGCAGAACGTCGTTATGTCCTAAAATAGCTTAATTTTCTTTAAGCAAAATGTTATTTTGTGTATTTTACCCTTTTTTAATTATTTTGATTTGGGATTCAGCCTTACATTTGGGATTCAGTTAAACCTTATATGTGAGCTTCTTGTCTTATGCCACTATATAGAGATCAAAACCCAGGTCTACAGAAATATCATTCATATCATTCCTGTGTTTTTTGTTGTTGTTTTTTTTGTAATCTCAATGATACAACAGCAGAGGGCAGTATTTCTATACAAATTACTGGCATTGAACCGCAAACTTGAGTCTAAAGTAATAGCATCCATTTGTTACTGGTGATAGTGGCTTCTCACATACAGTAGTTACTGCTTGATGCAAATTAACTCAAAATTTAACTCGATCTAAACCCAGCTAAAAATATCATAATCACTAGGTGTGTCACAACTAGTTGGTTGTAATTGCAATTGCTTACATCAGATATACCGGGAGATCTACTTACCTGCAGAGTTCAGATCCAACCCTGATCCAACACATCTGTCTTATTATCCAGTGAAGATCTTAACTGGTTCAGTTGTGTTTGATCAGGGCTGGAGCTGAAGTCTGCAGGGAGGTAGATCTCCAGGAACAGGATTGGGCATTCTTGGGTTACATTCAAAGCTCAGTGTTATAATCATGTGCTTCACAGTAAAAATCAATGTAAGACATTCAGTTTAATGAGTTATATGTTTGCGCATCTCAGAGGGTTTACAGCCTAAAACAGACAGTGTGTGTGATTTCGTAACGTGTGATGCATCATGGGCCAACTGTCGCATTCATTTCTTTCCAGATTCACACACTCCAGCAGGCCAGATCAGTCAGTCATTCTGAGTGCATGCATGCACAGAAAAACAAGCGCTACGTGCAATCAATTTCTCATGCTGAATCATTTTCTTCACCCTCGCATTTTATTGTTTTGATTGCATTTGCGCACGTAAACAGAGCAATCTTTTCACCGGCATGGAACGAATGCCACCTTTAATGCCCTTCATCTCAAATTTTTATTTATTTTATTGGTGCGATTAAATATAAATGAATGCATAGCTGAATAATTCACAGCATGTAATTCGCTGACCTTTTGAGTCCAACTAATGTTTTACTGTTTATTATCACAGTTTATTGTGTTCAAAACAAGATACTAGACGGTCATACTCTCTTCAAACTATTGCTGTGGCCTAATTTGCATAAATAGTATAATACTAAATAGTATGCAAAATATGAACTACTGCATCCCACATTATAGGATGCAGAAAACAATTGTTGGATCCACAAAGTGGGCAAGCTTTTTTTCTTATATAGTTTCTTAGGAAAGACCCCTTATCCTACTTTAAGCAACAACAACAGTTTGGCCATTGAAAAAAATAGGTATATCACATGTTTTGGTGGGCTAACATACATCAGACAACTACAAATCACTTTAGAGATCAGGTTTGATATGCAGACTGATACATGTGCTCAGGTATATGCAGGTTCAAAGAGGGATTTTTCAATCACCATGTTTTAATAATTCAGCCAGTGTGATGTAAGACTTTGTTCACCACAAGGCCTTGTTAAGCTGTGTTACTTATAATTTAGTTGAGAAAAAGGTTTTGAGCAAACAGTCTTGCCTGATTTTGTTTGAAAGGACTTCACAACAGTTTGTTCCTCTATTCTGCTTGAAGTATATTGGGGACAAAGTGGTGCTCACTGCAGAGCAGAATGGTTGGAGCTTGACCCAGTTAGGTTGAATAACTCCAGAGTGCAGTCTGTCTGGACGATTGGGACGGGGCGACACATTAAGGCGGGGCGACACCCAATTTAATTGGTTTATAATACAGCATTCTTATTGGCGTAGACGCTTGAGGCATGAGCAATGAGCATGCTCATTCCTTTATGTAGGAGTTTATGAATGATCTACTACGCTGTTTGGCCGTACTACAGAAATATTAAGTGATAACCATGGAGATTTCAGTAACGATCGATTGGATAATGTTATGTTGAACTTAATATGAATCAAGTTGGATAAAGTTCCTGTACAAGTTCCTGTTCCAGTCGCTTCAGGCAGAACGCTGTGTAGTGCGTGCTGCTAAATCTGGGGAATTAATTTTTTATTTGTGTCCACGATATATAGGCTGGATAGACCTACACTATAGGTTTTGGGACGTCTGCCCTTAAATGCACATGAACTTCAATGGCATCCCATTCCTGATCCATAGGGTTTAATATGGAGTTGGCCCACCCTTTTCTGGGAAGGCTTTCCACAAGGTTTAGGAGTGTGTTTATGGGAATTTTTTACCATTCTTCTAGAAGCGCATTTGTGAGGTCAGGCACTGATGTGCGACGAGAAGGCCTGGCTTGCAGTCTCCGCTCTAATTCATCCCAAAGGTGTTCTATCGGGTTGAGGTCAGGACTCTGTGCAGGCCAGTCAAGTTCCTCCACACCAAACTCACTCATACATGTCTTTATGGACCTTACTTTGTGCACTGGTGCACAGTCATGTTGGAACAGGGACATTGCCAAACTGTTCCCACAAAGTTGGGAGCATGAAATTGTCCAAAATGTCTTGGTATGCTGAAGCATTAAGAGTTCCTTTCACTGGAACTAAGGGGCCAAGCCCAACCCCTGAGAAACAACCCCACACCATAATCACCCCTCCACCAAACTTCACACCTGGCACAATGCAGTCGGGCAAGTACCGTTCTCCTGGCAACCGCCAAACCCAGACTCGTCCATCGGCTTGCCAGACAGAGAAGCGTGATTCGTCACTCCAGAGAACACGTCTCCACTGCTCTAGAGTCCAGTGACAGCGTGCTTTACACCACTGCATCCCACACTTTACACCACTGCATCCCACACTTTACACCACTGTATCCCACGCTTTACACCACTGCATCCCATGCTTTACACCACTGCATCCCACACTTTACACCACTGCATCCCACCCTTCACACCACTGCATCCCACGCTTTACACCACTGCATTCAACGCTTTACACCACTGCATCCCACACTTTACACCACTGCATCCCACCCTTCACACCACTGCATCCCACGCTTTACACCACTGCATTCGACGCTTTACACCACTGCATCTCACGCTTTACACCACTGCATCTCACGCTTTACACCACTGCATCCCACCCTTCACACCACTGCATCCCACGCTTTACACCACTGCATCAGACGCTTTACACCACTGCATCCCATGCTTTACACCACTGCATCGGACGCTTTACACCACTGCATCCCACGCTTCACACCACTGCATCCCACGCTTTACACCACTGCATTCGACGCTTTACACCACTGCATCCCACACTTTACACCACTGCATCCCACACTTTACACCACTGCATTCGACGCTTTACACCACTGCATCCGACGCTTTACACCACTGCATCCCACGCTTTACACCACTGCATCCCATGCTTTACACCACTGCATCGGACGCTTTACACCACTGCATCCCACGCTTCACACCACTGCATCCCACGCTTTACACCACTGCATTCGACGCTTTACACCACTGCATCCCACACTTTACACCACTGCATCCCACACTTTACACCACTGCATTCGACGCTTTACACCACTGCATCCGACGCTTTACACCACTGCATCCCACGCTTTACACCGCTGCATCCCACGCTTTACATCGCTGCATCCCACGCTTTACACCGCTGCATCCCAAGCTTTACACCACTGCATCCCACGCTTCACACCACTGCATCCCACGCTTTACACCACTGCATTCGACGCTTTACACCACTGCATCCCACACTTTACACCACTGCATCCCACGCTTTACACCACTGCATTCGACGCTTTACACCACTGCATCCGACGCTTTACACCACTGCATCCCACGCTTTACACCGCTGCATCCCAAGCTTTACACCGCTGCATCCCACGCTTTACACCGCTGCATCCCACGCATTACACCACTGCATTCGACGCTTTACACCACTGCATCCCACGCTTTACACCACTGCACCCCACGCTTTACACCACTGCATCCCACGCTTTACACCACTGCATCCCACCCTTTACACCACTGCATCCCACGCTTTACACCACTGCATCCCACGCTTTACACCGCTGCATCCCACGCTTTACACCTTTGCATCCCACACTTTATACCACTGTATCCCACGCTTTACACCGCTGCATCCCACGCTTTACACCACTGGATCCCACGCTTTACACCGCTGCATCCCACGCTTTACACCGCTGCATCCCAAGCTTTACACCGCTGCATCCCACGCTTTACACCGCTGCATCCCACGCATTACACCACTGCATTCGACGCTTTACACCACTGCATCCCACGCTTTACACCACTGCACCCCACGCTTTACACCACTGCATCCCACGCTTTACACCACTGCATCCCACGCTTTACACCACTGCATCCCACTCTTTGCACCACTGCATCCCACTCTTTGCACCACTGCATCCCATGCTTTGCATTGCACTTGGTGATGTAAAGCCTGGATGCAGCTGCTCGGCCATGGAAACCCATTTCATGAAGCTCTACGCACTGTTCTTGAGCTAATCTGAAGGCCACACAAAGTTTGGAGGTCTGTAGCTATTGACTCTGCAGAAAGTTGGTGACTTCTGCGCACTGTGAGCCTCAGCATACGCTGACCCCGCTCTGTGATTTTACGTGGCCAACCACTTTTTGGCTGAGTTGCTGTTGTTCCCAATTGCTTCCACTTTGTTATAATACCACTAAAAGTTGACCATGGGATACTTAGTAGTGAGGAAATTTCACGAATGGACTTATTGCACAGGTGGCAACCTATCATGGTACCACGCTTGAATTCACTGAGCTCCTGAGAGCGACCCGTTCTTTCACAAATATTTGTAGAAGCGTCTGCATGCCTATGTGCTTGATTTTATACAACTGTGGCCACGGAAGTGATTGGAACAACTGAATTCAATGATTTGGAGGGGTGGCCCAATACTTTTGGCAATATAGTGTAGGTCTATTTCAAGTGAAGTCAAGTCAAATTTATCCGTATAGTATTCCAGTTGTTATATCTGTTGTGGTGTTAAATAAATCATTAAAAACTGAAGAGTATTTCAACATGTCAGCATGAAACTTACGGACTCATGTATTATCCTCTAATGCATTTACACATGCAACATTTGACTGTACTTCTGCACGAGATGAGAACACATTTTTATAATTTCTTGGGTCAAGAACGAGTCAGGCCTACAGCTCTCAAAATAACTAAGCTAATATGCAGTTCAATCTATATCCTTAATGGTATAGTTGTGATTAGCAAGTTAATATCCCTGGTAGATGAATGAATGAGCAATGAGTTATACACACATCCCAGTCAAACACACCAATGTCATGAGGTTGGGGCAAGGCTGATTTGCTGATCTGATTGGCTGACCAATGGCAGAAGGTGGAAGTGTTTGGGAAATGTATTTGAAAATGATTTTACATTTACATTTCTACTTTCCTTCATTTTTTGCTGTGTCATCACTTTTGAAGCTACTGACCCACTTCTTTAAGATTAGTTCTACATTATGATATTTAATAGCTGTCCTGAAGGATTTTTTTTTATTGAGAAATTAGAGAGTTGTCTGTTCAGCCAGATGGTTCAGAAAAAGAAGTCTACAACATGAAAAAGGATGACTGGTGCTTGATTGGAAAGAAATAACTTTATTATCAATGTAATACAGGAGATTGTGTATTGATTTTCTATAATATGAAGACATTTGTTACAAACTGCAAAACAGATGTGTAAGAAGCAAGCATCATGGCCTTTCTGTTGCTTAAGATAATGTGATCATTTTATCATATTCCTGATTTCCTTAATCTCATTTGCAGCATAACCCCCTCAGTCTCCAAGATACCAGTGGGATCAGATCGTTTACGACAGAGAGCAATACATTCCATCAGACTGACTGCGGGCTGATATTTGGAGGAGAGATTCTGTTTTGACCCTGTGTGTTAATTGCTTTGTTGAGGGATGAAACAGCTGTGTTGCATGTGAACTGGAGAACAAGGCCAGGCCCCTGGAGACGGGAATGTCAGCCCGCTAGATTCCGTTGCTATGGTGACAAAGATGGGAAAATGCAGTGGAGGAATTGCCATTAAATAAAGGAGTATGTGTGTGTATGTGTGTGTTTGAGCTTTGCTTCATGCCGCATGCCTTCAGACGCACAGACTGACTGCAAACACTCAAACAGCACCCTACCACAATACTACTTCTGCAGGATATGTATATTGTGCACAGTGTGTGATGTTTCAATGCATGGAATACCCTTCTACATTTGCCAAAATATGTAGAGCACACTGCGTAGAATACTGTATCCCACAATGCAATGTGCTTGACCTTACCTTACATTTCCAGTGTGACAAATAAAAAAATAAAAAAATATCAGCTAGGAGCTTTAATATCTCTTACTTGAGACTTTTTTTTCAACAGACAGTGAAATATTATGCAATTTTACACACAATTTGATTAAATATAAAAATTGAGGTCATGTGACAACAATATGTTTACATGGACAATTTTTGTTTCAATCTAAATAAAATCATTCCGATTGATGAATCCCGTGTAAGAGTCTATAAGTGTTTTGCAAGAATTCCCCCCATCCATTTTAATGAATGTGAATAGATCATTATTAAACTGACTTAATTGCTTTGAACTTTGAACCTTGCAATCCAGTATGAATTATGCAAGATGCAAGTATCACGTCAATATCAAAATTCATTGAACGTTAGTCAGGGTAGGTGACATATTAGATTTGACATAAATGAAAATGAGGCTGTGGGGGATTGACTTACAGTCGGCTGTACTGTTGTCTACACTGGTGTTGATCGTTGAAGGTTGTGCCCGACTGTTGATTAGTCAATCATTTTACCAGAACGATGGTCAATAAAGATGTCAAAGCTTTCCCTTTTCTAAAAGAAACAACATAACATATGATGAATATCTGTAATTAATGTCTTTTGAGTAGGTCTTCCAATATTGACTGAAAACAAATTAATGTTACAAAAATGATAGTTCCCTAACTTCCCTTTCTATATACAGGGGAAAACTTTAATATCTAGATCTTGAAAAAGTCATCTAATAATTTACAGTGAAAAGCCATAAATTGACAGTCCCAGAATTCCCTACGTGACACTTAACTTTGAATGTTTTTTTCATTGAAATAATTGTTGTTATGTTTTTTTTTTTTAGTGGTTTTTTTTTTTAGTTATGTACATGCAGGTTTTATGTTACATCTTATGTTGTAACATTTTTATTGAATTTTTTTTTGTGTGTCTTGTGTTACCATGATGGTGTATTGTATTGTGTGTATTTCACTGTGTGCACGTTCTATTTATTAGTATTTATGACCAATCACAACAGACTGGACCATCTGACCAATTAGAGCAGAGTAGACCAGTCACAACAGACTGGGCCATCTGACCAATCAGAGCAGAGTAGACCAATCACAACAGACTGGGTCATCTGACCAATCAGAGCAGAGAAGACCAATCACAACAGACTGGGTCATCTGACCAATCAGAGCAGAGTAGACCAATCACAACAGACTGGGCCATCTGACCAATCACAACAGAGTAGACCAATCACAACAGACTGGGCCATCTGACCAATCAGAGCAGAGTAGTCTCCCTGAAAGGCAGGGTTTAAGAGACTGGAATCGTTTCAGACACTATGAGAAAAGAAGTGATGCTGCAATGTATATTATGAGAAAATTTGAGTAAAAAAAAAAAAAAAAAAATGTATTTTATTATTACCTTGGTTGCATGTAAACACATTGTAGGATATATTAACATAATATCAGTTTTCATGAAGCGTGGGATTTCACGAAACTAAGAACAAACACAACTTTTTTGCATAAGGTTGAAAGATTTGTACTGAAAGTGACTTCTGTGTGAGCTGTGCTACATTATTGACGATAGATATAGCCGGAAGGCCACCTTCTCCACAATCTACTGAGGCAAAAGAAGAGACCCATGATGGATGGGATCTAGGGAGGTGTCTGTTCTGACCCTGGTGCTGGTCCCACACAGTCCAAAGCTCTAATAAGGCTTATTTTGAAATGTTCTTCCTTTCAAGCAATGTGACAAGAAATGAAGACTTATTTGGTGTACCAGTGGTCTTTTGCTGAAGTGCTGTATGGGGATGGCACCTCTGACAGCTCTGCCAGTGTTGGGTGGTTCAGGGTGATGGGGTCACACTCACTGTGGAGGGTTGAAATCCTGCCCACACAAGCTCCTTTCTGACGGCTCTGCAATACCCACTCGGATGATATAGTTTCAGGCTACAAAGACATGTAATGTGTGTTTCTATCAAGGCCATTTATATCCTGACCTATGGTCTGAATGAGGACAGGCTATCTGGCATCCAGAAATTGATGGTTACAAGTCATCTGCAGATAAAGTGTTGGTCAGTGTCTCACTGGAAATGGAAAATGTCTGAATGTCAGTTTAGAAATTACAGCAGAAACACTTGAAACAATTGACATCTCAATGGAAATATATAGTTTGATTTAAATCAGATTATTTTATTTTTTTGGCAAATCACTTATTTAAAAAGTATTTATTTTATCCATCATGACTCATTTAATTGATTGTCTGTTGTTGTTGTTATTGTTAGCTTCAAATTTGACCGGAGAGGATGAAGCATACAGTCGATTTAAAATTAAATCGACTTGTTTTTGTGACTGCTGTTTTAAGTTAATATCCTATCATTGGGTGGCGGTTGACTTTTTTTTAAAGCTGAAAGCAAAATATGTTTACTTCTTCCCCCACTATCACATGTCCCAAGACACAATGAGATAATTAACATTGATTTCTGTGCTACACTTGATCAATGTGATTAACTTCCCAAATGATCCACTGAGATTCTATTTCGTGTTTCTAGCCATTTCCTTTACAGCTCTTCCTCTACCTAATAAATCCTTTTCACATATTGTGTACATAGAGCAGCTCATCAAAGACAGGAGGCTTCTGCTGCTGAAGTTTCCCAGGCTTTGGCCTTCAGCTGTTTGAATGCCCTGGTTGTCTTGCCTTGAGGAGGAATTCAGCTCCCCCTTCCTCGTTCTCACAGCTCAGAATAGATCTCTTGTCTAAGTACACTTCTTCAATCACATGCTGTCATGAATATTCATAAGACGTTTTTTATGACGTGACCTTGAGATTTAGAGGTATGGATAAAATGTAAAGTGTTTGAATAGCTATAAATGGCAATGTGAAATGGAAATGACAAAAATATTTAGCATATAGTTGATGTCGATTTATCCTGTTGTGGTTTAGAGCTTATTTTCAATTCAATGCTTATTTTTGCTAAGGCATCATCACTATTATATTTTTTATTTACCTTATGAAAAAGAAGTGTGCTTAATTGTATTGAATTTGCACTTGTACTGTACTTGTCACAGAGTCCGTCACATCCTCAGCATCAGACCTCTCCTCTCCACTCACTCGATCACAGTCACTCAAATTCTGATCAGCAACACCTGCACCAACTCATCAAGGACTCACTATATTAACAGTCACTTCTCATTTCACCATTGTCTGGTCTTGTTGTTCCATATCGAATTACTCACCTGACTACCTGCTAGTGTTGTCAAAAGTACAGACAAGTATACTTCCTGAAATTTTCTGTACACGGGAGCGTCTGAAAACAGGCGTATATCAGTGGATATATATGGGATCTGCTGATAGACGCATGCTTTCAAACGCTCCCGTGTGTATTTATGTACGAGCTCGGTGAAGACAACATGTTTTTGAAATGATGATCATTGTAGCCAATCACATACATATATGTTGAGCGCATAAACACAATGGCTATTCAGAGACATACTGTATATGTTGAGCCAATCAGAGGTGTTTAAGAATTTGTTCTACAGCAAAGATAAGAACTGTTATTCACTGCTCAGTGTTTGCTGCTTTTCATTTAACTCAGTCACTCTTACCTGTAACAAACAACCTTTGTGGAAGTTACCTTTGTGTTGCATTCTTCTGTTTGCTGACAGAAGTGTACTTCAAAGTATATTACAAAATACTAGCAGATAATATTAAGGTAATAAAAGGCCATTTAAGTGTTCTTAAAGACAGCACTACTTTCATGACTGTCTACGGATCCAGGCCCCGCCCTAGTTCCCAACAGTGAAATCTCTCCTTCTCCGCAATATACTGATGGTCCCGCCCAGCTATATTGATGACACAGTCCCATCTGGAGTCCTTCCTTCCCATGTTGGACCCGTTCCCTCCACTAGCTCTGTCTAGTTCCCTGGATTCACTACCTCCGCTGGTGCCGCTCAGCTCCTCGTCTCCACCCTCGTCGCTGACTCCCTCCAGCTCTGCCACAGGCTTCACCACCACCAGCTTGGCCTTGTGAGATGGATCCCCAGGCTTCACCTCGACCTGTCAGCCCATCGGCTCTTCCTTGGCTCCACGCTCCCTCGGCTCCTCCACGGTCCATCATCCCTTGACCTCCACCGGGCAGATGAGGCCTCCAGCTGCACCTCTGCCCTCCTCCGTGGGGTCTTACTCTGCTGGCTTCACCAGGGTCTTCTCCATCGCCAGCTCGGCCAAATCCACCTTCAAGACCCCCACCCTCCCTCCAGTGTTGTATTGTTGTTCTGTTGTTTATGGTGTAATGTCAGGGTTATGTTCTGTTTCCATTTGTCCATGTTTCTCCTCCTGTTTTTTCGGTTTCCTTTGTTACGGATTATGTCCTCGTTTCTATAGTTATTATTATTTTTATTATGCATTTTATTTATATTATAGGCGCCTTTCTTGACAATCAAGGTCACCATACATCATCAACAAGACAATAACAATATTTAAGTAAAAACAATGAAATACAATTCAATTAAAAAAGGCAATGTTACCCATTAGTTTCGCCTGTGTCTAGATGCCTTTGTTCTACCTTTGTATTTATACCTGTGTTTCAGTTGTTCTTTCAGTTCTCATTTATGTAAATGTGGCTTGCGTTATTCTCCAAGTTGTCTGATCTCCTGAATGTTTTGTTTATTAACTCTTTCCTGCCAAAAATGGAATTTTCCGTTATTTATGAGAAAATGCTTCCCTGCCAAACACGGAATTTTCCGGGTATCCGTGTTTTAGGTGGTATATGGTAGGGGACACATCTTCTGAAAGAGAACTGAATCTCCTAATCAAAACACATGCAAAGAAGATGTGGAAACAAGTGATATCATATGCATATGTAAAAATAACATGATCATCAACATTAAACAGCATATAAATCAAAACTGCCTAATGTTTCTGAATTAAATGTAAACCAGAGGGTCTGTTCTTTCTTTTGAATAATTGCATGTTCAGATATATATAAAACAAAATATTCTGGGGGCCACGACATTTTTGTGAAAATGGTCAAAAACGCTGGCGGTGGCTGGCAACTTTTAGAAAAAAACGCTGGTGGGAAAATAATGAATAAGATCTTTGGAACTCCTGTGTCTTCATTGTGCATGCTTGCACACACACATAACAACTTCTTATACAGAAGGGTTTTCAAAACCTCTAAACCTTGTTGTGTTATGAACATGAATTGTAAAATAATAATAATAATAATAAAATAAACAAGCTACAACATACAGTAAAAACGCTTTGTGTCAGGGAGTTTTGAATGTGCAAAACAACCCACTTTTTTCATAAATGTAAAAGTAGTTTACTGATGTCTCACAGCTCCATATTAGTCATGTGCATGTGTGACTAAATGATTTGTCAGTATTAGATCACTGGGTTGATATCACCCTATCATATGCTCAAATAGATGGTTTATATTCTGCCTTGTCTAGAGCTCTGAATAGTCAGTATCTCATCTAATCAACATGACTGGCTTTAAACAATGTGTGCACTCAGAGTGAAAATGTGAATGTGTAGAGGCCAACTTTTATTTATTTATTTATTTATTGTTATTTATTTATTATTTATTTATTGGGTCCTCTTTGATTTTGTTCTGAAGGCCTTGATGTCCTCCTTGAAAATGCCTTAATTTCACAGACGGCTTTGAAAACTTTTATAGTGTTCAAAAAATGCTTTCATGTAATGTGTGCCTTCTTGCTTTGGGTCACATTTCAAACAGTGGATAAGTAATAATATCCAATTTTCAAATCAAGTGAATGCCACTGAAGGCTAAAGACACCAACACACACACACACACACACACACACACACACACACACACACACACACACACACACACACACACACACACACACACACACACACACACGCACACACACACAGAGAGAGAGAGAGAGAGAGAGAGAGAGAGATAGAGAGAGAGAGAGAGAGAGAGAGGAGTCAGTGAGGATTATGATATCAATGGTCATAATATCAATGATGTGCTAAAATGTTAAAGGATTTTGATATTTTCCCCCCATTCAAATTATTAACTGATTTTTACATTTGTGCGACAATCCCACATTTTGGGCCCAAAAATAAGAAAGCTGTTTATTGTTCAAAAGGTAAACAAAAAAAAAGTCTTCAGAATTACATATCGTGTCTCGTTCACTAATAATTGCATGTATTATTCATACACACAGGAGAACTTCTCATGAAAAGGTCTAATTCACAAGATGTGCATTCACACATGAATTTGTTCTAAACTTTGCTTTAATAGTAATGGATTTGGAGTGTTCTAAAGGAGCAGCGAGGTTATTTATTTACACAAAACATGCCCAAAACATCTCCAAATAATTCAATTCAATTCAATTCAAATTTATTTGTATAGCGCTTTTCACAATATTGTTTCAAAGCAGCTTTACAGAAAGTCAAGTCAAGTCAAGTCAAGTTTATTTGTATAGCGCTTTTCACAATACAGATTGTATCAAAGCTGCTTCACAGTATTAAATTAAAATAATACAACAAAGTTTGTTTCAAGTGGAATTTATTGATTGATAAAATTAAATTAAATATCCCCAAAATATCCCCAACTGAGCAAGCCAAAGGCAACAGTGGCAAGGAACCGAAAAACTCCATCAAGTGACCTAATGGTGTCCTAAAACTCCATCAGGTGACCTAATGGAGAAAAAAAAAACCTTGGGAGAACCCAGGCTCAGTCGGGGGCCAGTTCTCCTCTGGCATTTATGAGCTAGACGCCGGATTGTAGTTTGAACTGTAGGATTATATGAATGCCTGGCTGAAGAGATGCGACTTTAATCTAGTTTTAAACTGGGAGAGCGAGTCTGAGCAACGAACAGTATCAGGAAGACTATTCCAGAGTTTTGGAGCCAAATGTGAAAATGCTCTTCCTCCTTTGGTGGTTCTGGATATCCTAGGTATGACCAAAAGCCTTGAATTTAGTGATCTTAAAGAGCGCGATGGATTATAGGGTGATAGAAGATCCGTTAAATAGACTGGAGCTAAGCCGTTTAGGGCTTTATAGGTCAGTAGCAATACCTTGTAATTAATACGGAACTTTATAGGTAACCAATGCAGTGATGATAAAATCGGTGTTATATGATCATATTTTCTTAATCTCGTAAGAACTCTAGCGGCGGCATTTTGGACTAACTGTAGCTTGTTTATTGAGGATGCAGGACAACCAGCTAATAAAGCATTACAGTAATCCAGTCTCGAGGTCATGAATGCATGAACTAACTTTTCTGCATCAGAGACAGATAGCATATTACATAGCTTAGCAATGTTTCTAAGGTGGAAAAAGGCTGTTCTTGTAACATATGAAATATGATTTTCGAAAGACAAGTTGCGGTCTAGTATAACTCCCAGGTCTTTTACTGTAGTGGATAAAGTAACAGGACATCCTTCTAAATTAAAGTTGTATTATAAGAGGTTTTGTGGGCAGTTTTTCGGACCCATAAGTAATTCCTCCGTTTTATCTGAATTTAATGGCAGAAAATTACACGTCATCCAGTATTTTATATCTTTAACACACTCTGTCAATTTAGATAATTTAGTGTTTTCATCTGGTCGTGATGAAATATATAATTGAGTGTCATCAGCATAACAGTGGAAATAATTCCATGTTTTCTTATAATATTACCAAGTGGCAGTATATATATTGAGAATAGCAGAGGGCCGAACACAGATCCTTGCGGCACTCCATAGTTTACTGACGTTATCTTCGATTTTTACCCATTTAAACAGACAAAGTGGTAGCGGTCTGATAAGTACGATCTAAACCAGCTTAAGCCTGTCCATGAACACCAGTGTAGTTTTGTAGTCGATCTAAGAGTATTTTGTGATCTATAGTGTCGAACGCAGCACTAAGATCGAGTAAAACTAGTATTGAGATACAGCCTTGGTCATAAGCTAGAAGTAAATCATTTGTAATTTTAACTATGATGCTGCCTGAATCCTGACTGATATTTTTCATAGATATTTCAGCCAGGATTCAGGCCGCATCATAGCACAGAAACTGCGCTCGTTAAAATTATACAAATAAGGGCTTTCTGTACAACCTTTCCCTAGCCATTTGTCACTCTCAGCTAACATGAGCTTAAAACATAGTGCATGATTTGTCACTTAATAAATTTTGACATTTGCATCATATAACCAGCTCTATATGTTTAGCTTTTCTGACACAGTAAACTTGCTTGACAGCACTGCACTTGAGATTCGATCAGGTACAAGTCCTAATAAAAGAACCCAAAGACTTGTAGAAGCAAATTTCAAATCTCACATTTACTTTTGTTAACACAGTTATGTTTAGGGTCGGGTTTAGTGTAGATGAAACATGAAACATGCAAGAAGCAACGTAATATCATTTTGCAGAAATGTCACCACAAGCATGTTTTTTCAATGAGCCTGGTCTGGTTTTTCATAAACGTATGATACATTTTAGTATGAAAGTTATTGATGGATCATGATTCATTTGTGAAAATGTTCATATGCAGATTGCATGCTCAAATATGTGCACAGATGGTGAATAAGACCCATTAAAATTACTGAGAAAATAATCACAATATGCTAAATTATTCTGTTTGGTTAATAATCGCTTGTATTTTATATGATTATAATGTTAGTTGCATTTTATTATATTAACATTTAGCATTGTTTTTTTCCCTGATGAGTGAAACTGTATAAATCACTGTATAAACGGTGCTTGATTTAACAAGATCATTGATGTTCACATGGATCTTTTCAGTTTGCATGTACTACAAAATGTTTACAATAGACAACATTGTCTTATTATGGTTCGCTTACGTTCTCACTCCATTTTTCTATCATCTTGTGCATCGACAGCATAAACCCAGCCGAGTTTGAAAGCAGCGATTCTTCATGGTGCTAGACAGCAATCCTGCGCTTGAATAACCATCCAGCGGTTCTGACCTCCTGGCCCTCTCATTCACATGACATTCATTTGAAGGACAGATGATAAGACGTGAATTACCTGGCCGCTCGCCACAGCTGGGGCCTTATTGAGTGTGGGGGGTTGGAGGGCCATACATTAGAAACGGTGGTCCCAGTTCTTTGCTGTAGGCATACATCGCAAGCCTGTGATAATTAACTGTGTGCATTCTTCTCAAGATTTCTGAAGAAAAGGTTTTATTGCTGCAATTTGGAATAAGTTTGAAACAAAATATGTCATGTCATCCTCATTTAGGGCTAACAGTGTCTGCAATATATATACACATATATATTACAGACACTGCTAGGCCTAAATGAGGATGACATGTTCAATTCTGGGACAAAAGGTTATTATAAATCAATAATGGTTTACTTCTACTATCAAATGATGATGTTAGCAAGGTGACTGCAATGCAAAACATGTTGTACAAGAGGTCTTGCTATAAGCTCAGCTATTTTTGTTAAAAAAAAAAAAAAAAAAAAAAAAAAAAAAACTCAGTGCATTTTATCCAGAGAAGTGAAAAGCAATAAATTATAAACCCTTGAATGAATAAATAATGATAGGACATAAAAGGATGTGAGCCTTGCAATAAAGACCAGATGAAATCTTAGTGGTGTCGTAAATCATTTGTAATTTGGTTGACTGGCTCACATTCTCTCGGTTACTGCACGTATAATGTATCGTGTTTTGTGTTTATACTTTTTTTTTTTTTTTTGCAAAACAAGAGTTTTATTATTTATTTATTTATTTATTCATTTTGCTAAAATTGTTATATGAAGTATGATGTTTTTTTTTTCTCTTGCGTATGTATCATATGTATCACCGTGTTGTCACGGAGTTTATCAGCTTTTTTCAACACTTTGAACACAGCTCATCCAGTAAGAATTTTGACATTTTGTTATCTTGCTCTTCTTTTTCATCATGTTTTCATATAATATAATGAGATGAATGACTGTATAATAGCCATGACAAAAATGATTAGGATATTGCAGTGTCCTGAAACACATCAAGCAACACACATGAAAGCTATTAATCAAGCTGACTTCAGCGTTATGAATAAAAAGTCATTAGCTCGCTTTTCCCACTCAAAAAAACCCCTAATCTGAATAGCAAAATCATACTGATACTGTAGGTTTATGGTTTTTGTTACCATAGCTTGCACATGAATAACAGAGAGAGAGAGAGAGAGAGAGAGAGAGAGAGAGAGAGAAGAGAGAGAGAGAGAGAGAGAGAGAGAGAGAGAGAGAGAGAGAGAGAGAGAGAGAGCTATCTGAAAGCATCCTCATTCATCTCAATAGCAGCTGTCGCACACAGACCTGGGTAAGCGACCTGGAAGCTGCCATCTGTTCTTCATGGGCACTTCGTTTTTAAGAACCAATCATCTGAGCCATAAATACCAACACAACATCATTCCTAAGTTTTTTTCAGCAAGGTTTTACTGAAGCATAACTGTCAGTACAGATATAACCTGATTTGTCCATCAAGGTAAAATGTCTTAAGTTTGATATAATTTTTTAAAATTTTATATATATATATATATATATATATATAATATCTATATGAAAGTCCTCTTCCATCTTAATGTAAATACACTCAAAAAATGAATTCATTACCCTCCCTTACTTAATTTAATTGAATAATTTCATTACTTAATTGAATTTATTCAAAATAAATCAGTTTAGTTGGGTCAACTAAATGAACTTAAGGAACCACTAAGTAAACAGGTGTCAGAACTGACATTAGCATTGGATATTGAGTTCCCACAGCCTAAGCACAGGTGCTACTCTTCAGCACAATGGTAACCACATCATTCAATAACAGAAATTTCTCTAAATGTTCAATATAACTGAACATTAAACATTACTCTCCTAATGCAGTCCTTTGCAAAGCATGCTGGGAAGTACAGATCCAAAGCCCAGGGCTGCGTTTCCTAAAAGCATCATGAGCTACGTTGATCGTACCATTGGTGGTAATGGCTCTACGTTCAACTTAGCTCATGATTAAGGCGTTGAAAGATCACACCTGGATTTGGACAAACATTAGTTTTACCAATTTTGTCAACAATTTACTCAACTTCTATTAGTCAGCCTTCAAACAGTCAGTCAGTCTTTCCACTCTGAAGGGCATATGCAGGTCAATGCTTTCTTGGTTTTGTATCTTAACTGGACAACGCTTCCAGCCAAGTCAGTCTCAGAGAGTCATCCTGTTCCCCCTTGGGGTACCACAGGGTTCAGTGCTTGGACCCTTAATTTTCTCCATCAACAACCTATTGCCTGTATTGATCATTAAATTGCACAGCTCTTTTTAACTTGATAATGCTGACGACACTCAACTACATTTCATACCACTTTTTCTTACAAGATCTAAAATATCTAAATGGTCTCTCATCAATGTTTTAAGATGACCACTCAATTTCAGTTCTATCGAGTACCATCTCCAAAAAATCTTTAGTTTTATTATATTTATAAAAGAAAGATAGGCTGTACCGAGTCTTTCCAGAAAAAACCGAGCGGCTGGAGGCGTGCCGTGTGGGCGGAGCTAAAGAATCACGAGCGCGAATCACACACACACCATACATCGCATGCTCCATAGATACATTAACTATACGTGATCATGATGTTTACTTGCTGTGCTTACGCGCTGATAGCTAACAACACACAGACATTTGAAGCAGTTTTACTCACCGCCTGCGGTTCCAACGCACGACCGTGAACCTTTATCGTTGGGACTGCTCCATCCTTAAGCATTTGACGATCTGCAAATCCGGCGTCGAACTGGGCCTTGTTTATAAAACAATCATCGTCGAAATGCAGGGAACAACCAAGAACACTTGCACAACTCCGTTGATGACTTCCCTAAAGCCGAGCACAGCGCTTTGATGGGCGTACTGCTTTCGCTCTCTCGCTCTGGTCTACGGGTGCGTGCGCGCCCTTCCGGGAGAAGTGCCCTTAGGACCCGTATAAGGAAATTCCGCCCCATCTGACGTCACACACACCCATACTCGAAAAAAACTTTCCGAAACTGGAACCCCAGTTAACTCTGTTTAAAAAGAGACTTTGAGGGATAGATTTACAGTTTATACAATGGCATGTAGTGTATAAAGGACCTAATTCCAGTGGTAGCATTAAAGAAGTATTTTTACTTTGTTACTTTACTTAGTAAATTTCTGCAGTATCTTTACTTTATATTCGGTGAAACTCCCTCGAGGACCTATTTATTTACTCCTATATTTACTCCACGAACATGGATATTGTTGTTATTCATGTTTGTGGAGTAAATATATACGCTATAAATTGTGTTAACACTTTTTAAACATGCCTGGTGCCAGTGTTTCGCATGCGTTCGGCCAATCAACGTACACTTACGTCACTGGTAGATCCTATTGTGCTGGGTTAGACCCTACTCTGAAGTAGGAGCTAATATAGAACCCCAAAAGGAGTTCCTAGAACTAAAATCGTTCCCAGTTCCCAAGGTGCGAATATGCCAAAAAGCGGGTACTTCCACCAATAGTTACAGGAACTATCAAAAGGTTCCTTCGGTAAAAAATCGAATTATCTAATTTAATGGAAGCTGCCACAATTCCTAGTAGTGTGCCTTTGCTCTAGATCTCATATTAATTTCACAGAAGAAAATAATAATAATACAAGAACACAGTACACACAATTGCACCACTAATACCACTATTTAGGGAGCCATCTTGGCTGAATATGAGTTCAGTGTTGTATATTGAGAAAAAAATGATATATTTAAGATATTTGTGAATGCAACAGTTATTACTATGACAAAATCATTTAAGCATGGACAGTCAACTCTTACATTGTGCTAAATGTAATTACACCACCAATCCATCAAGGAAAGCCCTTGTTGCTCTTCATAACGGCAGAGAAACATGACTCATCAGCAGCTGGCTAATGTGTCGTATATCATGACTGGTCTTTCACAGGGATTGTCTGCCTCATTGTAATTACAATGTGCACAGAAGCACAAAGCACCCAAGGAAAGGTCGAAGAAAATGGCACAAGAGACACATAACCAAATGAGAGCCGACAGGGAAGATTGTTTATGTGAAAGGGCTGTGTCCAGGAAATAGGAAGAAGAGAGTGTAAAGTTACCTTGAGAGTTTTGTGGAAACACAAGGACAGTGGTGACTCTGACTGACTATATAACAAAATTACTATATATGATGCATCTAGACCAGGAGTGTCCAAACCTTTTCCTGATCTGAACTGATTTCTTGTGTCCAACTTCTGGTTTTATTTTCAGGTAAAAAAAAAAATAAAAAAATAAAAAAAATACATTATATATATATCATATTATATCATATTATCAATGCAGTCTCCGAATTTTGGACCCCACTGAATGTTTATATTCTCCTGTTATCCTGAGTGTTTATTTTGATTTATTGCTAAAGAAAATATATGGCCACTTATCATTCGCTGTAACAATAACAATAACGCTGACAATAACAGAATGTTTTGCTCTGATAATATGCTTTTAATTTAAAGCTCTAGAGTGTGCTGTCAATTACCACAGACAATAGACCTACATTTGGACTCATCCCTCTTATTGTAAAAAAAAGAAGAAGAAAAAACACCATGCAGTTATAGTCATGTACATAGTGAATAGAGTACAGTGAAAATATTTTCTTTGGTAACTGACAGCACACAGTACAATTCAAAAGTTTGGGGATGGTAATGTAAAAAAAAAAGAAAAAAAAAAAGTGTCTTATGCTGCATTTATTTGATCAAAAATTCAGTAATTAACAGTAATATAGTGAAAGATTATTACAGTTTACAATAACTGTTTTCTATTATAATATATTTTAAACTGTAATGTATTCCTGTGATCAAAGCTGAATTTTCAGCATCATTACTTTAGTCTTCAGTGTCACATGATCCTTCAGAAATCATTATAAAATGCTGATTTGTTGATCAAGAAACCGTCTCGGGTTACGACTGTAACCCTTGTTCCCCGAGAAGGGAACGAGACACTGCGTCGTCGTCGTGACGACACTTTGGGGAACGCCCTTAGCGTAACGCATCTGAAGCATGAATGAAATCTGTCCAATCCTGATTGGTGCTACGTCATGACGTAGTAGATGACGGCATAACCGGAAGATACAAAGGGACGCTGGCACAAACACACGTTAGCTCCTTTGCGATGAAGCAAGCGCTCTGCCCGTGATAGGTGTGGCGACGAGACGCAGTGTCTCGTTCCCTTCTCGGGGAACAAGGGTTACAGTCGTAACCCGAGACGTTCCCCTTCGAGGGAACTCGCACTGCGTCATCGTCGTGATGACACTTTGGGGAACGTAATGCCCACTATGCCACACCGTAATCACGCCCGCCCTAGTGTGAAGCTGGGAGACCAGGCACACTTAGGACGCGAGCACTCTGGCGCCAGGCATCACAGGGAGTTGCAGACTGTAGAAGCGTATGAAGGTGTGCGGGGTGGCCCACCCGGCCGCCTCGCAGATCTCCTGAAGCGAGACGCCAGAAAGGAGGGCCACCGAGGAGGCCATGCCCCTGGTGGAATGTGCCCTCACGGCCATAGGTGAAGGCAAATTGCGCACCTGATAAGCCGTGGCTATAGCCTGGACAATCCAATTGCTGATTGTCTGCTTAGATGCAGGCAGCCCTTTCTTAGGTGAACCAAAGCACACCAACAACTGGTCTGACTTCCTCCATTGAGAAGACTTCTCCAAATAAATCCTAAGGGCTCTGACTGGGCAGAGCAGGTGAAGTCTCCCCTCTTCCGCCGTCACGTGAGGTGGAGGATGGAAGGCCTGAAGAACCACTGACCGTGCCACATTAGATGGCACCTTGGGCACATAGCCCGGTCTAGGATGTAAGATGGCCTTAACTCCGCCAGGGGCAAACTCCAGGCAAGTTGGCGATACCGCCAAGGCCTGGAGATCCCCCACTCTCCTCAGAGAAGTGATAGCAAGGAGAAAAGCCACCTTAAGGGTCAGGTTCTTTGCCTCAGCCGACTCCAGTGGCTCGAAGGGGGCCTCAGCCAACCCCTCAAGTACCACCGCCAGGTCCCATGTTGGGACTCTGGAGCGAGCCGCAGGCCTCATCCTCCGAGCCCCACGGAGGAAACGTACAACCAGATGGTGCCTCCCCAAGGGCCCATCACCTACAGGCGAGTGGAAAGCCGCAATGGCAGCCACATACACCTTAAGTGTGGACGGGGTAAGACCGGCAGAGAAGCGATCTTGGAGGAACTCCAGCACTGAAGCCATTGGGCAGTTAACTGGGTCCACCTCACGCTCTCTACACCAAGTGGAAAACACATTCCACTTCAGGCTCCTGGTAGAAGGAGCCCTGGAGCTGAGTAGGGTCTCGACAACATCTGCTGACAGGCCAGCCTCTAGGTACCGAGCCCCCTCAGGGGCCAGACCCAGAGGTTCCACAGCTCTGGCCGGGGGTGAAATATTGTGCCCCCTGCCTGCGACAGCAGATCCCTCCTCAGAGGGACCTGCCACGGAAGGCTGTCCAGCAGTGCTACAATGTCCGAGAACCATACTTGGGTCGGCCAGCGGGGTGCTACTAAAAGTAGACTGATCCCCTCCCGGCGGACCCGCTCCAGGACTCCCGGGAGCAGAGCGATCGGGGGAAATGCGTACAGACGCTGCCTCGGCCACGTCTGCATCATGGCGTCCAGCCCCAGAGGAGCTGGATGCCTGAGAGAGAACCACAGTGGACAGTGGGACGTCTCTTGAGACGCGAACAGATCCACTTCCACTGGGCCGAATCTCACGCACATGGCTTCCACCACCTCTGGGTGGAGTCGCCACTCCCCGGGCCTCAGCCCCTGCCTCGACAGGACGTCTGCTCCCTGATTTTGGTCCCCGGGGACGTATATCGCTCTGAGAGACGACAGTTTCCCCTGGGACCACAGAAGGATCTGGTGTGCCAGTCTGCATAGAGGGCGCGACCTCAGACCCCCCTGATGATTCAGATACGCGACTACAGAAGTGCTGTCCGAGCGTATCAGGACATGGTGGCCGCGGAGGTCTGGGAAAAAGCTCCTCAGAGCTTTGTAGACCGCCAGCATTTCCAGACAGTTGATGTGCCAGGAAGAGCTCTCAGCGGTCCGGCCGCAGCTAGGACCGCTTGGCGGAAGCCTTCTTTGCCTGAAGGACGGTCCTCAGAACGACCTTAGGCTCAGAAGGCTTGCCGCGAGAGCGCCGCCTCCTTTGCCAGGCTCCCTCGGGAGGGGCGCGGGAGGCGACACTCTCTTTTTTGCACCTGTCGGTGCGAGGCTCAACATTTTAATTCCTCAAAATTAAATGCAGCCAAAAACACTGGATAAGTGAAACACTGTCTGGATGGTAGGCTGAATTAAAATATCTAACTTCTCAAAGTCAGATAATATTCAATCATTTTAATTCCACAGAATTAAATGCAGCCATAATCACCAGACAATACTGTTTAATATTTATTTATACGGTCTCGTAATCTACGCGCTGCCTCGGCAAACGCAAGATTCGAGCCGTCACAATATATCGGCTTTCATCCCTCGAGAAGAAAGTCAACAGGTGCGAGGTTGAAACATCCGATAGCGCACGGCTTTTTTCTATGCACGTGCGCCGAGATATTTCTCAATGAACACTGCCCGCACCCTCAGGAGCTGACTGTGAATGCCTTGCACCCAAACAGTATTATTTCACAGATCGCGTGTGTCCCTTTTATAGCAGACTCGTAATCTACGCGCTGCCTCGGCAAACGCGAGATTCGAGTCGTTCACAATATATTTGGCTTTCATCTCTCGAGAAGAAAGCCAACGGGCGCGAGGCTGAAACACCCGAAACGCACGGCTGTGTGCGTCAAGATATTTCTCAATGAACACACAGCCAGCACCCTCAGGAGCTGACTGTGCATGCCTCGCACCCACACAGAATCTTTATTGCAGAGTAGCCCCGTAATCTACGCGCTGCCTCGGCAAGCGCGAGACCCGAGCTACTATAAAATAGATTCTGTATTGCAATGCAGACATTAATCTACGCGCTGCCTCGGCAAACGCGAGATTAGTCACAGAATCTTTATTGCAGAGTAGCCGTAATCTACGCGCTGCCTCGGCAAACGCGAGATCCGAGCCACTATAGATTCTGTATTGCAATGCAGACCTTTAAACTACGCGCTGCCTCGGCAAACGCGAGATCCCAGTCACAGAATCTTCATTGCAGAGTAGACCCACAACCTACGCGCTGCCTCGGCAAACGCGAGATCCGAGCCACTAGATTCTATATTGTAATGCAGACGTTATTTGGGACAAACAACACCAAATAGGACAAACAATTTCACACAGAGCGCTTGCTGAAGAGCAAAAAGCTGACGTGTGTTTGTGCCAGCGTCCCTTTGTATCTTCCGGTTATGCCGTCATCTACTACGTCATGACGTAGCACCAATCAGGATTGGACAGATTTCATTCATGCTTCGGATGCTACGCTAAGGGCGTTCCCCAAAGTGTCGTCACGACGACAACGCAGTGCGAGTTCCCTCGAAGGGGAACGTTGTGCTGCTTCATATTTTTGTTAAAACCATATTTTTTTCAGGATTCTTTGATGAAAGTTCAAAGAACAGCATTTATTTGAAATATAATTATTTTTTAACAATTAAAAAAGTCTTTACTGCCACTAAATTTAAGACATCCTTGCTGGATTATTAATTTCTTAAATTATAAAATAAAACAACATAAAATCTTACTGGCCATATTTTTTTTTAACAATATAGTGCCACAAATGCTATCCATAGAGCTTATATTCAAAATATTTTTTAATACAAATGTATGTGTACTCTTGTCAAAATCTACAGTATACATTTTTGTCATTATGAGAGTTGCACTTCTCTCCCTTCAGCATCCACTTGTATATGCAACTATTTTTACATGAGCAAATCATACAATTGCCATTTACCGTTTCTCACTTTAACGCCTCACCAGGTTTGATTATGATTACATGAGACAACTCGAACACAATTTAATTCCAGCAGCTCTCATTGCCAAATGGCCAGTACACAAAAGCATTCTGAACTCAGGTAATTGCTACATATTTTTGCTCTCGTAAAATGACCAGCAGCCTCATAAATAAACCAAAACCATGAATTATGCATTCAAATTATGCATTGTTCTCTTGCTTAATGGCTCTGGAACATTGAAGTTGTGACATGTTTAACAAATCTCTCCAGATAAGTGTGTTCTCATATTTTCATATTTTTAGACATTCAAAGCATGTTTATCATTAAGCTCTAGGACCTGTCTATAAAATGTTCCTCATTTGTTTTGGCTACACTTTATTTTAAGGTGTCATTGTTACAGTGTAATTATACATTTAAGCACTGAGTAACATTAATTAACTACATGTACTTACTATAGGGTTAGGGTTAGGGTAGGATTAGGATTTGGTTGAGGGTTAGTTGCATGTAATTATGCATAATTTACTGTTATTACTATGGTAAGTACATATATATATGTAACAAGGGCACTGTAAAATAAAGTGTTACCTTTGTTTTCTATTGGTCATAGAAAGGACAAATGCATGCATAATGAAAAAAGTCTTAAAAGTTTTAAAAGAGTACTTATTTGTGAACTGTGATGTTTTCAGACACTTAGTTGCATGTTATTTACAATTAAATTCAAATGTAGTATAGCTTTAATGTACATTAAATGCAATTAGCTTAACTTTATTGTGCTTTCTTTATATTTCATTATTATTTCTATTGTCTTTGGTAATATGATAATTTGCTGAATGTACTGAAAAGCTTAATGGTAAACTAAAATATACTTTAATGCCATTTCTATTGAAGCATGTATGCCATGTGTTTTACATGCACATGTTTTACACACATTTGCAATAATTAAGTTGAAATTTAGTACATTTAAAATAGATTAACTTTAATGTAAGATCAAATAACCGTCACATATGCTCTCCATCTGCCCACCTTCACCAGTCCAGTCATCTAGTAAGAAACTACATTTCCCAGCATCCCTCCTGTCCCTCACCTGCACTCACCAGGGCTGTGTCCGAAATCGCCCTCTATACTCTTAAATAGGGCGCTATTTGAGGGAATCAAACCATTTTTTAAATAGCAGCTAATCAAGCTAATAGCAGCTCGATTGTATCTCCGTCAATGCAAGTTACGGCAGGCTGCACGAACGCGTTGGATTCGCCGTGTTTGGATGCTGATGTAGGTTCGCAAAGCCATGAGCATCAATAGTAACGCAACGACCACCATTGTTGATGGAAGGCTTGTTGGAGATTCATCGGAGCGGCGTCGACCGATCGAAACAATATAGTTATTTCAACAAAAATACATTAAATGTGAAGTGTCACCCAGGGAATAGTGGGAATGTCAATTTATGGGTTTTCACTGTAAATTATACAATGACTTGTTCTTTTTCTTCCTAAAACTAAATTTAACTGTATTTTACTGTCAAATTACATTAAGTGTACTGTTAGATCTATCACAGTTATTCACTGTGTATAGTACAGAAACTTTCTGTTAACCAATTAACAATGTTACCGTTAAAATCACAATAAGTTTTGACAGTGTACACTAGTAGTGCACATTCAATACAATTATGCACACTTTTTTTTTAACAAGGGATGATTGGTTGCTGACGTGACGGCCCATCAGTCGGATTGCTTATAAAACCAATAGCACATCTGTCATGAACCTGATCTGAGGTATTATTTATGTCCCCAACACAGAAAATAAATGGCTTGCATTGCATTTTCCAGACTATGTTTTCTTATAGAGGCACACACTAAACATAGATTAGTACTATCTTATAAATTGGCAAAGGTGTCTCCAAACAGGAAATTAGCTCTATTGATCTGGACAGATACACCAATGGCTCCTTAAATAACTCACGATGCCGGCTGGCGCAGACTGCAGGACACAGCCTGGCATGCAGTTTGTCAGTTGTCTGGGCTCCACAGTGGCCAGAAGTGCTTTTCTTCCGTTGAATGACCAGGCTTGTTTGCATTGATAGATTCAGGTTAAGCCCCCGGAGCGAACGCTGCATTGTAAGGCCCTATTTTAAGAGCAGCTCGCCTCTGATTTCTGTTAAACTGTGACCAGAGCACCACAGATGCCAATGCCACATTGTTAGCTAAAGAGTTCAAGTGTGCACATAAAATGTGTGAAATACAGGGTGATTCATATGTGATTACTGTGTAGAGAAATAGTTAATAAAGCAGAATGTTAGGAAATTTTCACATAATTTCTTGTTCTAACAAAGCCAAAAAACACTAACAAAGTAGTCCAGTCTGCAAATAATATAATATATAATATAATTTTATATGAATACAGTAATTTCTACTATGAAATGCATTTAATGTGTATTGAATAAAATATTAAACTTGTTATTTTTAATGACAGAAATCATATTGGTTAGATCCTTTTTTCTTTCTACAGGTCCCCACACATGACATGCATAAAAAAAAGTGTATTGTGGCCATGAATTAACCATTTGTTTCCATGACATACTAATACGTCAGCACATGAACTAAGTCGTTTGCTTGTTTTAAGTAAATTGTGTGTACAATATATATATATTTTAATTGTTTTATTTATACATTTTTGTATGGTTACTATAGTTATTGGTTTGTGGTTCTCTCATTATTGATTATGTTCACCTGTGTCATTTTTAAATGGAAGGAAAAACATTCTGTTTTCATGCATATATCTTTAAATGCAAATGAGCTGCTGCTCCCTGCTTTCCAGAAGAGGGCGGAGCCTGTACCGTTCATGCCTCGGAAACTCTGCCAAAAACTAAAACATCTGTTTGGTTTTGATTATCGTCTCTATCACGGTCATGGTCACACTCAAGCTCATGTGACATTGCAGTTCTTCATCATCATAAACGTTTTGATCACCATAAACACATCTGCATGTGTTTTAAAGCCATATCAGTCTAAACTTCTGATGTTTTCTGAGCACACACATCTGAAGCACGCGCACAGAGAGCTGGATGTCAGACGGAGCGTCCCGTGAGTATTAAAGGTGCACTGTGTAATATTTTGGAGAATCTGTTGACAGAAATGCAATAGCCTATCATATACATAACTATGTTTTCAGTGGTGTATAAAGACATTACATAATTAACTGTTATGTTTTTATTACCTTGCTGCACGTTCACACCGCCGCCAACTTGAGCTTCCAAAGTTACCGGAAGTCATTCATTTTCAATGGAAGCTGGCTTCTCTCAGCTTCAAGGAGCGTCAAATCCATTGACGTCGCGTTTTGAGCGTCAATCAGAAAGTTGAAAGTAGCTCAACTTTATGGTAATGTCAGCGGCAAGCAGCGGCAAAACGCCAGAAACCAATCAGAATATAGACGTCCTTCGCGCTGGCTGATTCTGGAGAAACATACGATGTAAACTTTCGTTCCTACCAAAACAGTTCCGAGAAAATGGAGGAGAAACTGATAATTGCTGTTGCTGGGTTTCCTATCATTTATGATATGACGTTATTTTCATATAGGGACCAGTTACAAAAGAGAGAGAGCCCCGGCAGCGCGCGCACTCACCAGCGCCCGCACTCACTCACCGCACTCAGCGCGCGCACTCACCTTCACCGTCTTCAAACAATACGTCTTGCTCTCTCTCCCTCGTGCATATTAATCAAAATCATTTTTTTCCCGACCAAATGTGACCAAAACGGTTATAAAAATGCTGTCATTATAAAAGGTTCCTAGTGTCAATGTAATGCTTGTTTTTTTTTTCTGTTTACATTTCATGGTGTGACACAGACTTCAGAGCGGCCAAAGCGTCAACAAGCTTCCCCGTACTTTTTGACAAGCGTCCTTGACAGGGCGGCCAGAGCTTCTTTGCAGCTCAAGTCGGCGGTGTGAACGTACAGTTAGAATGAGCGGTTTCTATCTAGATACACAGAGGGGCCCCTATGTTAAGTCGCCATTTTGCGCCATCATGTTTCTACAGTGGCCCTAAACGGACAAACACGTTTCATCACTATGTTGTTCTTCATGCAAAGAAACTAGCTAAAGTCAGCGAATAAAACCCTGACACAATGATGAACACATAACAATAATATTCGCAATAACATATAATTTTACTGAATAATTAAGTAAACATAATTTCTTACTTTATCTTTTTAAATAAACCTCATTGCTTAACTGGCTACTCTCTGCTGTCTCAGACAACGACATCTTTTCCTGTCGGCCACCGTAACTTCTGTTGGTTGCAATTCGCAACCTCACCACTAGATGCCGCTAAAATATACACACAACTTAAACTAAGTTCTCTTTCACGTCTTATTGCACTTAAACTGTCAAATACTGTGAAGGTAAACAGCAAGTAAAGAAATTGCGTGTGTATATTAGATCTGTGTATTAAAGTGAATACAATTTCTGCTATATATGCTGTTAACATGAATCAAACAACAAAAGAAAAACAGAAAATCACTCACTCCTCTTGACTGAATAACTTTAATAGCTTTAATAAGAATACATTTCTAACTTGAATGCCGCTGTTAAATGCTCTGGCGAGGAGATAAACATGGATTGTGTTCAGCTCACTGAGGGGAGGAGCTATGCTAATAGGGCGGAGTCTGTCAGCAGTCGTGGGGTGGCTGTGTACACACACTGCAGACACACATTTATGTTCAAACACCATGTAAAAGTGAATTTTGCATAATAGGTCCACTTTAATAAATATTGACTGCTGAATTTGCCTCCTCTCTTGTCTTCATCTGACCCTGTTGTGACAACTGGTTTGATGGTAGCATTTTTGTTTTGTTTTGCCAGTGTATTTTTTTTCTATGTTTCAAACCAAATATGTTGATAAGCTAAGGTCTTGTGGTGAGCAGAGAGGTGTACCGAATTATGCTGACTGCATGTGCACATACACACAGAAACACAATATCTGGTGACAAACATCTCTAGAGGCACAGGAGTAGATGGTAACATTACAAATTACATTATTCATATGCTGTGGAGGCAAAATTCCATTATTCATAACATTCTTTGACACCCTTGACCAGGACTTTTATATGTACAAATAATCAGCAAGACAGCTGTGGCACTTTGTGTTTGGGGACTGTAAGAACTGGGTGATTCAAACCCTAAACTACAAAAACTACAACTATGTTGAATACATTATTGTATTCATTTATTTGAATGTGCTCTGTACTTATTGCTTAAAGTTATGCAGTGGTTCAGAAAACAACACACTGGCTAAGAGACTACTAAGTCAGTGATCCTTTTGAACATGTATTGGCCTCCAACATACATATTTCACAATCAAAAGTGGTTTTCACCTTATTTTTCACCTTTATGTTGTGCTAATACTAAACCCTTGTGAATAAAAAGTGCGCTTAATTGTATTGAATGTGCACTTGTAGTTTATAGAATATTGATTTAAAGAGAGTACACTTTCACTTTCATGTAAAGTTTTACTTTAAAGTATATTTTAAATCATTATGTTTTAATAATATTTTGTCGTGCTTTAAAGAAGTGCACTTATTTTGATGTGTTGACACATACTTAAGCACATGTAAAGTACTTGATTACAATTTTAACTGTAGTGTGTTATATATTACATTAAAAGTTCATTTGAAATGTACTAAATTGCAACTTCATTACAAATGTGTAATTATAAATATATTTAAATACATGACATACAAGTTTCAATTGAAATTACATTAAAGTATTTTTTAGTTTTCCATAAATGTTTGTCAGTTCATTAACTTTAACCATATTTCAAAGACAATAGAATTATAAAATTATATAAAGATGTATTTAAGGTGGGTCAAAAACACTCAAAAGTTTAGTTTACTGCATTTAATAAATTTTAACTATAATACATTTTCATTTAATTGTTAATGACATGCAATTAAGAGAAAGCATTACGTTCAGTTTGCACTTAAGTTTTCTCTTAAGGTGTATTATATTAACCCTAATAAGTATGTTAAAATGTATTTCTTTTTCACAAGGGCAGTTCAATATCCAATACCACAGCTACACATAATTACAACAGCTGTGCTAATGCTCATGTTGAATACATTCATTAACTGTCTTGTTCTATTGCATGTTTTGAACACTGCGTCTTCTCTGAAATTGCGAGCTCTAGATTTCTCTTTATTCAGTTGTTATGAGGCTTTGTGAGTGTAGTTCATTCGTGCTGATGAGTCACACGGCTGTTTATTCAGAGCTCTGTCAAAAGCGTGTCTTTTCTCCTTTGAATTTGCCCGTAATGAAGATTAATAGCGCAGCTCTCTTGCATTTCAATGGTGATTTTAATCAGATAAATTGGAGCGGGCTTCAGGCGGGAGTATGAGCGCTTGCTGCAGTCATTGTTCATGGCTAGAAAGGTTCATCAGGTTCTGGGAAAGTGTCCTGAGGGCCAGCGCTCTCCTGGCTCACTCCTGGCTCACTCCCATCTATGTTTTGCTGTCTCTATCCTTTTCCACCCTTTCCTCAAACCTCTCTCTCTCTAGCTCTCACTGGTCCTCTGAGTGTTCACCTCAGAGAGAGATATCACACAATGATGACTCTTCATTTGCCCAAATATTCGGTTTCAGCATAATCATTTCCCCCAATAATTACAGATGAGAAATGTATAGAAATACATTATGCATATACATAAATGTAGGAGGCTTGAGTTGAGAACTCAGCACATGTGTTGTTGTTTAAAGGGATAGTTAGCCATTATTTTATCACTCTGATGTCAATCAATGTCAAACTGTCTTTATTCCATTGAGCTTAAAATGTTTATAAAGAATATCCTGACCAGATTTTTCAGTTTAATTAAAGCGAATGAGGATAATGGCTTTCAAACTCTAAAATGACAAAAAGCACCACTGAAGTACACTAGCTTTCAAAAGTTTAGGTGTCATGTTGTGTCTGTGATGAATTGCAAGACGCAAGGAACAAAAACAGTCTTTAATAATACATTTAAGAAGGGAACACGCAGGAGATTACCAGGAATAAATCATAAATGAAAGCTTTAGCGCAGGTTCTGCCGGGAAGACTCAATTGTTACGTCACTTATTACCGTCTCATCTATCCAATCGTGTTCTAAAGTCCCGCCAAAGGACTTTATATCATAATGCTGGCTGGCTGGGCTGTTAATAAATGCATACTTGTTACGTTATTTTGCCTCACGAGTCTTTCTGGCAGAACTACCACATAATACAAAGACAAGACTGAACAAAGAACTGAAAAAATGCAGAGAATACTTTTTGTGCGCAAAAAATAAATGAAATAACGACTTTATTTAACTATTAATTTTCTTCTGTGTGGGCCTCTGAGTGAGTTCATGTAGTGTAACAGCGCAGCGCTTCTGGGTTGTATGTCAGAACGTAGGCTCACTATTGGCCAGCATCACACGCATCACACATACAGTATGACCATCGGCCAATAGTGAGCCTCCGTTCTGACGTACAACCCAGAAGCGCTGCGCTGTTACACTACATGAACTCACTCAGAGGCTCACACAGAAGAAAATTAATAGTTGAATGAAGTCGTTATTTTTGTTTATTTTGCGCACAAAAAGTATTCTCGTCGCTTGATAAACTTAAGGTTGAGCCACTGTAGTCACTTGGACTATTTTAACGATGTGTTTACTAACTTTCTGGGATGGCAGATATCGATTACAGAGAAGTCTATGGAGGAGTGAGACAGCTCTCAGATTTTATAAAAAATATCTTCATTTGTGTTCCGAAGATGAACGAAAGTCTTACGGGGTTGGAACAACTTGAGGGTGAGTAATTACTGACAGAATTTTCATTTTTTGGTGAACTAACCCTTTAACTAGCGGGGACACAGGAGACTTTGACCTGAGCAGGACCAGCGGGAATGGGTGAATCAAGGAAATATCCAAATCATCATAAATATTTGCAGAGGCCAGCTACAGCTCACCCTCGACATCGGCAATGTGGGGTGGCTTTCCTCCATGCTCTCGTGTGCCATACGTGCTCCCACTGCGATCCGTCAGGCTCTGGCTCTGGAGCGACCCTTGGCTCAGTCCTGACTGCTGGCGATGGGATCGTGTCAGGCTTCAGCTCTCCGTCTGCGATGGGCTCTTGCCTCATTTTGAAAACATGTTACTTCATATATTTTTATGTAAACTGAGATTATTTCTGGATTCTTTAATGAATAGAAATTCAAAAGAATAGCATTTATTTGTAATATAAATCTTTTGTAACATTATAAATGTCTTTACTCTCACTTTATTAATTGAATGTGCCCTTGCTGAATTATATTGATAATTTCTTTAATAAAAAAAGAATAAACTCTTTAAAAATCAACACGTATTGAATGGTAGCGCATCTAAAGTGATTATTTTTATGACACTTTTATGCTGATATATTGTTTTGAAGCTTGAACCTTCATTATTCAAATGTTTTACTTTTGTTTTCCACAGATTGTACATTATTAGCCGTAGTAAGGGTTACTAACTTCTGCCATTGTGCTGACTTTAAAAATGTTCTCATAAATTCTGCATTCAGAGGATGCATTGCAAGTTGCAAGATGCATTGCAAGTCTGAATCCAATGTTAGCTTCACTTTCTGTCTCCTGAGACCTTCATCTGATCGATTTTTGAAGGCAGCCTTTGATATCCCACAATCCTGTGCTTTCCATTTTGTGATAGTTGAGCTAAAAAATTAAGATGGAGTCTGAAAGTTGTTTTTGGTGGTCAGTTTCTGTGTAAATGTATGTCTTTGACCAACGTTTTCCACTTCTGATCACATTCCTAGCGAGAAAATACTATTGTAGCAATTGACCGTTCGCAAAGACCCGCCCCCTTTAGTTACTGTTGCTATGTCCGACAAGCAACACCGCTCTCACGCCACACAATGTTCTCACACAGTGAAAAATACATCGCGGAGCAGAGAGGACACTGACAACGCGCTGACAGACCAGATTACTTTTGATATGAAACAAAGTCTCACCTTTCGATTCTGGTAATTTTTTAAAGAAATTGTAACAAATACCGTTTTGTGGCTCTTTAATGTGTCTGACAGATCCTGTAAAGCCTCAGTTAAAGCTGCTCGTGAACTGATCATCTCTTCCTTCTAGTTAATTTATAGCATCAAATAAACATGAATGAACATCAGAGGGAATGTTGTTTTAACCGAGGAAAGACGTCAGTACAAACACACCGTTTATCAAGTTCAAATCCTCCAACGTTAATCTACCTAACTCTCCTGACTGCTTTGTTGGACAAAAATGGCGGATTCGGCGGATTATGATTGGTCAGATTGCCTGTCAATCAAACTCCCTGCGAAGGGTCAATTAAATACTAGCTTTGTTCTCACCAGAGCTCGCTCTATTTTGCCGTAGATCATTAAACCGTTACGCTGCCTCAGAAGTCTGTCTGAAATCAGTTTTGTGAGTTGCCTTCTTCTGATACGCTGCCTACAAAGTCACTACCTGTGTCAGCTGCCTAAGTTTTCGGATGCAGCCCATAATGACGGAGAGACACTGGCTTAAAACACAAGCTCCCCTGACTGTTTTTGTGTTTACAGAGACCAGGGCTGTCACACAGACACTGTTCTCACTCAGATCTGTCAGGTGGTAGGTACATTTTATGCATGCTATTCCACAAATATGCTAACGTTATAGCAATTGTTGCAAAGCAGTGTGATGAATTGTACATCTTTATTGTTAATTCCTATTATATTGCCGAAAAACCCTATAATGTAAGTGCATAATTGTAAACACATTTCAGTTACACTTTATCTTAAGGTGCCCATGTTACAGTGTAATTACACAAATAATTACTGAGTAATATTAATTCACAACATGCACTTACTATATAATTATTACCCAGCAAGAAGTTTTGTGTTTAAAAGATGTCTAATAGCCGTCCAAACACAGCCCTGACGTCTAGGCTAAAACAAGGCAACAGTTGGGCTGTCAGTGAACATTTAATAGACCATATAGCCCAAGAATAGACACACTAATCATGTCAAAGAAATGAAACCAAACACCTTACTCACTGTTGACTTTGCTTACATGATGGAATATCATATATCTCGCAAGTTATTTTGGCAAAAACGACATGTAACCAAATTCAATGTTATTTTGGCTATAAGTGGGTTACTCACTCATAGCCGGATTATATCGGGTCTATAGTTAACCTAAACAGTGGAATAACGGATATTGCTTGTTGGGTGGGGTTAGGGTTTGGTTTAGGGTTGGTTGTGTGTAATTATGTATAAAGTGGTGGTGTTACTAGTAACTACAAGTAAAATGTGTAACAGGGACACTAAAATAAAGAGTCACCCACTTTTTCTTTCATTTTTACTTTAAAGTGAGGGTTGAGTTTAAATTGTATTTTGTGGTCATTGACAGCAGTTGTTGACAGAGATTGTTGCCTATCTATTTTGCAAAATGTTTGAAGAACGCAAAATACGTTGCGCTGTGCACGTTTCGCGACAGTTTTAAAGTGAAATGTCCAGTCAGTGGCGCTAAAAGCCTGTTTATTTTTTTACGGAACAGATGAACGTGAATATGGCAATATTTTTACATCTCCACAGTTCTGAATTGAAATATCCGGTGTGTGGCGCTAAAAAATGAATGCTCCATCACGTTTTAAAGTAACATACACCTACACTAAACCCTAAACCTAACCGATAGTGTTAAGTTACAAAAGCAAATGTGGCATAAAAATCCAATTGTAACCATGCCATTTTAGCTTGTTTTTAAACTCTTTCATCATGACTCGTCTTGCACGGGATTCGCACCCGAGCTCTCCGCATCATAAGTACAGTTCTGTACCAGCTAAGCTACCGAGCAAGCTTGGTATTTAAGAAAAGCCGAACATATGGAGCTGGTTAAGTAATGCAAACTCCAAAATATATTAGTTTACAAATCATGCACTGCAGCACTATGGTAAAAAGTGTTTTGAGGTCATAACATCATTGCGGAAGGAGTCGCGTGAAAACATTCTTTATTAATCCATAATCTGCCCCTGTAATCATAAATGTGTGTGAAAATGATTAAAAGTGCTTGCTGATTTATTGCCTCTAGTGTAAATCTTTTTTATAATTTACGATTATTTTGGGTGGTTGTTGTATATGTTATATTCAGTTACCTTGGTTTTCATCAGTTTCTGTGGTCATTTATTGTTTGATTGATTAGCACGCCTGTTATTCATCGCATTGATTGGTTTGGTATATGTATTTAAGTTATGTGTTTTCTCATTGCTTGTCTTCATTAGATATAGTTGCATTATTCTGTTCTGTATTCCGAGTATCTTGTTATTTTGATTTATGCTTTGACAGAATTGTTGTACCTAGATCCTGACTTTTCCATCATTACCTGCAACCAGTACTAACATTTACTGCTGTATGGAGATATTTCATTGGTGAAATCCATGCAACAGGATCCAATTGGAATCCACGCAATCTGGAATTACTTGTGAAGGCGAAAGTTTTCTCCACACAGATTTCACATTGTGTTCCAGTTGGTCATGAATTCACCACATCGACCAACAGAAGCTGCTTGGTTTGAAAGGGATTTCTGTATGAGCTGTGCTTCAAACATTGCTAAAATATTGACAATTGACTTTTGGCCTGCAACATTTTGGTTGAAATTGCACCTTAAGGCTTTGAGTTAACATGAAACCAAAAATTGACCTCTTTAACACATTTCTATCTGTCTTATTTTTGTGTGATTTTTTTCAGTGCACATAATTCCAAAGAAAAATGGTGCCTTCATATTTAATCTAAAATTAATAACTTGCTTTGCCTCTAAAAAAAAGTCCAATTTTTGGCTGATACCTTTATTTTTCAGTCTCTCCCTTCAAAGCAGCTGTCATAGAGAAAACACTTATCATGATCCAATCAATTCCTAATGGGTAAAGCGAAGCCAACATGCATAACATTCGAGAAGTAACGAGAAGTAGGTTACGCATGCTATTTCATGTTGACTTTAAAGCTATGCACAATCTCTGGGTCACTGAATTATTTTGATAGCATATGTGGCATGTTTAATTACTTCACAAAATGCTGTAGGCAAAAACATTGAGCTGTGAACAGCCGCAGAATACAGAGAACACATAGGATATGCCACTTTTGTTGCTTTGATGTTTTTAAACGATGAGATTACTCTCTTACATCATCAAACAGAGAGACTCATTAAATATTCATTGAATTCCTAGTTTGTATATGTCATCAGTGGGTCTCGAAAGCTGGTTCCTGAGGGAAATATCAACAGCTGTTCTATGTTTTGAGTCTGTTTGTCACATTTTGAGTTTGTTTCTGATCTGTTTTCCTGTTCTTGTCTGTGCTTTCTAAGCCCCTGAACAGCTTAAACAGCCCCTAAGTTCGCTTTGTAGTTTGCCTATTAGTTCTGTCCTTGGCCTGTTTGTTTCCATGGTAACTGATTTGATTTGAGTTTCAGGTCAGGTGTGTCTCGTTAATTAGTCTCATTAGTTCCTCTGTTTGCTGTGTATTTAAACCCTCAACCCTGTGAGCTTAATGAGCAGTTCTGTGTCATCACTACATTGGTTCTTCAGTTCCAGAGAGTCTTCAGTGTTTTGTAAAGTTTTAAGTTTGTTTAATAAAAGAAGAGAAGTGCATCTAGATCCTGAACTTTCCTTTGTGCTGCAACCAGTGATCGTGACACCAGCGAGGAGATAATGTAGCATTGCAATAGCATCTCAGTGATATAAAGAGCAATTATCTTTTATATTTATATCTGAGCTGAGTATGTGAGATAGTGGGACCTGTCTGCCGACAGGAAAAAGCAATTGATTTAACTTTGTTGGCGAAATTAAAATAGATTTTTAGGTTTTATGACTTTGTTTTTATGGTTGTTTTCCTTCAAATGTTTTTTTTTTTTTTTTGGGTAATTTTCTGCAGACTGCACACAAACATCCATGTGTATAATTTATGAAAATAATACTTGCGAAAGAAAAATCTAGGATCATTTAAGATGTATAATAATATTTTTGACTAATAATTGTATTTTAAATGAAAGAATCTAAAGGGAATCACTATTGGGAATAATGGGAATTAGTTAATAAATAACTCAATGTAAAATAATCTAAATGTAAAAGAAGCTAGGGCTGGGTTGAAAGTATAAATTTCTTGATTTTAATCAGTTATGATTTTTTCAGTTGATGTGTGAATAAAACTTAATTAAACATTAGTAGCGTGCCTCCAATCCAATAAATCACAATAAGTTTTGTTACTTTTCACATGCAACAAAGCCTTAGCTTTCGAATAATGTCAATTTTAATACGAAATTCAAACAATAAAGATCGCTGTAGTGCGAAGCGCATGTAAACGGATCATATCTTCCGCTTTACTAGTTACTGCATGAAATAAACATGATTGAACATCAGAAGGTATGTCGAAAGATATAGTACAACTTACTGAAATTTATCATGTAATCGTTCAGTGTTTCAACCGCCGAAAGATGTGAATAAAACAGCTTACGTTACATTTACCTGAGAAATGTAAATCTTAGATCTTTGTCCGTTCTCATCATTGTTTATCTTGGTTTTCTGTGTTTGTTTATTTATCTGGTGTTTTGATGTATCTTAAAGGGGACCTATTATGCCCCTTTTAACAAGATGTAATATAAGTCTCAGGTGTCCCTAACCACAGATCATTTTTGAGTGGAAGGAAAAAAATGCTGTTTTCGTGCATGTATCTTTAAATGTAAATGAGCTGCTGCTCCCCACCCCCCTTTCCAGAAGAGGGCGGAGCCTGTACTGTTCGTGCCTCGCATACTCTGCCAAAAACTAAAACATCTTTTTGGTTTTGATTATCGTCTCTATCGCGATCACGCTCACGTGATATTGCAGTTCTTCATCATCATGAAAGTTTATTATCTGTATGTGTTTTAAAGTCATATCAGTCTAAACTTCTGATATATGGTTTTCTGAGCGCACACATCCGAAGCACACACACAGAAAGCTGGATGTCAGACGGAGCGTTCCGTGAGTATTAAACTAAATTCTCTTTCACGTCTTATTGCACTTAAGCTGTCAAATACACACAAAGTTCACATATACAAAGTAATGTTTGTGAACGTAAACAGCAAGTAAAGAAATTGCATGTGTATTAGATCTGTGTATTAAAGTGAAAGCAGCGTAATATACTTGCCTAGAAATCTAGACGCACCCTAGCGGCAGCAAACTTTATTTTGCAGCCAGTGTGGTCTAGCAACTCTCCGTTGGCATGCGAGCTGGAAAAACCAAACTCTAGCCTGGCCAATCACATCGTGTGTAGAGTCGGTGGGCGGGCTTGACATAATGACGGCAGAGTTGAAACGGTTCCGCGTGAATTCCCTGCTACTTGAAAACAAAGAAGAGCTGCTGTAGCTGGCGAACGGCGGTCTCTCGAATCGGCTTTGACCGCGACTCTGGAAGACTTGGAGTTAAGCTTTTCTTTGAGAAAAGAACAAAGAACGCCTCTGAAGTCATTCTTGAAAAAGGAAGATGTGTTCAGAGTTTTGCCGACCGGATACGGCAAAAGTTTAATCTATCAACTAGCTCCGCTAGTGGGAAAACGCTCTGGTTGGGTGTAGACTATTGCGTGCAGAGGGAATGTGAAAGACAACCATTTATCCCGCCCCTCGGATTGAGCCATGCCAATGGTGTGTTCCCACACCCAACATCTTGATGTGGGTCTGGCTCGTCAGGCTAATAATATACAGTATCTACGTATATGCTGTTAATATGAATCAAACAACAAAAGAAAAACAGAAAATCACTCACTGCTCTTGATTTAATAACTTTAGTAGCTTTAATAAGAATTTATTTCTTACTTGAATGCCGCTGTTAAATGCTCTGGCGAGGAGATAAACATGGACTGTGTACAGCTCACTGAGGGGAGGAGCTAAGCGAATAGGGCGGAGTCTGTCAGCAGTTGTGGGCGGAGTCTAAACATATGTGACGTCACAAAAGCAACAATCTGCAACGGAGACACTGCTTATGATTTATGTGGATTAAAAAAAGAGGAGAGGGTGGATTTTTACCATTATAGGGTGGTTGTTTACACACACTGCTGACACACATTTATGTTCAAACACCATGTAAAAGTACATTTTGCTACACATTTTTTAAATAGTTTCACTTTAAGTCCTACTTAAGTGGGTCGAAAAGGCACTCTAAAGTTCAACTAATTGCATTTAAAATAAATTAAAATCATAATACAGGTTCATTTATTTGTAAATAGCATGCAGTCGAGAGTCCAAAAACATCAGTTCACAAATAAGTATTTTCTTTTTAAAGTAAACTCTTTTTAAAGGTATGCTAAAGGTTACTTGTTTTTCACAAGGGATCTGATCATAATTAAGAGATTATATCATTTCTGGTTCATTCGCAATCAGGAAACATGGAAAGTCAAATTGAGTTCATAGCATGGGACACAGTATTGCACTCATCGTGCATTGGTTGTACACTCATCTTTGCAAATGTATCATCTGGTTATTCCATTCATACATATCAAATAAAGTATACCGATAAAATAGCATGAGCAGTGTGATAGTGTGCTAATTTAATGAAGGTGTATTGAATAGCTGCTGATCCATTATATCAGAACCAAAACCATTGAAATGTAATACATTTAAATGTATTAAGTTACTACAAATAAAAATAATTTTTGAATCTTAAATGAAAATACAATGGAGCACACATGCATATAGCCCTGTGAAAGAGAAAAGATTCAACACTCCTTATTTATATGCACACATGGCCTTGTTGTCCAGTCATGTGCGAAAAAAACAGAAACCATAAAACACAGACCTACACCGTGACGAAATCTGATTCATGGTGTGTGTGTGTGTGTTTCCCGCATAATCTGCTGTTCTAACTCAGCCATGTTTTCTGGAGATCACTCCTGCCATTGCATCCGTTGTGATGTTACCATGGCTACATTCTCTCCGCTGAGGTTATTTTTAGTATCTGCGAGCTCTCACCGCAGGCACACACGTTCTGTGCTCAGCCAAGATGGCAGCGACAGAGAAGAATGAGGAATATTGTGGCTGTGGATTGTCTGTATTGTCTCCGCTAAAGAAGATTATGTGTTTGGAATAGCAGCAGGGTTCTGGAATATGAACACATGGGGTTGAAACAAAGAAAACATACAGTAAACAGTGTTGGGATGTGGGTATCACAGCTCAAGCAAAGCACTGGGAATGCACACTATATCATTTCCTACAGATTCTCCATTTAGATCACTTCTTTTGGCGTGGATATGTGAACTGTTCCTTCTACACTCTCAATAATTAAGGTTCCAATCGTTTTTGTTGTTGTTGTTGTTGTTTTTGCAGCGATGCCATAGTAGAACATCCATTCTGGGTTCCCCAAAGAACCTTTCACTGATCAGTTCTTACAAGAACCATCATTTTCTCAGTGTGAAGAACATCTAAAGAACCCTATAAAGAACCTTTTGTGCAATGGAAAGATTAAGAGGTCTTCACTGATCTATAGAGGCCAATAAAGAACCTTTATTTTTAAGAGTGTAAGAAGTACATTTTCATGCCCCCATCATATCATCTAAAAATACTGGATGAAAAAAATAAAAAAATATTCGTTTTCTTTTATCCCAGTATCATATAAAAGAACATTATAAAATATTTCACATCATTTTAGTAATTTTATTTGTCCGGCTGTTAATACTGTTTTACGGATTTGCTTTACAGCCGTTTTACAGCCTGCTGGTTACCAGAGAAATCAGTGTAGTAATTATTCTTTACCAACAGAGGGGACTGCACTGATTTAGTCATGTTTAGTCATGAAGCAAATCTAAATAGAATTTTTTTTTAATGGAATATTGTAGTATTTATTAGAAATTGTTTATCTGTGCACATCATTATTATTATTTTTAATTCATGTTCCCTCATAACCGTTAATCAAAATCACTTCCCCTCGTTCTTGCAGTGACATCTCTTCTATGATGATGTGTTTACCAGTGCGAGGGCGGGGCAATAACCTGTCACTCACATAAGATCCACCAATAGCAAACCACGATGATCCAACCGTCAAATCAATTCCCCTTAGTCAAAATCAAGCCCTGCCCTACATTTGTTCTTGTTTCAGAAGCCGTTTCACTCGGATATTTCACAAAAGACTATAACAGCTTCCGTTTCATGTCGACTTTAACCTGGACAAAAGCAGAGCACTATTAGAGATGTTGTTATTGGTTTCAAGGTAGTCATATATTAAAGAAATAGTGAAATTATCCCATAATTTACTCGCCCTCAAGCCACCCTAGGTATATATTACTTTCTCCTTTCAGCCGAGTTTTTGACGCTTCAAAAACTGTGTCCATCCATCATAAAAGTAATCCATACATGAATAAATTGGGTTTATAAATTCCAGCTGAAGCAAAGCCATGGGTTTTTGGTAGTAAAAAATCACTGGCTTCCGGCGACGACCGTACGCACGTCCATGAGAGAGTTGAGTTCTGGCGGAAGGGTGACCTCTGACCCAACATATGACGTATGACGTACAGTAGGCGTAGCGTAAGCCCGTATGGATTACTGTTTTGATGGATGGATGCGCTTTGTGGAGCTTCAAAAACTCGGACTCTATTCAATGCCATTATAAAGCTGGGAAGCCAGTATATTATTTAACATAACTCCGATTGTGTTCAGCTGAAAGAAGAAAGTCATAAACACATGGGAGGGCTTGAGGGTGAGTAAATTAGGATCATTTTCATTTTTGGGTGTACTATCCCTTTAACTATTCATTTTAAAGTAATTTGTTTTAATGTACTGTGTAACAGGGCCTGAACAGCGTGTGGGATTGTTTTGCACACAAGTTTAATCGCTCCTGAATGCTCTGCCATAACAATGCAGTAATTCCACCACATCCATCTTATACTGTATAGTATTCCATCTATAGAAAGCACATAGTTTGTGCTCAAAATAACAGGACTCATTAGGAATAGTGAAGATCCTCTCCAAAAGCACAAATACAATTTGAAATATGTTCTCATATATTTTTTAGTTTTTGTAATGTGTTTGTCACAGTTCTGCTCTGTTTGGATAATGTTTTCGCCTTAGTTTTGTTTTCATGGACTTTTAGTTTGTTATTTTCAGTCACATATGTTTCCTTTGTTCTTGTTTCCCGCCACTTATGAGTTTTCATGGTGACTCATTTGATTTGCACAGGTTTTTTTCATTTCCCTCATTTCCCATGTATTTAAGTTGCAGTGTTTTCAGTTCCCAGTTGTCTGGTATTTTTTGTGGTTGACACAACTGTCTTGCATTTGCACAGCGCTGGTGACGGTGACATTTCTGCTATTTGCATAGAAATAATTGTCTTAATCAAACTCAACTGGTATGAAATGCAATCTATGACCGAAATACTGTCATCTGTACAAATGTTATGACTAAGTACCAGTGAAGGTCTAGTGTGCAGCAGAACACAACATCATCATGACAGATTACATCTATAATATGTGTGAAAGTTATTATTACAGAACTTCAAACCTGTACTGGGGAACTTGGCCTCTATATTGCCATTTGTGGTTGAAACAAAAAATTGCATCTCACTTGCAGAATAGTTATTTTATGTGAGGGTTTTTAAGCGTGGATATATCTGATGGTTTGATAAATCCTTACACTTACCGGTGAGCATCATATCAAAGCGGATCTGTCATTTTGCACCAAATCCCACTGACTAAGAATGGTTAATAATCGGAGGAATTAAGTATTATATCTTCCGCAGACTCTCAGAAGTTCGAGATTTCTTTGTTTTGACAATAGGTGACCCCAGAGATCAGCGATTGCCGTTTAGAATGGTCCAAGTTCAAATTCTTTGCAACACTATACAACCCACACAGGCAATATAGCCGTACAGTCATGATGTAAACACACAAGATCAAATGGGTTGCACTTTATTTTGATGGTCCCTTTAACACATTCTGTTGTCTGTGAGTAACATTGCACCTATAAGTCTACTAAATCTCTTTAAAGTGTTAGTAGAGTATTAGTAGACTCAGTGCCGTCGCAGGGGGGGTGCGAGGCCCTGTGCGAACTTGAAATGCGAGGCCCTGCTCTTTGATGTGGATGCTCAATTGCGCATGAATAACAGTCACACGGACGTAGCTGTTCTAGTTCTATTGCACGCATAATCTTGCTGCAATACGTTTTTATCAAGTAGAATAATACAGCATAATTATGCATTTAGTCTCAGCTATGACTTTTTGCTATTTATTTCAGAGGGAAAAAAATCAACTGTGCAACAACGAGTGGTTTTACATAAAGTCAGCTCGAGAATTTTCGTGTGAATACATACGTAGATCCGCCTATTACACCAACGTGTATATTAATGGTCCAGTGATAGAACTTTTGCCAAGTGTGTCAGAGGTTCTGGGTTCGAATCCGCACTCATATTTTTTTTTTTTTTTTTTTTTTATCAAAACCGATTATGTTCATTACATAGTGGTTGTTTATCAAGCAGGGACACGTTTGTGTGCATTATGTTTTGTGATTTCAACAGACCGAATAGAGTATCCGCAACGGATTGAAGCACGCGTCCGAGTGAAGACAGTGCGGCGTGTGCGCGAGCCACACGAGCAGCAGCGGCAATGAGCACTTTGATCCCTTGATAAAAAAAAAATAAAAAAAACACATTTCAGTGCTAGATCGTCTCTTATTTAAAAAACGAATGAAATGAATGCTCTTCCAGTTAACTGGAGATGTACTGGATATGTTATATTTATTTGTAGAATTGGTACATTCGTGCCGCGAGATGTTTTAAAAAGTGGTGGGGACAAAATTTAAAAAAACTAAACAAAAAAAAAACAGCAGGATTGCGAGGCCCCCTAGTGGCGCGAGGCCCTGTGCGGTTGGGTTAGAATAAGTTGACATGTACTTGCAAAGTTACTTATAGTCAGTAGAATATCTTTTGGGGGACCATCACAATAATTTCTCTGCAAATCCAATCTGACAACTCAAAATTTTAAATAATTGAAATTCAGTCACAACAGACTGAGCCATCTGACCAATCAGAGCAGAGTAGACCAATCACAACAGACTGAGCCATCTGACAAATCAGAGCAGAGTAGACCAATCACAACAGACGGGGCCATCTGATCAATCAGAGCAGAGTAGACCAATCACAACAGACTGGGCCATCTGACCAATCAGAGCAGAGTAGACCAATCACAACAGACTGGGTCATCTAACCAATCAGAGTAGAGTAGACCAATCACAACATACTGGGCCATCTGACCAATCAGAGCAGAGTAGACCAATCACAACAGACTGGGCCATCTGACCAATCAGAGCAGAGTATATGTCCAAAAAAAAATTACGAACCTCAAATTTAACATAATAAGGGCACTTTAATCATTAAATATTTGTAATTTTACTCTGTCCAGTCTTTATAGGCTATATATATTCCATTCACCAAACATTTACACATTATTTGTTTATATTATTAGGACTAAACGCATTAACAAAAAATATGAGATTAATCATGATTAAGTATTTAAATTAATTGACAACCCCACTAGAGATAATATCATGGAACTAGACACGCAATTTTACAAAACTGAGTAATTTTAAAATGTCTCCTGTAATAGGAATTGCTCATGATATTCCCAGAGGTCTGCTGTCACTGCCCTGTGTGCAATATGATGAGGAGAACCAGAATTACAAATGTCACCAAGATGTTCTTTTCGGAACTGGTTGAATCTGTTATGCTTCTATATTTGTATTTCTCCTGTTTTCTCACGGATCCGCTGAGCCAGAGACGGGAAACCCAGTAGGGATCATTGAGTAAACCCATCACACGAGAGGTCAGATATTTCCATGCGTCTTACTTTCTCACGCAAACACATGTCAACAGTCTTTCTCTGCCTAAGAGAGTCTGAAGACATTTTTCAATCTGTCTCTGAGGTATTGCTGTCTGGCCATGCAGGATAAATTAGTTAATACCTGACAGTGGTAAAAAAAAAAAACAGCACCTTTTAAAGATGAAGTGTGCCATTTCTGGTCCACTGGCAAAAACTGCAATCATAATTGCAAATAAGAAAGTAAAGTAAGTAACTAAATAGCTTTTTTTTCCTGTAGAAATGAGGTGAAGTTCTATAGAAAGTCCTGCTATAGTAAGATTTTGTTTGTGGTTTGATATATTCATATTCATTGGTTATAAAACATTCAATATCCAGTGTCATTGCACACCATTAGTTGTGTTTCCATTCAAAGTTGGGAATTTATCTTATGCACAAAATTGGAATATCGCATAAAACATTTGCGAATAAAGCAGCGTTTCCATCCCACCCCATCCCACTGTTTCCAGAACAAAATGATAAATTGATTCAATTGATCTTCTGGTTAGTC